>NC_142086.1:17888200-18208882 GCF_054644295.1 Miniopterus natalensis | reverse complement strand
TGATTTTTTAACAGCTTTTGTTAAAACATAATTGACATTCAAAAACTACTCGTATTTAGTGTTCAATTTTATAAAGTTTGGTATATGCATACACCTGTGAAACCATCACCACAATCAAGAGAGGGATCCAATTAAGACATAAGTCCTATCATGATCCTCATATGCTTTTCTTTTCACCCAGTGAAAAAGCTTGAATCCTTTGGCCCACTAGGTACTACATGACCTGGTTTTCACTTCCAAGAGTTCAGTCCTATGACTGCCCCGCCCTCTTCCCACACATCTAAGAATTGCCCTCTGCTCTGCCTCAGACAAACCCCAGGTACTCAGAGCTCATTCCCTTGCTGTTTCTCCACCCAGGATAGTATTTTCCCACATTTTACAGAGCCAGTCCCTCACTTCCCCCAGATCTCATTCAGTGGGCACCTTCTCGGTGACGCTTTTCATAACTGGCATACGACAATCAACCCTCATACCTGTCCCTGCTTTATGGTTCTCCCTAACACTTAGCACCATCTAAATTACTGTATATTTATTATATAGTAATTCTTGGTAAGTTTATACTACTATGTATACTACTTCTATATACTATATAAATTACTATATATTTTACTTAACTAACTTGTTCATTGTCGGTCCTCCCTCTAGAAGGTAAGGTCCATAACATCATGCATTTCGATGTTTTCCTTCACTGCTCTTTCTGAATTGGTGGCACATAGTAAACACTCGATATTTATCGGATAATTACCTGAATAAAAACTTCTTAAGGTAAAACATCTGGAGCGTTGAACATGGTTTGTTTATTCGTGATAATTATTATGATGCATATTATCTATTTTTATTGAGTATCCTGCCCTTCTACTGCCCCTCCCCAGGTGAGTGTGGTACAGGCCGCCGGAGTCATCATTCTCAGCTTTGGCCTGCGACGCTCGTGCCTACCAGTGCTGTCAGCACCCCTCTTGCTACTCTTCTCCCTGTTTCTTTTTATTTCATGCCCTCTGTCACTATCCTGGACTGCTTAAGAGGATATACGTCTATTTATTGCTTTTATAAATACACAAGATATTGCCTTTAGATTGAAAATTAAATACTGTATCTCTAGGAAGCTTCCATAAAAAGATATAAAGATGTATTAATGTCATTATAATAATACATTATTTATTAGAAATTAGCAATAAACTAATTCCTTTATCATAATAGACATAAGTATTATAAGTAGGAATTGATTAAGTGTGGGGTCCAATTTCCTACCTCCTAAAAAGACAAGAATTTGGGCTTTTTTAAAATGTTTTTTTATATAAAGCGTACTTAGCACTTAGCTGAGTGTCTAACTCAGGATATAACCAATAAATATATGTGGACTAAATGAATGAAGAGAGAAGACTTGGAACAGCATAAAGCTTTGAGTCACTGGGCGGGGCGGGGGGGCGGGGGGACCTATAAGGAGAAACTGGAATGAGTCATGTATAAACTATCTTTACTATCTAATTTTTACAGGGGGTCAATTCTAAATAGAAATGTATATACTAAAACAAAACAAAACTGATAGACCTAAAATCTCTTTGACCAAAGTGGTGGGACTGGTTATAAGGCATAAAAACATGGAATAAGTGATACAGGGAAGTTTTCACTATACATTATTTACAGATATTTAAGACAATATTTCTCACCACTACACCACTATTACTATTCCTTTACTAGTTGGAATTCACTTATTATTGACCCCTATATTTAATCCTAAAATATCATATGAAATTTTTCATAAACAACAATGTTGTGGAATCTCTGTACCTTCTAATGATGGATAAGGTTAGCTAGGTGTTCATCATAGGCATAAACACAAGTTCCCTCAACTGGTTCATTTATACTTTCTGTTCACACCTATTTGTACTGTTGCGCATTCATTTGTATATGTGTATACATATATGTGTACATACATATGTGTGTGTATCTCAAAAATCCCAACTGATATAGACGAACTTCCATAAGACCTCCCTCGTCTCCATATTTGTCATTTCATACACAGCAAACCAGAACAAGCATTCTCTCTTTTCAGCAGCTAAAAAGAAATCCCCTCTAACTGGCTCAAAGCCGTAGCTTTAGGGAACAAAAACCTTTGGTAAGATTTTAGCATCACTACAAGATTAACAAGATTTCTTAGAGCTTTCTGACCATTTTACTATTTTAACATTTGATTCAACTATGTAGTTTAAACTATATGAAAGCCAGCAAAATGAATATCATGTGAGGTAATAATCTTTCACTGGAGCCAAACTGAAAGCCAGTCGTTCGGGGAGATTGAATCTGTCATAATCCTGGATTGCTTTCTTACCAACACGCCATTCCTTTTTAATAGGAGAAGAATCATAAAAGGGATGGGAACAAACTAGATGAAGTTTATCAGTATTTCCTTCAAGATGTTATTGCACTGTCTTCATTTGGGGACGATTTCAAAACAGAAAGCAAACAGAATGTTGCGTCTGAAAGAAGTAATTAAATCCTCAATTTGCCTACAATCATTTATTTGTAATGATAGCAACTCCAAATTTGATTAATAGCATGATCTCCTTCTGGTAATTAAACATTCTGCCAAATTTCCTAAAATTAAGATGTTTACTAAAAGCCATGCAGACTTCCACAGCCTTAAGAAGAATTTCTCAAGACTGAGGCTCTAATGAAATGTTTCATGACTCTAATATCACTGTGCAGGTCTAGAGAAGAGCCACGTGACTGAATTTCCTGTTTCACTGAAATGAGAGCTGATGGGCATTTTCATTATTCAGTGTGACTTTCCTCTCTTACTGCTATGTAATGTAGCTCAGATATCAGGAGTCATGGCCTTGATCATAACATTGGGTTGAAAAACTCAGGCAGTAGCGTCAGCATAGAAACATGTACAACAGTCTCACATTACAGTTGGCCTTGGAATTGGCGGTAACTTTATCGGGCTCTTTAATGAGTTTTTAAAATGCATCTTTATTGTTGAAAGTATTACAGATATCCCCCTTTTTCCCCCCATTGATCTCCTCCACCCCACATCCGCCCCCCCAGGCCTTCACCACACTATTGCCTGTGTCCATGGGTTATGCATATAAGTTCTCATTCCATAAAAATCTTTAAATATGATTAAGGAAAGTAATCTTGAAAAAAACATAGCCATCTGCTGACCTGAGTCTATCTTGATAGAACAATGTTGAATGACAGGAAGAAAAAGCAGGAATAAGAAGGTTCAGAAGACAAAGACAGAATCAAAGGTTATAAGTGAGTATGCTGAATGAGAAAAGCAGGGGACTGAACAAAGAAAGAAAGAAAGAAAAAGAAAAAAATCCAGGATACATGGTTTAAAGGTATATTGTCGCCAGAACTGACCTGTGTTCCTTTCGCAATCAGGAGACATCTATGCTGTCCATGCCTGACCTGTATTATCTGAATGTTCCTGTAATTTATAGATACTATAGGATTCTGCCAACAGCAAAGAGTCTCATTGACTTTTCATGGGTTCAACCTAGAAATAATTATCTCAGCAGGTGCTAAGGAGTTATCAATCACTTAGTGAATTATTTTTAAATAATTAGATTAATAAAGAAAACTTTGACATGGAATATTTGGTTGTAAAGATACTCTCAAAATAGCTATTATGAACTCAGTAATAAAAATTTCATAGATATAGTTTCATTGTATATTAACAATTCTGCTTCCTTTCCCACTTTATAATTAAGAGGTTAACATTTAAATAGATAATCTAATGGAATCTATAAAGAGAAGTGTTTGCTTCAGTAAAAATCTAAATATGGAGGAACTAGATGCATAAGTTAAAACATAATTACAGACAACAGAATTTCAAAATATTTAATGTGAAGATTAATGCCTGATGACAAATATCATTAATTTCAAATTTCTGCTCTCAAATAACAATGATTATTGTGCAGGTAGGAAAGGAATAAGCTCGCCTTGCAGGTCATGATATTCTCTTCCCACCTCTTTTTACAGCTTTATTTCTGCTTAGTTAACTCTTAATCATCTGATGGATAAACTAATGAAGAAATACATTTCTGTGGAAGGCATAATTGGTACATATTCTGGTAGGTGTTTTCCACATCATCAAATGTTCACCCAGAAATAAAGAGAAAATTAGTATTGGGACTAGGTATTGAATTCATACATTTTTCTTTATCTACTCTAATATTTGGCCTCCCCTTGCTTAAATCCATGGAAAACAATGAGACTTCTAGAGGGGCAAACATTATTTTCTTGATAGACAACCAAAAGCAAACAAGAAAATAATAGTATTTTCGAGCAGAAAGAAATCAAATATTAAGGAAAATGTATGCTTTATTAGTTTTTCTCTTTTTAAAAAATTTCAAACCTTTTTTAAATAACAAAAATTAAATGTGTTACAAAGATATGTTTCTTTTTAAGTCACTGGAGAGTTAATTGCCAACCTGACACACCATTACCCTCCAAAATATTTGTGTTCATTAAAAAAAACCCACACACTCCAAAAATTAGGGACATTTTCTTACGTAACTATAATATAATTATCAAAATAAAAAATTAGCAATTATATATTAATAACTATTCATAATAGTAAGCTATTGCTGCATAAAAATCCTAAAACATAATGACTATGCCATCCTCTGAGTTAGAGGTTTGGCAAATGGTTGAGATCAAGGACTATGGAATCAGTGGGGATCTGAGGAATGTGTGTGATGTCACCATGCCAGGGACAGTCAACAGTCAGATGATATACTCACATCTCTAAACGAACCACCAAAGTCTAGGGAGATGCTCACCTGCAAGGCCTGCTAGGAACACAATACATCACACCCAGCCACAGGCTGAGCCACGGACCATGTAACCATTGGGACCAAGAGGAGGAGTCGGCAACCCTGCCCTTACAGGTTTGGGTGAGTAATTACTCACCAAAAAAACAGCACTTATAACTCAGGTGGAAGATAACCTACTCACCAAGGATGGTGGCATAAGAAATCCCGTTTACTTTCTTCTTCTCTCACCAGTAGACAAGGAGGGAGTCCTGGGAACACAGAAGAAATTGCAAGAATAAACAACCTTATATGTTCAGCCTAGAGCCGCGGGTCTCACCTATGCTGGGGTAAAAGAGATTATTAAAAAGATGAACATCAGATTGAAACTGAATTGACTGCACTAAATTCCAAATCCAACTTACCTTTAACTGAAATTTTATTAAGGCAAAACATTTCCCACCAGCCGAGGGGATTTGACATTGTACAGGCAGTGAACTTATGAGAAAGAGTAAAGCATTTCTATGTGTACGCCTTCAATTGGTTGTGAAACACCTCTGCAAAATCAGTTAGAAGGATTTACCAAGAGGTGATTTTTTTTAAGTACTAACTGCCTTCACTCATCCCAATAGAGACCCTCATCAATTTTTACAAAATTGCATAAATAGCATAAACATGTATTGTATAATGGTCTTAAGGTATAGTGTTGAACTCCTTTTAATAAAAATGAACTGCGTTAAAATAAGTTATTACAAAGAAAATGCAGTTTAAAAAGGCTCTACCTGCTTATTGAGCAGAAGCACAATTGCTCAGTAAGAAGACTTGGGGGTTACCACTTAGCCCTCTTGTGGCAGCCAGACCCTTCTGCTCTTGAAAGATTGCGATTGAATTTCACACACTTCCCTCACATCAGCCACCACAGACAAAATGGCAACAACTAGCTCTAAAGACTCAAAGGGAGGTAACATCTTTGAATGGATTCCCCTTCCAGAGAGTAAGCTATAAGAGGCGAGGGGGAGGAAGGAGCCACACACTGTTGCATGAGTAGTCTGGAATGCAAGAAATCCATCTCACAGGAACCTGAAAGGTGCTCATCCCGGTAAATCCTTGTTGAGCAGGCTTACTTCTTGCAGAAGGGACACAATCCAGAACTCATTAGGGGTACAAAAAATAAAACAAGTGCACCAAGCGATAAATGCAAACAGCGTGAAGGAAATAATCGACATTTTAAAAGGTGTATTTTAAGCATTTTACAAAATACCCTGATAAAGACCCATTTAATGTTCTGGTAATTCTAACAAAAGTTAAAATTTAAAAGAGTAAAAATGATAAAGAAATCTACCCATTGCTATCAGAAACCTGTGGCTGTAAAAATGAGGCCAAAGAGCATCCAAACCTAACAATGGCTTAGTTCATTGGTTTTAGGATTGGGAAATTTTTAAGTATTAAGGAACTGCATCCTGCCACTTATAAATATATTTATATGTACTAGATTTTCCTACAGCAAGTATAAATGAATAAACACATGCAATGTGTCATCAACATTTTAGATTTTAAATCAGATTAACAAATCAGGTTAACAAATAAATCAGATTAACAAATTTATCATCTGCTAATTAAGAAGCTGCATTGCCCATCCAGTGTGGCCCAGTGGTTGAGCATCGACCTATGGTCCTGGAGGTCGAGGTTTGATTCCCAATCAGAGCACGTGCTTGGGTTGTGGGCTCAAAACCCAGCAGGGGGCATACAAGAGGCAGCCAATTAATGACTTATCATTGATGTTTTTCTCATCTCTCCCTCTCCCTCCCTCCCTCTGAAATCAATAAAAACATATATTTTTAAAAAATCTATGCATCATTTACTTTCCTGAATGTAAGATTGTCAGTCTTTCCAGTGTGGATAATAATAACAGTAATGCCAATAATAATAAAACTTGGATACATTTCTGTATAAAATAGCTTAGAGTTTTTAACAAAAAGGAAGAATAAAGCCCAGGACAGAACAAAAATTTTAAATAACATGATGACGTGTGGGACGTGATAAGAAAGATCATGGGGGAGAAACATTTTAAGGTTGAATTGCTTTTCAGAATTCACTCAGATTCCTAAAGAAATTGTTTTCAAGGTCCCCTTTGGGAAGCACGGCCCTCGTAATTTCCTCAGTGTCCTCTGTGACTACCCTCTCCGTGTAACAGGGGAAAAGTTCACCTACTCCAGATGATTTGGGTCAATTAGATATGTTATTTTCTTATTTTCCCAAAATGCCTCAGTTCTTCTAACACCCCAACCTCCGGTTCCTCTTCTCTCACGCATTTCTAGCTGATGATTTTTTATTTTTCGGCCCAGAGAGGCCAGGATTGAATGTGCAATGTATTCCCAATGCTCTTACAAGAGCTCAGTAAAGAGGCACTATCGCCTTCCTCCTCCCTGATGTGATTGCTCTCTGTATGAAGTCGCAAATTGTATTAGATTGTGTGCTGTATAACATTACATTGTGATGCCTCCCACGCCTTTTGTGTTCACACATTCCTTACTTCAAATATAGGATTTTCAGGGACACTAGTTTTCAGTTAATTCATTTTATGTATGTGTGTGCATTTGTGTACACTGTTCCATACTGATAAAGGTTAAAGTGACTTTATTTTGTGTAATATATAAATGTTTCTAGGACATAGAAGCCTTCTCACTCACTCAGGTGTTCTTTCCAAAACAGAAAAGGCAATTAGGTGACTGCCCATATCTCACTGTTGGTGATAACATCATATTAAGTGCATGTTAATTTATCATACCTGCTCCTTTATATATTTGACTTTAATCTCCTTTGCTTAAACTTAGAAATTTGCTAGAAATATATACTCTGGTAAAGTCTTAGAATCAATCCTGCTATTTCCTCAAATCATCCTCAAATATTTTTTTATCTCTTTAATAATTAAAGCTATTAAAATAATATTGTTTGCTAGCTTATATTATCTATAAATTTATCCAAAAACTGTATGTCCTGTTATCATTCAGATATTAGGCTAATACTGAGGATACAAGGACAAACACAAAATCTCTACCCTCAATGAAATTAAAATTAAGAATGACTCATGAATACTATAGTAACTCCTTGAGATATTAATCAGTTTTCCCCCTGGTTCTCATGAGAAATCTCCATATTAGTTTTCTATGATGCATATCAAATTACCAACTCAGCAGCTTTAAAAAATATTCATTTATTACTTCACGATTCCTGTAGGTCAAAAGTCTGGATGCAAGGTAACTAGGTTTTCCGATCAGGATTTCACAAGGCTAAAAACTGTCAGCCAAACAGTGATCTCATCTGTATCTCAGGGTCCTTTTCCAAGCTCAAAGGCTTCTTCAGAATTTATTCCCGTGAAGCTATAAGGTGGAAGCCCCTGTTTTCTTGCTAACAGTAGATGAGAGTCGCTCTCAGATCCCAGGGACTGCCTGCGTTTGCCTGCCACATAGCCCTCCCCACAACAGGGCAATTTGCTCATTTAAGGCCAGCAGAAGAGCATCTGATGCAGCTTTAAATTTCTCTGACCTCCCCTGACTCTGACCTTTGAATCCCTTTTTTAAAGGTCTCATCTGATTAGGACAGGCCGGAGGACGGAATCACAAGTGTCCACATCAAGGGGCAGGAAGGAAATTGCAGGCGCCCTTTTGAATTCAGCCCGCATCACCCCCACCCTAATAAGGTGGTTAAAAGCCTTGCTTTGGTTTTGTTTGTCTTCTTCCAGGAGGTTGTTAACAAACAGTGAGGAACAGAGTAAAAATTGTCAGGCATCTAAGATTTATCCCTCCCAGGGTCCTAGAGGGAATGGAATTTAAAGGTCCTAGAAAGCAAAAATGCCTAAGTTTAGAAGTGAATAGAGTTGTCAGTTTGAAGAAAAAGAAGTTTTGAATAATTTTTTTGAGGTAGAAAAGGGAGGGTAGCTATGTGGTTTCATTCACTGCTGGGAAGTGGCCCATACAAGCCACAGTAATCAAGGCTGATGAACTGGGAAGGGAGACTGGATTTTAGGCATCAGGCTTCCAGCCTCGGCTCAGACACTCGGTCAAGAGGGGCTGAGAGCAGCAGGGCCGCCGCCGGTGAGAAAGGAAAGCAGGGGCGCCCACTGCTCACTCCCTGAGCGCTGGTGCCTGAGCGAGTCTGATCGGACAGGAGCCTTCCCAGCTTTCGCGAGGGAGACGTTCCCTTTGGCAGGGTGAGCTGTATCCCTCTGGACAGGAGGTTGATCTGGCTTAAAGACCAAATTTAAAGAAATAAATAGATAAACACTTCTTACTGTTACATACATATCACAGAGTACAACCCATCCCCACTATAGATGAAAACCACAACATTGTAACTCAGTGTGGTAATGGTTATGATAGAGATATGCATAGAATACATGAAGGACAGAGAGCTCTGTCTAAATACAGACGGAGCCGGGACATATCCTCCAGGAGGAAATGCTAAATTTTAGCTTTAAAACTAAGGGAGAGTAAGAGAGAGATAGAAGGAATCATCATGGGAGTGGAGGTAGTGAGGTGGGGAAATGATGATTTAGTGTCCAATTTCTTTATATTTCTTATATTCTTCACAGGTATACAGGTTCAAAAAGTTGGGTTAAGAGGACCATGTGGACAAATGATGAAACTAAAATAGGCATCCCATCTTTAAAATGTCATCAGGAAGACTCTGTCTAAAGATAAAGACTTCTATAAACAGATGTTTCATTTAACCACTTTTTAAGAAGATTTTGAAAGGTTTAAGTGTTGAAGACTTTCAAGTATTTCTTATTAATCTGTACCAGAGGGAGATAATGTCTCATTGATGAACATGTTGACTGGACTTTGTTGTCAGTTGAGAAAGTTACAGAATAGGGGTCATAAGCTCAAAAGCCCACAGGAGCTGTGCTGTTAATATAAATAAGAAAAACAGCTTAAATCCATGTGTCATACAAAAGAGGTTAGAGGAGCCTCTGTGAACTGGAGACCACCTAACCTCTCTGGAGGGTCAGCTTCTAATCAGCCCTCAACAATTACTGCCACTTGGAAAGGGGAGAATTAACAACCCCAAAGTTTCTAACTGCTTCTAAGAAAAACTATAAATCTGGATTTAGGCATTGGTATCTGTTGTTGATTTTATTTTATTTTTTGGTATGTTTCTATAGTACAAGCACCAGGCAAAAACATCTAAGGGCTGCATAAGACTTGGAGCTAACAGTTTATGAACTCCTCTGTAAAGTAGTGGAATATGACATAATTCTCATGAGTTGCGGAGGCTAATAGAAAAGTTTGGGTCAGGGTAGGCACAGAAGAATTAGTCTGACAAAAAGAGAGAATGATAAGGAGAGAGCACTAGAAGTAAACTTTACAGACTCTAAAAATGTGTTCAGTGCTGTACCTGCTAAGAAAAAAATGAAAAGTTTATTACAGCATTCATTGTGACCAAGTTTTCTATACCAACCTGTCAATGGATCACACTGCAACTCTGTCAGATAAGTGACAGGAAAATCTATTTAATCTAAGATCAAATCTAATCACAGTGTCTTTTGAAGTGTTTTGTAGGAGCTATCTCAGCCCTTGAAAATAAGAGGATTGGGGTATTAGATCCACTAAAAACGCTTCAATTCATTCTGTGTGTGAATGTGTGGTATGTGTGTCTACATGTGCATGTTTATCTTCAATTTCAATTCTCTTGGAAAAAAATTAAACCTCTGCTTATATATAAGTATTTTACAGTCTTATCTCTTATGTGATGACTGCATGCTATAAAGACAAAGCAAATAACTGTGCATTTAACGGGAGTCCATTTTGGCTGCCAGAGTAGAAGTGAAATTTGTTTACTGTCTTGTCCCAAAATCTTACGAACATTTGTTTTTCTTTCTAAAACAATGATTCCTTAAGCTTTAGGCAGTATTTGTTTCACAGGAGAATAAGTCAGAGGAAGTATCTTGGTTAACTCAGATTTATTGAAAGTACCCCAAAAATGGAGGGCTAAATAAGTAAGGTTTAGTTGGAAGATGCCGGTATCTGTATTAGGAAAACATGTGGTTTCTTTCGCAGAAAGTGATTATATATATTTTTTTCAGTTTACACAGGACTTTTTAGAAAAGTCACAGAAAGATGATTCCTGGACTTTAAGGCTAGATCCTTAAGAAGATAACATTGAGAGAGTTCCCTGCATGTCAAAGATGAGCCTCTGTCTCAGCTTAATCAGCTCTCCTGCCCTCAGCAGCATACTTACTGTCTCTTAGCTCAGATGGGGTTGGAATCTTGCCTAGTTTAATGCTTTCTTCTCTTACATTATTAAATCAGCTTTGCATCTCACTGGTAGGTAAGAACGCCATCTATTTTTACATACTTGTTAGGTGATATTAATTTGATAAACGATATATCAAGTATAAGGAACAGCCTGATGCTGTGAAACCGATTTTATTCGTGTGTCTTGTCACGGGGGCAGGCAGGGCATATATTTTTAAAAATGGTGAGAGAAGTGACATTAACATTAAGCATTTAAAAAGGAACAAAATCTCTCTAAGCAACAGTAAAATAGCTCTGATTAGGTTAGGAGAGGTCCTGAGATCAGTATTTTTCAAAATGTGGATTCAAGCAACTGAAGAGGGACAAAGCAAGACGTGGGCAGTAGCCAAGCAAATTAAGATGACTCTTTACAAATACCTGGGCCCTGGCTGGTCTGGCTCAGCGGTTAGGGCATCGTCCTGTTGACTGAAGGGTCCTGGTTCAATTCCGGCCAAGGGCTTGTCCCTCAATTGTAGGCTCAGTCCCCATCCCCAGGTAGGGGCGAGTGTGGGAGGCAATCAGTGTGCAGTCATTCACACTTAATTTTTTTTCTGTTTAGTATTATCCTTGCCATGGGGATGAGAAAACCCAGAAACAACGGGGGCCAAAAGGAGGCATTTTGGTGTTGAGGGGGGAGGGACGAGGGGGAAGGTTCACAATTATTGTAACAACCTACAAGGTCAAAGTTGCAGCCAAAAAATTCTAATGCACAGAAATATGAGCATCATTAATGAAATCGTGTCTCTTGAGGCAAAATAGATAGATGGCTGACAAGGATAATACTAAGCAGAAAAAAATTAAGGGCGAATGGCTGCATGGCTGAAGGCTGTGTCCCCAGTAAAAGGTCATGACTCCTTGTCTGGTTTCCACAACTGAGCCATTTGACCACCTTGGAGTCTGTCCGCTGAAGATGTTGCTGGATAGTCAGGAGGAATGATCCTACCACAATATGGCAAGTATGCAAGGTCATGGTTCTTCCAGTAATTCCCCCAAAGGCATGCAGGGCCACTTACACAGATAGCTAGAGAATAGGCATTATCCTGGCACCTTTAGAGTGGGGGTACATGGGGATGGGCAATAGTGGAGCCCTGACTGAAGTCCGGCTTAAAATGTATATCTCTATTTGTGAAGATAACTGGCGTCATTTTCCTGGTTCCCAAATATATAATTGGGATTGACATACTTGAAAGTTAGTACAATCCCTTTAGTCAGTAAGGCACAGGCTATCATAACAGGTAAAGTCAAGCAAAAGAAAGTCTTTGCTGTTAATCACATGCATCCGAGAAAGCAAACAGAAATTAGTGTCACCCTTAAGAATTCAAAAGCATTCAGGGGCAATGGCTTCTGTTGTATCTTCATTTGATTCATGTGTGATCCCTGCAGAAACCAGGTGGACCCTGGCGAATGACTGTAGATTATTTTAAGCTCAGAGTTGTGTCCATGACTGCAGCCAACATGCTGGATGTGGTATATTTTTACTAGAGCAGAATAAGAAACCTCCAGACATATAGTATTAGGCATTGATTTGACAACTAAACTCTTTTCCATCATTATCAGAAAAAAAACAAAAAACAAAAACAACAATGAGGTTACATTAGCATTCACATGAAGCAGATAATACCTTATTAGAGCTATGGAATTTTTCCCTTTATATTCCAAATTCTAACATTTTTAGTAAGTCTTCTGTTGCCTCTTTTTTAGTTCTTTGCTTTAAATGAATGACTAAAAATTTTCACTATTTAATATTCAATATACTAAATTGTAGCACGAGGCCTAAATATTACGGTTATACTCACAGAGTATAACATCAACATTCCCTATGCACTTAAAAAGGTATTGAAGAGATTCTTAAAAACATTAGTTAACATACACAAAACTCTATCACTAAATTTTTTCAGTTATTTTGTTTTCTTTTGTTTCTCACCTGCTGACTTCTTTCTCTGCATATAAAACTCTATTTAGATATATCTTTTGTTTCTATTTTCTGTTTTGTTGTTCTGTTTTGCTCTTTTGAGGTATAGCTTATATACAGTAAATTGAGCACATTGTAGCAATGTTATTTGACACAAATTTATTTTTATTCATGATGCAGAACCTTTCCAATATTTCAGAGGCATCAATCCCCACCCAGAGGTAGCCAGCTTTATGACCTCTATCACTATAAATTCCCTCCTTTTCTCTCCATTTCTCCTCCATGAAATTTTTAAATTTTCTCTTTCTCTCTGGGTTTCATTCTAGATAAGAGCTTCCTGTTTATTTTTTCTTCCTTAAGTTTTCTCTAATCTGCTATTTAATTTGTCCATTTAAGTGCTTTGTTTTTATTCTGTGTATTCTAATTCATTCTCTTCCAAATAGTCTTGTATTTGTTTTATTTTCTGCAGCCATTATCACGATATTAAACCCTATCACTTGTAAGTTTGTTTGTTTACTTGTGTTTTTGTCTTTCTGGAGCCAGTAGAAAATAAACTCTAAAAGAACAGAGTCATTATTTATCTTGCTCACTGATACATCTCCTCTGACAAGAACAGCTCTAGTTCCATAGAAAGCACCAAATAATTTTTTAAATGAAAACATAGATCATTTAGTAAAACTTCCTTGGTCATATTCATGTCTCTACCTTTTCGTGGCCATCACTCTAGTCCAAAGACCTTTCATCTCACCTCACCGATCCATGTGCCCTCTTTACTTGCACCTTCCTTCCTCTCTTCCACACCTAAATGTATTCTGCAGGGCTGCCAGAGTCAGCTCTTATCACCCAGGCTACTTACTCTTCCATTTGAAATCTTTCAAATCCTTTTCATTTGTCTTTGAATAGCGCCAAAACCATAGCATGTCTTAAAAAGTCTCGCGCAGTCGGATTTCGGCCCATCTCCTCAGCCTTGTCTTCTCTACTCCTTAAGCACAACATTAGTGACTTTAAATTCCTAAAAAGCACCAGTTCCCACCTGTTCAATCATTTTATTTCTTGGCCATCCCCATTAGCATCTAAGCTGGGTATCTGCCACTAATATTTTGTTGCAATTCTCATTAGTAAATTTTCTGAGAAATTCTAAAATACATAAAGTTATTTAACATTTTAAATGGACCTTTCTCAAATTTATCAATTATATCATGAATAGGCCAGAATAGGCAAAGAGATGTTCCCTTTTATCATGGAATATCTATTAACATCTCACTCCGTAATTTTGTAAAACTCCATAATTTATAAAACTCCATAATTTTCACTATTCAGTGGAAGGAGCAGATGTGATTAGATAAAGTAACTCAGAGATTATGTCTACAGGAAATAACAGAATATTCTTGATATTCTGACCAGCCATCAATCATAAATACATGTGTGTCACTATAATGAGAATAGAATTTGAAAACCTTATGTATTAAAATAATTAAAATAAAATTTTTGTGAAACTTAATACTCATCCCAAACCCACACATTTATTATTTCCTCAGTTATAAGCTCTTCTAAAGCCTCTTGACCTTTCTGGGTTGTTGTTTTTTCTCATATTTAGAACTGGTTGAGTTCTTTTTAAGGCCTGAGGCCCTGGAGAATGTAGTGTATATTTGGATTCTTCAGAGCGACTAAAATCAAGTAGAGTAGTATTGATATTATTGATAAAGTTAAAAAACAAAGCATGATGCTGACATTTGTGGACCACTATTGCCAATAGACATGTGTAAAGATTTTCTAATTTTAGCAGAGGTAAATTATGACATTGTGCTTGCTGCTCAAGAGAGTTATAATTGTTTTGTCCTACAATAGCCTAGTAAGCATACAAGAAGCCTGAGTTTTGAACAACTTTTCCAAGGTAGTTGATTATTGCCAGGTTAATAGCATTGTTTTACTGACTATTTCTCATGGATTAGAGTTACTACCATTTCTTAAAAAACAATCCACAGCAAAGTATAGGGATGCTTCAAGTATAAAGGTTATGGGGTGAGGATTTTTTGTGCTTTGGAGTCCTTCATTAGCCATGAAACACCTCTCTTCCTCTATTTCCTCACACTTGAAACTGTTTTCTCTCATTCTTCCTACACTTTATCACCCATTCAAAAATTTGAATATTTCTCCAGACTTCATATTATACTGGAAGCACCATAATTCTCCCACAGCAGGAGAATGATCCTGATTCACTTATTACACCCAAATTCTCAGCAAAAGACTCATTTACCTAATTGGAAGAGCAGAAGTGCTTGCTGTCACAGAAATTTAGATTGACAGATTACTAGATTGCTAAAGCCGGAGTAACTGAGGTGGGTCATCAGCAACACCTATGTTTTCTCATCTTACTGTATCTTATTTTCATAAATGACATAAATTGGATAACCCCAAGTCAGATGTAAACAAATATTAATATTTTATTACACAAATAAATTTTCTTTAGGGATACTCATTCCTTTTGGCAACAACAGTGAGAAAGTTAATTTTAAGTTGTTTTATTTTTGCTTCTAGTCTATGTCTCAGTGCCTTTTAAACAACTGTGTTATCAAATTCAAAAACTAACGTTGCAGCCATGATTAGAAGTTCCCTTCGTGAGTTTGTACCATTTTTGAAGGGCTTTTCCTTTCTCTTCTCTATCCTTCCACTTCCTGGCCCATCACCGAGAGGAAACAGGGAAAAGCGTAGGGATGGACTGTGGGCGCACACAATGGGAACAGGGGAGCCCCCTGGCCTTGCGGTTCTCAGGAAGCTTTCTCAGCTCGTGTTCCCATTTGATCTCAGCTATACATAGTGGAGCTCAGGAGCTTCAGCTCTGATGTCTCACTCACTCTCACTCATTGTAAGGAGCATCTAATGCTGTCTCTGTGATACGACAGGTGAAAACAGCTTAGAAGATCTTGCCAGGCAGCGCATTCACTTCGTCATTATATGTCTCCCTTCCTTCCTTTAAAAAAAATTCTGTATATATATCTGCATATTTTGCCAGTCAGCAAACTCCAAGTGGTAAGTGGCCAATCTCAGAGCATAAGCATCACCTTCTTATAGTCCAGAAGTGATCATTGGGTGCATTCTCATTTAAACAGATTGATCTAATATTCCTCAAAAGTGTTCTGTCTTTTCCAGTTCTTCTCTAATTTTCTTTCAGTATGAAGCCTTTCATTTGATTCATTCTATGGTAACACAACACAATTGGCTCTGCTTTCTCCCGCCCAGGAATAGATTAGGAGACCATGATTAACACTTTCACAGGGGCTGCCCCTAACTTTGCCTACTCTGATATCGTGTCCTGATAGAATATTTTGAAATAAAACATTCTCAGATGTTCCTACACAAGAAGTAGATGACAGAGTTGAAGAAACAAACTAATGTTAGATTCATGTAAATATTTTTATTATCATTTGTCTTACACTTTCTAGGCACAGTTCGTATTTTTTAACCTTTTGCTTTACCTTTTCACCAACAAAAGAGCAATATATTCTAGGAAGATTGATTTCAAGGTAAAATAATTTCTATTTTTGTCAACACTCACTGTATCACTTAGACACATCTTTTCTTTCAGTCCTTAGGAACTGAAAATCAACTTTAAAAAGTTTAATCAAATGCAAATGGGCTGAAAATAATATGAGTGCACAATAGCATGTCCCATTGCGTCAAAACGAGAGTTGGTAATCTGTTTACATATGAGGAGCTCCTTGTTTCTCCTGGCAAGTGTTAACTGGAAAATACACATGCTTAAATTATATCACCCGTATAAGGTAGCAATCATTAGGTTTTCAGGCTGTGTTTTTCCCCTCTTTTGAAATAAAAATACGGGGGAACTTTTAAATTGGTTTTCTTAACACCTGGCTAAAATGATGTTTTAATCGAGCAAAGGACATGATCTATACTGAGAACAAGTAACTTTTTTTTTTTCTGTTTTGTAGGTTTTTTGACTCTAATAGACTCTTGCTTGGCATTTGGTCTCACAATCAGAGAGCCCCAGTGATCCTCTATTTTTAATTTTTTTAATTTTTTATTTTTTTAAATATATCTTTAGTGATTTCAGAGAGAGGAAAGGAGAGGGAGAGAGATAGAAACATCAATGATGAAAGAGTCATTGATCGGCTGCATCCCACAACCCGGGCATGTGCCCTGACCGGAAATTGAACCCTGATCGTCTAGATCCTAGGTCGACACTTAACCGCTGAGCCACGCCCGGCCGGGCAGTGATCCTCTATTTTAAGGTAATGATTCTTTATATACTAACTACTTGAAGAAAAAGTGAGTCCTCCATTCCAAATCCTCCAGTTCTGGACTTTATAGAGAAACAAATAGCTGATGCTTGAACACTTCAGTAACATCAATAATTTCAGCCCTGGCCAGTTTGACTCAGAAGTTAGAGCATTGGCTCTTGGACTGCAGGGTCCTGGTTTCGATTCTGGCCAAGGGCATGCGCCTCAATGGCAGGCTCAATCCCCAGCCCCGGTCAGGGCACATTCGAAGGCAACCAATCAATGTGCCTCTCTCACATCAATGTTTCTCTCCCCTCCCCCCCCCCCCCGTAAAGCAAGGGAAAAAATATCCTCAGGTGTGGATTAAAAAAAAAATTTTAAAAATAATAATTTCACTCTGGGTATTAATACTGGTGGCACAAATTACACACTACTGCTAATAATAGACATGTTTAATTTTCTATAATTATTAATAAGGCCACTTTTTGTGTGTGTGTGTAGCTGTGTATTAACCTTCTTTGGTCTATTTGTCTATCCTTGGCCTTGAAACCCTGTAATACAATTTTTCAAACCCTGTTTTTCTTCAAAAGTTTCTTAATTATATTTTGTCCAGTTCACTTCTGTACACATTTTAGAAATAACTTCCTAAGGATACTTATATCAGCTTTATTTATAGTAGTCAGAAACTGAAAGAAGTTTAGGTATCCATCAATAGAAGAATAAAGAAACTGCTATATATTCATTCATACAATGAAATATTACTCAGCGGGAAAAGAAATAAACTACTTATACACACAACATGCATAAATCTCAAAATCACTGTCCTAAGTAAAAGGAAGCCTATGTGGAAAAGTACATGCTCTATAACTCCAGTTATATGAATTTCTAAACTAGGCAAAATTAAATTATTGTTGAAATTCAAGAGTACTTATCTTGGGAGGGAGTAAGTGTTGATTGGAAGGGGACATTTGGTAATATTCTATACCTTGGTAGGGTTTAGGGTTACACAGGTGTATACATTTGTCAAAACTTCCTGAATGTTCACTTAATGTCTGTATAATTTAGTATATACAACTTTTAACTCAATAGAAAAATGTATATAAAAAATAGAACTCTAGTTAATAGCACACACACTAATTAAGGAGAATTGTACTGATGTCTATTTTCAAATGCATCAAAAATAAGATGCACTGATGGCTAGATAGAGGAATGTTTAGATAGTTATATAATAAAACAAGTGTAGTATACGTGGGAATAGTGAAAACACTTAGGCTTTCTCACCACCTTCGAAGGGCAGAAGGCCCCAGTTATGTAAACATGATAAGGCATAGTCATAACAGGCTCTATGCTAGTTGACTAATGTCTGACGCATCTTCGGCTTGGAGCGACTATTGTCCTGGTTCCTATAAGATTGGCCTGGGACTTTCTGAGGCGCAGGTTTGACCCCTAGGGTGTGGTTTGTCCCCCGTGTATGCCCAGCTGGCTGCCATGGGGGGAAGAAGAGGGTGGGCGCATCTCTTGTGTAGCTTTTGTCCGCCTCAGCCAAGTAAAGGAAATGTCTCATCCTCCGGCTCCACAGTGTCCTTCAGACTGTCCTGATCTAGAAGGAACCTCCCTGGCCATGATCATTGCCACTACAATTGGTGGAGTCGTTGCCATTGCAGTATAATATTAATAGAACCTAGGTGGTAGGTATGAGTGTTCGCTATAAAGTCTTTTAGATTTTCTATATTTTAAATAATATTCATGATATGATGTAGAAAATATTTAGATTATCTGTATACCATTGTGTTTGTTTAGATAAGTTGTAAATTTCCCTCAGAATTTGTCTACTTTTTAAAATCTTCAAAGATATTGCCATTAGTTTTATGTAACTACTCTTTCAATATACTGTTTATGTATGCAGGAGAATCTAGAGTAATAAAACCCTTTTAATCCCAAACATTGATTATTACTATTGTCTCCTATCTCCTCTGTTTCATTTAGTCTTTTGAAAGAGCCATATGTAGTTTTGTTAAATTTTTAATTACATGATTGCTTTATATTTTACTTTTTTCACATATATGTTTATATATATGTTAGGTTCATTGAACTTGTTTTAAACTTTTCTAAAGTATGCATTTAAGGTTCCAAGTATCCCTCTTTGCTCTATTTACCTTCATATCACATGTTTAGATGTTATATATCCATTAACAATCAGTTTAAAATAATTTCAAATTTCAATTGTGCTTTTTTCTTTTACCATAGGTTATTGAGAACTCCATCTTCATATTAAAACATATAAAGGGTTTCTCTGCTCATTTAACTTTAGTTTCTCTTATTTATTTACTGTTAATCATATGAATGTCTTAATTTTAGTTAATATATTCATTTCTAAAATTTCTATAGTGCTTTATCAAAGCTACTATTACATTTTTATGGTTTCCAGATCTCTATAAAAATATGTTCTATTTTGTTAAATAAAAAGGCATAATTATTTTGAAGTTAATCACCTGATGATTCCAATATTCAGGATCCACTGATTAGAGAACAGATATTATATTGTAAGAAATTGTATAAATTGAGGTCTGGTATGATGTTACCCTCCTCTAGAGAAGATTCTCATTTGCCTCTCAAAGACAAAGCAATCTCTTTGTCAGTGGTTAATCTTTCTGGATCACCCTGATGACTCCTGAAGGGACTCTAGTCAATTTGAGCATTTTTTTTTTGTTTGTTTTATTTTGTTTTGTTTTTTAATTCCCCCTTATTCCTAGAATATATGTTTTTAGGATTCTATTCTAAAGTGACGAGAGTTTATTATGGAATTTCCTGGATTTTGATTTGTGTCTCACTAGACCCTCCAGGCTGTCCAAAGTGTCGCACAATCTTAGTATATATCTATAGGATCCGCAATTCTGCAAAGGCAAAGATGTCCCCAAGTCAAACTAATAACTGACTTTCTGTCTATTTCTCAGTTCTGACCAGTGTTTGTTCACTATCTGGTTAGTCTGCCAGTTCTTTCAAGCAGGTATTTTTAACATTTCACCCACCTTTTGTAAATGTTTTCTAAAAGGGGCTGGGTCTTTGTCACCTAGACTTTTATTCTTAAATTTATTTGTTACAGTGTGTTGAAGTTTAAAAATATATTGAATGTCATTGCTCTTTTTCAATGCTTTGGTTAAAGAAATAAAGAATCTAAAGTCTAGATTTTATAAATACCCTAGGTCACACAGTGAGTTTGTGACAATTTCAGAACTCCCAGGAAATGCTGTTTACACTGCAAAAATCAGTTTCACTGCTGCTTCTACCTTTGAAAGTCATCTTGTAAGCTTCTGATCTTTCTATTAAGGTTGTCTTTATAAAAAAGAAAGGAAAAACGTCAAAGTAATCATGATTCACGCCAGGAGAAAAAATGAATTGTTTGCCCATTTTTGATCCTTTGATTTGACTCAAAAAAGAAAGGCCATACATTTTATATCATAAAAAGTAAGTATGTGTGTGTTTGCACACTGCATAGATCTATAGATATGCAGTGTATTAATGTGTTCATACATACACATATAGAAGACATATGTGCGTGCATATGTGCAAGTTATTTGAACAAAAAGACTGAATGCATAAGAATAAAAAGGTAGATAAACCAAAATTTAGGTTTATGCCATTATAATTATAAGGGGTTTTCTTTGCACATTTATTTTAAAACATATTGTTATATTCTGAATATACAACTATAATAAAATTATTATTTTGACTAAAAACATATCAGAGAGATTTAAAAAAAAACAAAACAAAGGAAAATTTAAATGATTTTGTATCATAGCTATGTATAATAAAAATATGGAGAAAAATGAATTTCCTCAGAACTTCATGCCATTGCAGAAAAGAAAATTACAAGTGAAACTATGGGTCTACTCTTAAAGACAAGTAGATTCCACTTTATTTTAATCAAAACCACATATTTTTAATTCCTTAAATGATGTCTTATAAATTATTTTAGGCACAAAAATAATAATTAATGGTTAATATAAAATAATATATTAAAATACTTATAATATATTAACATATTAAAATTAAATTAAGTTATTCTTGAATATTCAGAACTATATTCTAATTCAAGATCCAGAAATTAAGTTTAAAATGCTATTTTAAATGTTCTAACAGAGATAATACTTTATACCTAAGTATGAGGTGATTTTGGAACTCTAAATCTACTTTCCAGATTGGATATAGCTTCTATTTGAAGAGTTCCTTTTTATGTTTACTTTCATATTACAAATGTGAGATATTTTAAATTAAAATTTAATGAACTGTGTTGGTGAATTATCATGCTCCACTATGTAATTGCCTGTATTTATTTAATAATTTATATTTCCATTGATTTGACCCAAAAAATCTTTAAATTGATTTAAAGTCAGAATAACTCATTTCTGTTAAAATACTCTATAATTTATTATTCTGCTATTTAGTTTATCTCTAATATTAAGGCTTGCTAATCACAACCTCAAAAGAAGAGCAAGCTGATGATTGGTAATTCTAATAACACCTCCAGTTCTTTGGAAGAATACTCACCAGGGTAGTAATTATAGCATCACAAAAATTGATTAGTACTAAAAAATATTTTTAGTTTTGAAGGCCTGAGTATAAAATTATCTCTTTGGTCATAGTGAATCAAATTTTTAAAACATAGGTAGCGATGCTTCCAGAGTACAGCACCACTTTTTCTTTGAAGCTCTTCTCTCCATTATTGAGATTAAATTCAAACACCTGATGCCTAGTGAATGGTGGGCAATTGTTATTTAAATCATAATGTTGAGAATGCGGGAGTTGCTGGCTCTGACAAGTAGGAAACAAAAGAGAACATCTGCTTCTCCTATTTTCCAATTCCATTTACTCCTTTGTTAATATAATCCTTTACAATCATCTTCTCCCAGAAATAATTTCCACGATGAATAATTTGCATATTTTCAGGCACAATCAACACTTCTGTACCCTTTCTATTCTGAGCCCCTCTAGACACCTACTGACACACAGTTCACTTGCGCTTGTGTCTGCTCGTCCTTCCCTGGCTTGCTCAGTTAACTTCACCTTCTGACGCTGCGGCTGGAATGCTATCAGCACGCAAGACACTACAGATAGGTTCAGACTGAAATATTTTCACTCCATATCATCAATATCTACCTTACCTGCCGCTGTTAGGAACTGTATTAATTGCCTCATAACCCCATCTCTTCTCTTCCATTCTCCAGTCAATCAAGTACAGTCTATCAAGATTATATAAAGTTAATCTTCTTAAAATATGGATTTGATCACATAACTCCATCTGTATTGATTTTTCATTGCCTATCATATTGAATGAATAAAATATTTTTTAATTTTTTATTCATGCAACTAAAATTTGTTATAAGACAGATACAATAATGGATTCTGGCTATGATGAAAAAGCAGAATTCCTGTTCTTAAAATATGTTTACCATGTATCGATTGATACCATGATTGAGAGAAGCAGACGTATGTAGTGCTAATTATTAGAAGAAAAGCACTAGTCAAATTTATAAAGAGAATAATCAGATCTATCTCAAAATACAAAAAATAGGAACTATCTTATTTAGACTTGCATTTTTACAATTGGGAAATGTTAGTACATCTTACTAGCTCTCTAAAAATTATTTAAATAACACATCTTTTTTCCATACATCATTTTAATATCTAATTACTTGTTAAAAGTGCCTTCCTTAAACTGAGAGACTATTTTCTTCCTGCATCTCTAGAAATTACTTCCTCTTACCATTATAAACTTGGAGAAAGCAGTTGACTCTCTTTGCATTCTCCAACCTTATAGCCCCTGGTGTTCTTTGAACAATGCCTTGTATTTAATGAATATTCAGTGAAATAGATGTTGAATAAATTTAAAAGACACATAAAATGAGGCTTCCTTATGGTATAATTTGCGTATCTTTGCCAAAGAGAATGTTTTGTATATATTTTTACTCTCCATTGGCGTTTCTTCTTCTGATAAAAAACAAATGTCTCTTCATATCTTTTGACCTTTCTTCCTACATATTTTTTTTTCATTGATGTGTAGAGTTGCTTTAGAAATCTGATACAAAATTTTTGTTGGTTACCTACCTTATTTGTATCCTTTCTCCTCGCATCTCATATTTTGAGTGGTCTTAGATAATTGGAAGTTTTATTTTATCAACATGTTTCATTAGCTCTAGAATAACTTTTATTACTCTAGAAATTTTCAAGTTTAAAAAAATATTTCCTCTCATTCATGCTCTTTATTATCTAATTCTGAAATTCTGACTTAATGGATGTTGTACTTCACTTTATTCTCAATCAGTCTGAACTTGTCTTTTATATTCTTGTCTCCATTTTTTATTTGTTATATGTGAGGCAATTTATAGGTATATCTTTAAGTTTGCTAATACTTTTTGTACTTTGTTTAATATGGTTTTAACCTATTTTTTTTCTTTTGCATTTAGAACACTAGCAGTTCCCTGATCTGGGTTAGATGGAGTATGTACATTTTGCTTTGTCTTTCCCAAGGACAACTATTAAATATCACCATGGAGCTATTTTATGACTCTAGGAAGTAAATGGGTCAAAGGGGAAAAATCAAAATACAACATACCACTGAATTTGCATAAAATTACCAGAAGAAGAAAGAAAGAGAGGAAATAATTAAATAAGTAATTATGAAATACTGAAGCTTTCTGATTGAAAGTTTCATCAAATTTATCACAGAGCAGATTCAAAATGATGTAGGCCTTTGAGTAGTCTTAAAATTTTAAAGAGGGGTTCTGAGCAGTTGGTCAGGTAGAAAAAAAGCACTTTTTAAAGAATAGGAATTAACAAACGTAAACAGGTTCAGCATAAGGAACAGCATTTGTAAAATGCTTGGGAAAAGTGGTTAATCCCCAATAACTCTAACACCTAGTCAAGATAACATTCATATCTATCACCATGAAATGCAAATGTTTGCAGATACATAGGGAAGGAGAGATGATATCGGCCTACGTTTTCTCTTAAGAGCAATATCTAAGAAAATACTTTAAAAAATAAATGTATCATAACAACAAATTAAGTATGAGGAAATCTGAAAAAAGAAGAAATGAATATGAGTGGCTGTAAAAATATAGAAAAAAACTGAGTGGCTAATTATAAAATGACTGTAAATATATAAAATGTTAATAACTTGGCAACATGTTTATTTAAAATCTCAATGAACAATGACTAAGTGGCTTGGTATATGCAAGAAAAAAATAGCTGAATAAGGATTCTTGACATAGAATACCCATAATTCAAGGTAAAAATTAATAATGTTCTGAAACTAAATGTAATAAATTATTGTAATAAAATTAAAAAGTAAATTGAGCCCTGGTGGTGGGGCTCAGTGGGTTGGCATGTCCTCCTGTGCTGTGCAGGAAACGGTGGGGGGTTGGATTCTCCGTCAGGGCACGTGGCCAGGTGGCAGGTTAGGTCCTGGTCGGGGCCCATACAGGAGGCAGCCTATCTATGTTTCTCACATCAATGTTTCTCTCTCTCTCTCTCTCTCTCTCTCACTTTCTCTTTCTCTACCCCCCTCTTCCCTTCTGATTTCCTTTCTCTAAAATCAACTGATTTTTTTTTTTAAAAGGAAAGAAAAAGGAAATTGATAAAGAAAGGGCATGCAAAAAGTAAACAGCACAACCTATTAGAATGAAACAGGCAAACAATGAAGAAAAAGGTTCTCTTGGTGAGGGGTATAAGTAATATGGAAAAAGAAGAGAAAAGAGTCAGTACAATAAAGAGTAAAATTAAAACAAAGTCAAATATATCGATTGTTTCTGCAAAGGCAAATAGACTATTATTCTCTTCTAACAGAGACTGCCAGCAAAACATTAAAAATTAGCTCTGTGCTTATTAGAAGAAATCACCAAAGAAAAAGATAAAGCAAGTTGTCCATAGAAGTTGGATGAAGAAATACTAGACAAATGCAAAAAGGGAAAGAACCGGAAGCAATAGTTAATAATTTTAAATATCAATTTTAAGTTATCACTAAACAGAATTGAGTGACATATAAAAAGTAACAATTTATGCAGATATAACAGTCAAACCTTTACACCATAATTAAGGGGGGAAAACTACTAGATGAATAAACAAGTATCTAGACCTGGGAGACAGGGAGGGGGCGTTGTCACAATTCCTAATTTAACTGCAAATGAAAAGATGAATAAAGTAACAACTCTGGAGGCTAGAAGGCTGTGGTGAAATAATATTTACAAACTGAAGGGGGAAAAGTGACCAAAGGGCTTCTAAAAACTGAAAAGTTTTATAGTAACAGTGAAGGAAAAGATGAAGAAATAGGTTATGGAAAAATAACTTAGTATCAAGAGTTTAGTATCAAACCCTAATGGGTTTGTGTAGCAAAGTTCACATTTTTTCCAAGATGTTGAACAAACTTTGTACTCGAGTTGGCTGCATAAATGGAACTTTCTTGGCTGATGACTGTGCCACCACGGTTCTGGCTGAGTGAAAAAAGTCAGAGGGGCGATTGTAAATAAATAATTTATCTGACAAGCTATATTTTTGGATTCTGTGTCCTTCTGTAGCATCAGAGAAGAGAATCTTTGCATTGTGAAATAAGATATACCTGGGGTTTTTTTACATTGAATGGAGAAAAAACTAATAAGAACTTAAACACAAAACTGCACCCCAAGAAGTACCCCAGCCTGAGACATGGCCATGATTCATCACTACCACCAAATCCACCACAAATAGTGCAGCCCCCCACTATATCCTATTTACTTGATGCCTATTATTTAAAAGGAACAGATACAGGACCTATGGAAAGATCATATAAGCAAGTGAGGAAAAATGAGAAGAAATAAGATATAAAACTACTTGTGAATAATTGGTGCAAAAAATAAATAAAAATATCACAATTGTAATAACATTTAGTTAAATGATAACATAAAAAAGGAAAACAACACCTCAGCACAGATGGCACACATAAGCAGATAAAATATTGTGTCTTTTCTGAGAATAAAAGTAGAGACAAACAAAATATTTCACACAAATAAAATTAAAATTGATAGGAAAATAAGTGAAAACAGATGTAATGAGAAACAAAGTAAAGTTGCCCCACAATATGCATATCCTAAAGGGACACATAAAAAGTACATTAAATGGAGTGAAAGAGAATATTGTGTATACAGAAGGCAGGAAAAATGATCCACCTATGATAAATGGAGGCTTCAAGAAGAAAGCAAGAAACCAGACAGATTTTGGAAGTAAAAAAATGGAAGACAGAGATGAAAATCTTACAAAACAGGACTGGGAGATCTATCTAGGCTCAGACTTCTCCATAGCTATATCTGATGCTTGAAAAAAATAAAGCATTTGTAATAATTTCAGTGAAAAAGTATATCTAACTACAGGTTTTATATCCAAACAACCACTCAAGCATTAAGTCACAACAGCTTTGCATTTGCAAGAACTTGTGAACATTGCTCTCATTGTCATATGCTGAGTACATTACCAGAGGGTCAACTTTATATAACCAAGAGATGTGTTGAGCAAAACAACTGTTGATGAGAATGAACTATAATTGTGAAACTTAAAAAATTTAAAAACTTGTGGGGTTTAGGAAAAGAGAACAAAGGGTAGGTATTACATTACCCAAGAATGTGGATATTATATATTTAACAATGGAGTGGAAAGGAAGGGGAAAAGATAGGGGGAGGGTATGCAGGTTTCTTCATCTGCACAAACAGAATATCATTTAAAAAACTAAATAACAGATGTATGAAAGTACTTAAGACTAAAAAGAGTATTTACTTAAATAAGACTGGGTAATTCAGCAAAGAGCCAATTCAAGAAGTTAGAGCAAACAGCAAAATAACCTTAAGAAAAGAATGAAGGAATTAACATGCAAAGAGGGGGGGAAATTAAAAACAAACAAAAGAAAACACATAGTAGTGATAAAGTTACATTTTTGTTCTTTGAAATAAAACAACTGCATCAAATAATGAACTATCTGTTTTATTTTGTGATGAGGAGGACACTCAGGAAATTGAATAATGGGTAGCTTTCTAAGGAAATATGATTTATCAAAACTGACTTAAAAAAAATAAATAAATAAAAACTTGCAGAGAGAGAAAAAAGATGGCTCCACTCTAAGGAAGTTCCATCCACTTGATCCCAAACTGGGAGCAGACTTGTGGCTCTTCTGCAAGACTTGAAAAACCAGCTGAAAAAAGCTGATGGGAAACACTGTGGGCAGGGAGAGGACAGGAGAACACCAGAGCTGGTGAGCCAATGCTGGCAGCTGTGCAGCAGGGCTGAGAGGCTGCAGGGAAGGTGCAGCATCACAGCTCCTGCCCCTGGGAGCCTGGGGGTCTCAGCCACATGCAGGGATCCCCAAACCAGGGCAACAAAGAAGCATGGACAGTGGGAATCAATGGTAATTCAGTCCACTGGGGGGGACTCAGACCATCTTATCCCAGGCAAAAAGCGGGTGTTTGGTTATGGCAACAGCCTGGGAACCTTACCCAGATCAGTGTCTGTGGGACGGGCCGTTCAACAGAAATCTGGACCTCCTGAGGGGTCTGAGTGGACCACTCAGCAGTGAATCTGAGTGGTGGATTATTCTCTGAAAGAACTTTTGGCAGAAGGCAGGATAGGGGCGATTCAGACTGTCCTGAGAAAGAGGCGGGATCCTTCCCACCTCCTTTGGAGAGGAGGTGCGCCTTCCCCCACCAGTGGAATGGATCTGGGCTGTTCCATGGAGAAAAGAAAAGCAGCCCAGAACAAGTACATTCAAGGGGCGAGCCCTGAAGCAGACCCAGTCTGTGTACTAAGGAGGCCCTGCCCACCAGACTCCTTGGGGATCTGCCCTCCAGGGCTTCAGCCAGGATGCCCAGGGCCAGGCAGAGATAGCAACTCACATCGGCCTACACGAGAGAACTTCCTGGGAGGCCAGGGACCCACACACCAAGGGGCCAGATACAACAACAGTGAAGCAAAGTCCAGCAAGCTCCACAAAGAACAGATGCATAGGTTTTTGGTTTTGTTTGTTTGCTTGTTTGTTTTTGTTTTGTTTTTTTTTGTTTGTTTGGATTAAATTTTCTGTCTCTCTCTTCTTTCTTTTCCCTCAGTATACTCTAATTGCTATCTTTTATTTTAGTCTAATCTTTTTTCTTTCTCATTCTCTTTACTTTTTGTAAATTCTTATTTTTAATTCATTTTTTTTTCTTCTTTTCTTTTCTCTTTTCTTTCACATTTGTCTTTTTCTATTGTATATTTTATTTTATTTACTATTACTATTTTTTAAAATTATTATTTTATTTCATTTGTTATTTTCTTTTATTTTTTTCATACTTACCCTATTTCTGGGCTCTTCCTTCTTTGCTTTCTTATTCTCTTTTATTTATTTATTTTAGTTTGTTTTTTCCCTCCCCTAATTCTTCTGGTCTCATGTCTTCTAGTCTTTCTTTCTTTCTTTCTTTTTCTTTCTTTCTTTCTTTCTTTCTTTCTTTCTTTCTTTCTTTCTTTCTTTCTTTCTTTCTTTCTTTTTCTTTCTTTCTTTCTTTCTTTCTTTCTTTCTTTCTTTCTTTCTTTCTTTCTTTCTTTCTCTCTCTCTCTCTCTCTCTCTCTCTTTCTTTCTTTCTTTCTTTCTTTCTTTCTTTCTTTCTTTCTTTCTTTCTTTCTTGTCTGGTTTTGTTTATTTGTTTGGTTTTTAGTCTTTTTGTTGAGGCTGTTGTTTTTATTACTGTTGGTGTTTTCTTTCTTTGTTTATTTGTTTTTCTGTGTATTTTTTTTCTTTTCGTAATGTTGTTTTTGGTTTGGTCTGGTTTTGTCTTATTTTGTTCTGTCAGCACCTGCATCATAACAGTTGGCACAAGTTGAGACTCACAGTCAACACCTGAGGGATAAGCCCAACCACAAATGGAACAACAGCAATCAAGACCCAAATTCAACCCACAAAACCTACACAAGAGTCATTCCTAGAGCACCATGCTAAGAAGATCAAGGAGACTACACAACTGGGTGGCACAAGAAGGCCATCCATTAAGCTAGGAGGCAAAGCAGTCTTTTCTGACACACAGAAACAAACACAAAGAAACAGAAAGAAAGGGGAAGCAAAGGAACAGGACCCAAATGAAATAACAGGAGGAATTTCTAGTAAAATAGCTAAATAAAATGGAGGCAAGTAATTTATCAGACATAGAGTACAAAGTAATGGTTATAATTATGCTCAAACAACTTAATGAGAACTATAAGGAACTTAGAGAAAGCTATAGCAGCATGAAAACAGAATTGGAAGCCATGGCTAAGAATCCATCAGGAATGAAGAATGAATAGCTGAAATTAAGAATACCCTATAAGAAATAAACAACACCCTAGAAGAAGCTGAGGATAGAATTAGTGAATTAGAGACAAGGTAGAAAAAAAACCCAATCAGAGCACCAATTAGAAAAACAAATTTTAAAGCAGAATAGTTTAAGGGAGCTTTGGGCCAACAGGAAATATACAAACATCCACATCATAGGAGTAACAGAAGGAGAAGAATCTGAGCAAGGAATAGAGAACCTCTTTGAAGAAATAATGACAGAAAATTTCCCTAACTTAAAAGGAAAAATCACTCAAATTCAGGAAACACAGAGAATCCTAATCAACATGAACCCCAAAAGACCCATACCAAGGCACATCATAATTAAAATGGCAAATGTTAAAGGTAAAGAAAGAATCTTAAAGGCAGCAAGAGAGAGAAAGAAAATTATCTGGAAGGGGGCTCCCATTGGACTGTAGACTGATTTCTCACTAGAAACACTTCAGACCAGAAGGGAGTGGCATGAAATAGAAAAAGTAATAAAAAGCAATGGACTAAATCCAAGACTACTGTATCCAGCAAGACTATCATTCAAAATTGAGGGGAAATGAAGAACTTTACAGAAAAAAAAGAAAAAAAAAGCTAAAGGAGTTTATTACCACAAAACCGCACTGAAAGGAATGTTGAAGTGACAGGAGTAAGGAGAAGAAATACAAAGAGAGGAACACAGGCATAAAGAATAAAAATAGTAATAAATGCCTGGTTTGTGTGGCTCAGCAGTTGAGCATCGACCTATGATCCAGGAGATTGAGGTTTGATTCCTGGTCAGGGCACTTGCTGGTGTTTCAGACTCAATCTCCAGCAGGATGCACGTAGGAGGCAGCCAATCAATGACTCTCTCATCACTGATGTTTCTATCTCTCTCTACCTCTCCCTCCCCCATCTGAAATCAGTAAAAACATATTTTTAAAAAATGGCAACAAATAAGTACCTATCAATAATAAACAAATATAAATGGCTTAAATGCTTCAATCAAAAGACACAGAATAGCTAACTGGATAAGAAAACATGACCCATATATATATGCTGTCTACGAAAGATCAACCTCAGGACGAAAGATTCACACAGGATAAGAGTGAAGAGATGGAATGGAAATTTTAAAAAGCTGGGATAGCAGTACTTATGTCTGATAAAATAGGCTAGAAGCATATAAAAAAAGTAAATCAGACCCTAGGTCTGTTTATTCAAGGAAAATAAGGATAGTTTGAAATGGAAAATTCTATTAATATCCCCAGCTACTAATAAATTTAAGAAAACGTACTACATGAAAATTACTATCAATGCTTAGAAGACATCTAAAACATTCAATATCCATATTTATCGTTATTTTTAAAAGGAAATACAGTAGATAGATACTTCCTTAATGATAAAATATACCTCATATATATGTATGTAAAATAAATATTTTAGAAGTAATTGTCAAAATAATTAAAAACCAGAAATAAGAAACAAAAACAGCATTGAACTAAGAAAATAATATATATTTGCAAGTGCTATAATCTTAAACTTAAGTTCAAATGAATCAACTGACAAACTAGTACAAATAATTGAAAAATGTTGTAAAACAATATATAGACATCAGTATGTTCATGTAATCAATTTAAACACACACACAATGTAAGAAAGATCAAATTCCTAATAACATATAGATCAATGGAAAGGAACAGAACGGCCAGAAATAAATCCATGACTTTAGTCAATTAATATTTAACAAAGGAAGCAAAAACATACAATGGGTTAAAGACAGTCTATTTAATAAATGGTGTTGGAAAAATTGGACAGATATGTGCAAAAAAAAATGATCCTAAACAACTTTCTTACACCATACACAAGAATAAACTCAAATTGAATTCAAGACTTAAATGTTAGACTCAAAGTCATAAAAATCCTAGAAGAAAACATAGGCACTAAAATCTCATACACTTCTTGTAGCAATGCTTTTTTTGATATATAGACTCAGGCAAGGGAAACAAAAGAAAAAATAAACAAATGGGACTACATCAAACTAAAAAATTTTTGCACAGCAAAGGAAACCATCACACAAACTGAAAAGACAACCCACTGAATGGAAGAACATATATCGGAAAAGGGCTTGATATCCAAAATTTATAAAGAGCTCATAAAACTCAACTCCAAAAGAAAAAAAATAATAATTCAATTAAGAAACAGGCAAATGACCTGAATAAACATTACTTCGAAGAGGTCATAAAACTGTCCAATAGGCATATGAAAGGGTTCTCAGTTCTCTAATCATTACAGAAATTCAAATTAAAACCACAAAGAGATTATCATCTCACACCAGTCAAAAGTCAGATTTTAAAAAATTTCTTTATTGTTGAAAGTATTACAGATGTTCCCCTTTTCCCCCCACTGACCCCCTCCTCCCCAGTCCTGCCCCCTCCACACTCAGGCTTTCACCAAATTACTGTCTGTGTCCATGGGTCATGCATATATGTTCTTTTGTTAATTACTACATAATACTAAAGGGATTGATACAACAAGACTATCCCGGTAAACATATGCACTCAATATAGGAACACCCAAATATATTAAAAAAAAGTCTGGAGGACTTTCAGGGAGAGATCGACAGCAATATAATCACAGCAGGCGACTTTAACACCCATTGACATCACTGGATAGGCCTTCTAGAGAAAAAATCTACAAGGAAACTGATCCTAAACAACACACTAGATCAGGTGGAATTAACTGAAATTTATAGAACATTTTACCCAAAAGCTATAGAATTTACATTCTTTTCAAGTGCACACGGATCATTCTCAAAGACAGACCACATGTTAGGACACAAAACAAGTCTCTACAAGTTCAAGAAGATTGAAATCATATCAAGCATCTTCTCAGGTCACAATGGCATGAAACTAGGAATTAACTACAGTAAAAAAAACTCAAAAGCATTCAAACACATGGAGGCTCAATAGCATGTTATAAAACACTGAATGGGGTACCAATAAGATCAAGGAAGATATCAAAAAATTCCTGGAAACAAAAATAAACACACAACCACCAAAAATCTATGGAACACAACGAAAGCAGTCCTGAGAGGGAAGTTCATAGCACTACATGCCTACTATAAAAATGGTAAATAACCTAAGAATAATATTAGTAAGAACTGAAAAAAATAAGGTTTGAAACTTTAAAGTGTTTCTGAAATATAAAAATGACCTGTATAGATTGAAAAACAGGCTACCTTCTTGGACAAAGAAAATAAAAATTTATGCATAACTGTTGGTATGAATGCAGATTGGAGCAGCCACTATGGAAAACAGCATGGAAGTTCCTGAAAAAATAAAAAATGGAACTGCTTTATAACCTAGCAATTCCACTTCTGAGTAATAAGGCACTTCCATTAAAAAAAAAATTGGAATATAATTGAAAAAGAAAACAAAACACTAATTAGAAAGACTATATGCACCTCTATGCTCACTGCAGCATTATTTACAATAGCTGAGACAGAGAAGCAATCCAAATGCCCGTCAGTAGACGAGTGGCTAAAGAGGTGGTACATCTACACAATGGAATATTATTCAGGCATAAAAAATAAAGACGTCTTACCATGTGTGACAGCATAGATGGATTTATTGCAGGTAATATTTTGACCACAGATAAAGAAATAGATAATCACTGTAATACCATAACAACCATGTTTTTTCAGTAAAAGGATAGACTCATCAAGTGTTCAACAGCTAAATGATGATAAGGCATTTCTCTAAGAAATGTTCTTGTAGGTGAGAGGAAATATTGAAGCGGGGACTTAGAGGTCTCATTTCTTTTCATTTAACTCCTCAAGAGAAGACGGAACAGTCATTCTAAATCATAGCAATAATCTCTAATATTAACTAATGGTAGATATCTCAGCAGGGTTCATAGTTGTTTATGATGCAGATGTGGAGCAGAATAGAAAACAAACTCTCCAACCTGTGATACCAATTATTGTTTTAAAACATACTACTACTACCATTAAATTATCCCTTTTAAGATGTGCATCTGGAGACTAATTTATAAGCAACAATTGCCACCGAAATTAACTACATAACAAAGCTGAAAATTATTGGTCTACAGGAAAATATCCATAGAATTACAGTCAGAATAAAAAGGCCCAACCGAATTACAAAGGAAAATATGTACCACTTATTGCAGCAATACCGCTCCACTTGTTTCAATCACATGTAGTTCTCATTTAAGAAAGAAACTGTACTGGACCTGGAGGTCGATCTATTAATCAGTATTTCAAGAGAAAGAAGTCTGTATACCATACTTATCACCAAGCTCAAGGATTTTGCAATGCTTCTTTTACGCAATAATTCTTTAAAAACCCTACCTTTAAGCTTTATAACATCACTCAGCCATCCATTACAGAATTTCAGAAATTTAATTAGAAATAATCTTTCATTAATTTCTATTAAATTATTATCTATAATTTATCTATTTATTTTATCACAGAATCTTTTCATGCAGGATTTTTTCTTTCTCCATTAAGATGAATATAATGTCAGCAACTTCACAATATCATAATTTTTAAAAATTATGCATTTTATTTTATTCCTTCAATGATGCTAAAAGTTTCATTAATTATTTGGGAAATCTTTCTTTTTGCACCTAGACACTGAAATGTCACCAGGTATACTGGAGATTTCAACCACTTACTTAATCCAGTTCTCAATTCTTTAAAAAAATATATATTTTTATTGTTTTTAGAGAGAGAGGAAGGGAGAGGGAGAGAGAAAGAGAAACATTCATCCGCTGCCTCCCACACATGTCAGAAATTGAACCTGAAGCCTGGGTATGTGCCCTGGTGGGAAATGGAACTGGTGACCTTCTAATGCACTGGGCAACGGTCAACCAACTGAGCCACACCAGCCAGGGCCAGTTCTCGATACTTTTATTATTCACAGGAAAATTGCTTTTTTGATGCCTAGAAGTTAGGTGATCATATGACTATATCTGAGCAATCATCTGACAGGAAGTGGCATATTTTACTTTTAAGTCAAAACATTTGATTGCCCATGAGAGATTCTCCAGAACTCTCTTTACCTGCTATCTTACTGCAATAGCAGAATCATGTGTGGAGATGAGGGCACTATAGGAATGAAACACCTTGAATCACTGAGCCATGACACAGAGGACAGCTGTCCTGGAGAGTTACTCACACCTGTGGCACCACTTGTACGGGTAAGTATAGTTGCCGTGTTTGCTATTGAGATTTTGGAGTTTATAAATGCAGCCTACATAGGCTATCTTAAACTACTGGATCACCACTGTAGAATAATAGAAATATTTCAAAATTAATAGACAGCAATTTTTCATGTGTCCTCTGAATTATTCTTTCTAGCTAGAGGAGCAACTAAACTAAGTGTCCTTTGTTAATACACAGAGCTAACCACAGAATCACTGTGCCAGGGGGCAATCCATACACTTCTGTGGCTGCCAATCATCATTTCACCTGTTCCTAGTGCCTTGAGAGTCTGTACTTTACTCTGTGTCGAACCTTCCGGAAACACCTAAGACAGTGACAGCAAAAAGTGGTAGAACCTTCACAGGCAGGAATTATTAGGATTCCCTACAATGTGACTGCTCCTATCCATATTTTTTCACGAAAATATAAATGTGTAATACTTTCATCTCATCTTCCTCCAACCTAAAGGTAAGGGCACTTTTGGTGCTTAGACTCATAGTAAGAATGTTTTCCTGTTCCTTTCTTTATCCGTGTCTTCCTTAAATCTATGCCGGCTTCTGTGCTACACCTATCTTATACTAAGTAAACAACTAAACTCTATTTTTTCACTTCTCACAAAAACTCACAGCCTCTCTAATTTAAAGGACAGTGGGAGAGGGAAGTGAGAGAACGACCTGTCTGATTTGTGTTAAAAATTACCATTTTTGAAAATATCTCCTATGCAATAGATGTAAAGTATGCAATAAATTATAGCTATGCCAGCTTTTAGGCTTTTCAAATTTGGACATGCCACTCCGGGTTCCTGGGTCTAAAAAAGGGACTAGATTAATACGATGTCTAAAGATATTTCCAGTATTTAATCTCTGTAATATCTATGGCCTATCATACATTTCCCATTTCTTGTGCTATTTTTTTAATATATCCAGATAATTTTTCCAGTGTTCACAGTGTTAACAATCTACCAGATCAAGTTTAATTTATGAGTTCTGAGCCCTCTTCCATTCGTTATCTTCAATAAAATTGATTTTCCAGTTATATTTAAGAATATGCATGTAAAATCTGATTGGAATCTTTGTGGGCTTCCCTGGGGCTTGTCATCTGATGGGCTTCACTGCATTGTTATCAAGGTTTGCACCATAATCATGGATGATACCATGTCTTCCTCTACAAGAGTTCCAGCTTCTTCAGAGGGGAAAAAAAAAACAATCCTTCATTGTCTCGCTTTGAAAAGAGCCATGGGGATCTGGAAAATAATATGACTGGAGTGCAGCATTTTGAGAGTAGGGGAAGGAAGAATACATAATTGTGCATCATTTACACTTTTTACCAAAGCTCTCGGTTTTAGGCCTACACTTCACCCGAAGTCTCTGCTGGAAATGGAGCCCACAATTTCAGAGCCTCTCTGAATTCACGCTGCCAGAGAATGAATCTCTCGATTACTGCTGAGGGTAGAGGCTGAAGGTGTTACAGGATTCCATGCCAGGAGGAACAGGGAAACCGAGACAGGAAAGTTAAAACCAGGCCAACTGGCGTGGGCAGTTTGCAGGCAGCTTGTAAGTAAAGGCGATTATCTTCCCCCGACAAGGACGCTTGAGAGCAAATGGTTAAAAGCCTCCCTAACGGGAGAACGCAGGAAAGGAATGGGGAAGGGGAATGGAAAAAAGGGCAGTTTTACTCCCTAGGCAGAGAAGATGGTAGTCTCAAGGCTTGGCAAAGTAAAATTGCCAGGTGCTTCTTATGAAATCTTGGAAGGCCACCACAAAGTCAAAAGGACCTGGAGAATTAATCTGTACCAAAATATTCTGCAGAGGAATTTTGAGACCTATAGACAGGAGGATATATAACACCTTGGACCCTCCCCCCCAACTGGAGCTTCAGCTCTTCAGATCAGCTGAGGGGCCCAACTAGCTTCATAAGCCAGATGTACAGATTTGCTTGCCTTGCTTCTTTAATAAAGGTGCATGCTTTAACTGATTTAATAAAATTGGCTTAATCACAACACAATCAAGGTCTTCGTATAAATTCATTTATATGAGAAGGCAAGGGTCGAGGTTGGGGACAGCCCTCTCCCACTGACTCGGGGGGCTGCCTGATACCTGACTGGTGTCTGTGAGAGGCCCCTCGAACAAAGGCAAAGGCGTCGACTTGACAGGGAGGACTCAGAGAAACCTGGGCTCCAGTCACCCTATTGAAAGACATTTAAATACTGCCCCATTTTCAGCTCTTTCTGCTCTTTTTCTTTGGTGTGGGGGGCAGCTTGATTCTATTGAGTGCCCAGCTCAACTGGAATTATTTCACTGTTTCATAAATGGCACTAAACTGTTTTCCCTTGTCTACTTTCAAAAATTAATGATTTCTCTCTCTCTTTTTTTTAATTTTGCCCCCTCACGTACTCTATTTATGCCTTTATTTTTTTGGGTGGGTTTTGGAAAGAAAAAGAAAGGGTGTAATCAATCTATTCTGTTTTACTGGAAATTCTTCCTAGCTCAATTTCTTCTTTTTTAAAGACTTCATTCAGTCAATAGATTTTAGCAGTTTTTAGCACTTTGTAGCAGTTTCAGTTTTAAGCATGTTGGTGTTTTCTAGAAAATAATTCACAAAAGAAAGAAAAGAATCCGAAAGGCGCTGAAATGCTTTTCCTAATAACTATTTTTTAAAATTTATATCAGGTTAACCTACATTTCTGTTTTCCCTTAGTTCTATATTAATCTAGCTCCATAAGGACAATTTTTCTCAGACATATAAAATTTTAATTTTTCTCTGTATCAATTTTCAATTTACCTAAACATATTAAGGAGTATTAATTTGGATAAATGGCTGCAAAGTTTGATAATTTATGGAATATTCTATATATATTTAATAAAAGCAATACTTGGAACTAAAATATGTAGGTGATACAGATAAGACACTTTGCTTGCTTGTCCAAAGTTCCCAGATAATGTCTCTATTCACCGAGTCCAAATATGTGTACAAAGAGATTTTCCCTAACTTACGGTTCTATTATTCAAAGTTAATTTGTAGACTTCCAGTTGCCAGCTCCCAATATAAAGAGTTTGAACAAGAAAAACCTGAACAGGATGAAAAATAAACACTTCAGATTCATTTAAAAAAGTGGGCAGAACACAATGCAAACCACTGCCCTCAAGACTGGAGAGACAGGCAAGCAGGCAGGTAAACACAGAAATGTGTGGTTTACTAGAATGGGGACTCACAAGTTGAAATTGCTGTGGAAACCAGTGTCAAGGTAAGAAAACTTGAGCTGGAATTGTAATTTAAAGATGTCCTGGAAGTTTAGTATAGAAATCTGAGAGTTAAAAACTACAGTGAGACCCAGTCATGCCATCAGATTTACCTGGGGAAACTCAAAGTGGCTTCCACAGTATTGTGAGATTAACCTCTAAGAGCGCAATCAGGTTTCCATAGTAAATATCAGATAAAAATCCCCTCAGGTTCTGCCAGGGTCCAGGAAAAGAGAAACTTTTTGAAATACACTAGAGCACTCTGCTCTGCTGAACAAGGTCTGCCCTCAGGGGAAACTGGTTAACCAGGGACTTACCTGCTGGGTAATATCAGAGCCTAATTGATCTGAGAGTAGAGAGTTAACTACGTAACTCTAGCCATGCTGCCCCACCTAAGGGAGGAGGGGAAAAAGCCTTAAAAAACTCTTGTGAAGTTCATAGTCCAGAGGCCTAGGCTTGCGAAAAGACTCGATCCTAACCGTAGGACTATGGAATGCTTCTCCTCCCCCCACTGCTCACCACTGTTACTAAAGGCCTATTCATAGCAGCTTCCTTTATCAAGTGCACCATGTCCAGCTATCAAGAAAGAATCACAAGGCTTACCAAAAGGCAAAAAGCAAAATTTTGAAGAAACAGAGAAATTATCAGAACTGGAGATGGCAGGAATGTCAGAATTATCAGACCAGGAATTTAAAACAACTATAATTAATATGCTAAGTTCTCTAATGGATAAAGTAGAAAGCATGCAAGAACAGATGGGAAATGTAAATAGACAGGCATTCTAAGAAAGAACCAAACAAAATGCTAGAGATAAAAAACATACACACACCACTGTAACAGAAATGAGGAACGCTTTTGATGGGCTTATTAATAGATTGGATATGGCTGAGGAAATGGTCTCTGAGCTAGAGAATATATCAAGAGAATCCTTGAAAAGTGCCCTGGCGGGCTAGCTCAGTGGGTTAGAGCATCGTCCAAATATGCCAAGGGGTCCAGTTCCATCCCAGTCAGGGCACATATAAGAATCAACCGATGAATGCATAAATAATTGAACAGCAAATCGATGTTTCTTTCTCTCTCTTTCTCTCCCTCCCACCTCCTCTCTCTAACTCAAAATAAAGAAGAAAAAGAAATTTAAAATAAATTCTTGAAAACTGAAAAGCAAAGAGAACACAGACTGTAAGAAACAGTAGAGAATATCCAAAGACTGTGGACAGCTACAAAAGGTGTAACTAACTTACATATAAGGGGAATTCCAGAAGGAAATGAAGACGAGAAAGAAACCAACAAAATATTTGAAACAATAATGACTGGAAATATTCCCAAATAATGTTAGGCTGTTATAATGAAGCCACAAATCCAGGGTGGGAGTCAGAGAACATCAAGCAGAATAAATGTAACAAATAAAAAACTACATTTAGGCATAACATTTTTAAACTACAGGATATCAAAGTTTTTGTTTGTTTGTTTTTTAAAATCCTTTAAAAAATCAGAGGAAAAAAACACCTCACTTACACATAGAGAAATAAAGAATTACTTCTTTCTCAGACACACCAAACTTAAGGCAATCTGTTAGACCTTCATTAACAGTTCTTTAGAGAGAAGAAATATAATAAAGGCCAGAAACTTGACTCTACATAAAATAAAGAAGAGCTTTGAAGATGGAATAAGTGAATGTACAATAAAACATTTACTTTTTAAATTTATAATTGATGTGTCAAAAAACAGCTTGTTAAAATAATACCTACAATATAGTCTATTATGGGCGCTTCTGTTTATGTAATATATATATACATATATATGTGCATGCTATTTATGTACAAGTATACAAGTGAAATGAATGATAGCAGTAACACCAGGAACAGGAGGGGGTGGATTAGGACTATTTTGTTATAAGGTCCTCTAATTACCCATGAAATGGTATAGTGTTATGAGAAAGTAGAATTGAATTAGCTATAAATGTATACTCCAAATTCTAGCAAAACCACTAAAAAAGTTTTTAAAAATATTGCTGATGTCCAGGCAGGTGTGGCTCAGAGGTTGAGCATCCACATAGGGTCCAGGAGATCGCGGTTCGATTCCCAGTCAGGGTACATGCCTGGGGTGCAGGCTAGATCCCCAGTGAGGGGCGTGCAGGAGGCTGCCGAACAACAAAGACTCTCATCATTGATGTTTCTAAGTCTCTCTCTCCCTCTCCCTTCTTCTCTCTGAAATTAATAAAGATATATTTAAATATGTGTGTGTATATATATATATATGTGTATATATATATCTCTATATATCTGATAAGCTAACAAGAGAAAATGAAGTCATATAAAGTATCAATTAAAACCATAAAAGGCAGAAAAAGAGTAAAAGTCAAAAATAGCAGCAAAGAATAAGTGCAACAAATAAAAAAAAAGAAATGTGGTAGATATTAATCCAGCTATATCAATAATCAGCTTGAATGTCACTTTTCTAAATGCAACAACTAAAGGCAGAGACTGTCAGAGGAACAAATGTAAAAACAAACAAACAAAAACAGACACAAAAAAACAAGACCCAAATATATGTTGTCTATAAGAAACTCACTTTAAATATGAAGAAAATTATGGATCAAAAGCAAATGAATGGTGAAATATATACCATGCTAACACTAACTAAAAAACACTGAAGTGGCTAAGTTAATTTCAGACAGAGCAGACTTCAAAGTCTGAAAAGTAATGAGAGCTAAAGGAGGACAGAATTAAATTAGAAATCAATAACAGAGAGAAAACTAAAAATGCCAAAATACATGGAGATTAAACGACTCACTTCTAAATAACACATGGATCAAAGAAGAAACCTCAAGAGAAATTAATTATATTTTAACTAAATGAAAATGAAAACAATTTTTCAAAATTTGAAGCATACAGCAAAGGGAGCACTTTAAAGGAAATTTACAGAATTGAATCCACTTAGTAGGAAAAAAGAAAGATCTCAAATCAATAATATAAGTTTTAACCTTAGGAATCTAGTAAGGAAAGAGCTAATTAAATCCAAAGTAATCACAAGAAATGAGGAAAAGAAAAAAATCAAATGAAATTAAAAACAGGAAATCAATGGAGAAAAATCAACAAAACCAAAAGTTGGCTCTTGAAAAGATAGATAAAATTGGCTGCATCTAGCTACACCACCCAAGGGCAAAAAAAGAGAGAAGATGCAAATTACTAATATGAGAAATTGAAGAGGAGAATCACTGTGTCTCTCATAGACATTAAAAAATAAAGGAATGTTATGAACAACTTTATGCTCATAAATTTCATAACCTAAGTTATGTGGATTGATTCCTGGAAAGAAACAGTTTACCAAAATGTAATCCAATCCCAATCAAAACCCCAGTAAATTATTTTATAGATATTCATAAACTGATTATATGATAAAATTTACGTGGAGAGTCAAAAGACCCAAAATAGCCAACAGAACAGTGAAAGAAAGGGACAGACTATCTAAACAGATTATGTATTTAATAAACACTGGAAGAAGTGAAAATTTATTACATGAACTAATAGCTTCATGACAAGTGAAAGAATGCAGTTAAGATGAACTAATCAAAAACATGTTACATAATAAGCTACATAAATATATAGCTTAACTACATACACACTGTAGGTATAAAATATAATGACACTTGTTTTCTTTTTTACCTGAGGCTGATTCAAAAGAGTAACACAGTAGCAAAGAAGGCTGTCTAACCAAGGGATTCCTTGGTAGAAGTTAGGTATACACCCATCAGAAATGCCTGCCAGAAGACAAGTACAACAATGTTTATAGTATTAGGTATCATAACTCCAAGCAGAAAACTACGGCACTATCCATCCATTGTGGGATAAATAAATTGTGGATAGAATACCACATATCCCTGAGAAAAAATAAATTGATACTGCATGCAACAATATCAATGAAAATAACAGGCACGGTATTGAGCACTGAAGCCAGTCACAAAATGAAGAATTCTATTTTTATATATAATCTAAAACAGAATGAAGTCCTGCATAATCAAAAACAAGATAGAATTACCCTTGCAAAGAGATGGGAAAAGGAGCAGAATGGGGCTTTCGGACATACTTTAAGCTTCTTCAGCATTGAGCACTATTCTCTCCTCTTTCAGGAAGCCCTGTGGAAGTCAGGTTACCTTTCTTTATGCTTTCAAAAGCTAACCATGAAAACCGCAGCCAGGAGACAGCTAGGCTGAGCTCAGTGCCCTGAGAACTCCACATCCATTTGACCCAACTTGTGCAAATCACAGTCGTTAAAAATCTCAAGTATCTTTGGCTCTATAAGCCAGTGGGAGCAGGTCTCAGGAACCCTCTTCAACAAGATTGTGCCAAAAGGGAAGAAGGAGGCCCCTGCTCTCCCTCCCAAAGCAGAAGCCAAGCAAAGGCTTTGATGGCCAAAAAAATAAAAAATAAATTGGTGCTGTAAGTCATCCACAATCACACAAAAAAGAAGGTCCTCACATCATCCATCTTTTGATGACCCAAGACAATGCAGTTCTGAAGGCAGCCCAAATATCCTCAGGAGAACATCCCCAGGAGAAACAAGCTAGACCATTATTCCGTCATCAAGTTCCCCTGACTACTGAGTCAGCCCAGAAGAAGGTAGAAGAAAACAATACACTTGTGTTCATTGTGGATGTCAAGGCCAACAAGCACCAGATCAAACAGGCTGTGAAGAAGCTCTATGACATTGATGTGGCCAAGGTCATCACCCTGATCAGGCCTGATGGAGAGAAAAAGGCTTATGTTCGACTGGCTCCCACTCTTGCCAACTGGGGCCACTTAAACTAAGTCCAGCCAGCTAATTCTAAATATAAAAATTTTTCACTTAAAAAAAAACAAAACCCAAAAAACTCCACAAAATCTCAGGTACCCTTAAGCTCATCAAAGAAGGAAGATGCAACTCTAGGTGTCTATATGGTTAATGATGACATAAAAGAAAGCCCCTAAATGGGGACCAGAGAAAATCAGCCTGAGATTTCCAAGAGCTGGGAGAGTATAGAAAGACATCTTGCATATGGCATATGGCTTAATTTTGCACACATAACACAACATTACTAGGTCTGTATCTCTTTTAGGGCTATGAAGATGGGTGATGATGATTATAAATGACAGTATTTTTGTGTGTACCCAACTCAAACAATTGTAGATACGTTACAAAAGCAGTATATTCATTCCAATATCATTGTAAGCGCTACAGGATACAGGCAGAGGTATTTAATTGCTCCTTTATGTCAGGGACTACATCTCTATATACTCATTAATTGACACACCATGCACAGTCACTGCATGCTGAATGAATAAATAAAGGAACAAATGAATAAAGAAGAATGGATACCTGCTTTCTATATTTTGCACAAAACCACGTGTAATTATTAGTCACTAGAGACACGAATCAAATGCTAAGAGATCTGCAGATTCTGAAGAGGTATGCTATGAGGAATTTACCCTTGTGAAGTATTATTCCATTACTAAGGCATTTCAAAGAAAATTTAATTTTGATTACAGTACTCATCCAGAAAATAAGGGATAAATGGTGACAGCTAATAAGTTCAGAGTTTCCATTCAGAATTTTAATAAATAGAAAGAAGCATCTGGGATTGAGGGATTCTTTTAAATGTTTTATGAAGGAAAATTTTGTTTTGGTATTGTAGAGCCTTGTGGTTCTTTCACTGGGACTTTTAAAGTAAAAATTATTCTGAGAAACCTACTTATAACAATATCACTTGGCAATAGTTTCTTTTGAGTTCAGTCTTCTAAGGTCCCAGGCTAATAGAAACAATTGCCCTATTTTGCCACTCTGTTTTTTAAACCAGTATGTCACACAAGTATCCATGGAACCAGAGGAAACATTTTAAGTTCAGTGAATGTGGTAAGGTTTTTAATGAAAACACAAATCTCCTTATGAAGTTTCAAGATTTTGCAATAGCATACTTATAAGAATATTTGTAGAAATAATCAAATGGTAGATTTTTTAACAGAAACAATTGTTATATTCCCTTAGATGCGGCTATAATTTTTTCAGAATTATTAGTGCTAATTTACAAATCACGTTCCAAAGGCTTTTTCTTGCTCATTTCAGCTTTTTCTCTTTTATTTTTGATGTGTCCTCTTACCCAATGAATCCCTTACACTGCTAACTCTGCCTCTGTGTCAACCTCACCGGCTTCCTACAGGACCCAGCTATATCAGGATGAAAATTACAGACTTTACAATTCCTTTGAGGTGCTAATAAACTTGAAAAGAGAGATATGACATTGCTACAGACAGCATAAAGTAGAGAGAATTAAGCTTGGAAAAAAAGAAATGGGGTGGGTAGGGAGTGGGCGTAATGGAAAAAGAGAGCATCGGACATTGATGTAGATACGGCGGTCTTAGTCAACTCAATAGGATGCATCACAGCAAAGATGACCTAATAGACAAGTCCAGCATTGGGCAGAAAGAGGTCAGCCCTAGGACGCCCACTACACTAGCCGATGGGCCGGGGGCTGCCCCAGGAGAGTGCAGGCCCTGCTCAAAAGCTGAGTGGGTCCTGACAGTGCTAACATGAAGAGATAAGTGCTCCTTGCAGTTGACAAGCAGGCTATTTGTTGAAGGGAGATATGAGTGACACAACCCCAAGGCTGCTGTATCTCTTTAGCATTAAGAACGCCTGAGACTTTGATCACTGGTTAAACTCCTTTCAATATTGACTCCATAAACATATAGAACTGTACCAGATCTAAAATAAGCAGGGATTTTTTGTTATCTTGCTATGTATTCTGTTCTAAATAAGTATCCAAATACACTGTACTTGAAAGATTCGAGATTACTTTATAACCTGTAATTGAGAAGCAACAGCTGGGAATGAATGAAAGCTGAAAGAACCCCATTGATAATGGGTGTTCCCGAGCTGAGATGGATCTTGCCTCGGTCCCTCTTATCTCTCATAACCAAACACACCTCTGAGCAATGTGCGCTTGGGATTGTGAGCTGCATCTGAGAGTCACAAGACTGCCATTGCATTGATGCTGTGCATGCTGAGATTCTTTACCATTATTTTCTTAAAGCTAAATAGACCACTGCTTTCAAACAATATGGAGTAACTGGGCCAGATTTTCTATCCAACATGAAACAAAATTCACCAGAAGAGTAGGTAAACAATTGTAACAAATTCATATACAAGCATACCTTGGAGATAGTGTGGGCTCATTTCCAGAAGAGCACAATAAAGAAAATATTGCAATAAAGAAAGTCACATAAATTTTTTAGCTTCCCAGTGCATAGAAAGGTTATGCTTACACTATACTGAAGTCTATTAAGCGTGCAAAAGTATTTGTCTTTTTTAAAGCACATACCTTAATTAAAGAATACTTTATTGCTAAAAAAAAATGCTAACCACAACCTGAGCCTCAGTGAGTCATAATCTCTTTGCTAGCGGAGGGTTTAACTTTCAATTTGTAAGAAAAAAAATGCAATATATGTGAAGCACAACACAGTATAGCACAGTAAGATGAGGTACGCTTGACATAGAATGCTCTTTGAAAACAAGAAAGAGTAAAATACAGATACATACAAAGAACAGGAATGAATCTTCAGATGCTTATGCTAAGTGAAAAAAATCTAGACTCAAAATAGTACCTACTGTATAATTGCATGCACATGGTGTTTTAAAACAAAGCAAATTTAATCTAAGATGATAGACCAGAATAGTGGTATTCTCTGGTGGAGACAATGATTGAATGTGAAAGGACAACAGGACGCATTCACATCTTGACAGACATGTGGATTACTCAGATGCATGTGCGTCTCAAAAAATCAACCATACACTTCAGATTATTTATGCATTTCACTGAACAAAAATTTTACCTCATATTTTTAAAAAGTTTCTAACCAAAACTATCTGCTGAATAGCCCTAGAACAGCATTTAAATATTTTACTTTTAATAATAGCCATTTTGTGTAGAACCTAAAATATTGAATTATTAGAATCATATACAATTTTAATGTATGACAATAGCCCTGATTCCAAAAATTCTCTCTGTATGAATAACTTGCATATTTTAGGTCAAATTAACATTTATTTTATATAGTCCAATTTACTTCATCATCAAGAATAAAGGAAGTTCCACCTGGCCGGGCGTGGCCCAGCAGTTGAGCATCAACCTAGGATCCAGGCGATCGGGGTTCGATTCCCGGTCAGGGCACAGGCCCGGGTTGTGAGCTCGACTCCCAGTAGGGGGCCTGCAGGAGGCAGACGATCAATGACTCTCATCATTGATGTTTCTATCTCTCTCTCTCCCTCTCCCTTCCTCTCTCTGAAATCAATAAAGATATATTTAAAAAAAAAAGAGTAAAGGTAGTTCCAATAAGAGGGCTGATATACATGCAGAATTACATACCTTGAGTCATTTATTTGAGATAAATAAGTTTGATAATGTTGTAAATGTTTCATCATTTCTCCTTATATCTTTCTTCTGCTCCATGGCAATTAGCAAGAAACACTTTAAAAATTGTTGCAAACTTAAAGTAAATAGGATGCCATTAATAACATCAAAGAGACATGCTTATAAAATGGAGCAGTTCCTGAGAACTCACTGGTAAAATGGATGTAGAGGAGAACAGCATTGTTGGAAAGTCTGGAGAGTGCCAAGTGTCCATGAGCAGACTGAAGCTGTCTTCTGGACGGATGATAGGACTTCCTGAAAAACTGATAGCCCCTCTAGGTGAATTTAAATGCTATGATTCCCTTCCCGCTAATCCAAATGAAACTACTGAGTTTCCTGATGGAATTTTCTAAAATTGAATGATATAAAACCTTCACCATTTGCACAGCAGACTCTAAAACTTGGTTGAAAAAGGTATGGTAATTCTGCACAATAGGCAGAGTGATGGCATAATATTATGTAGGAATAACTGAACTCTTGCCCTATTTTGGTTTTGTCAGATACATATTTTACTTGGTGCAACACCTACTCTACTGAAAATAACAGCTGAGAAACCATTAGGAGTTTGCAATAATGGACAGTAAAAAAAAACGCTGCCATCTTCAAGATTGCATTTCACTAGGGGGAAAAAAGTATATTTTACCACTCCTAGAGTACAAAAATGAAGTACTAAAATGCCCCGAGTAATCATTGGGGATTACTTGTTCTACCACTGGCACAGTAACAATTTGATTGAGAAGTGGAATTAAACACCTGTTAATAAAAATGGATGAGTAAAAACTGGAAACAGCCAAGGTGTACTTTGAAAGATTAATAGGCAAATAAACTATGGCACATCTATACAGTGGAGTGTTATTCAGCAATAAAAAGAAGTGAGCTCTCAAGCCATAAAAAAACGTGGAGAAACCTTACAGGTATATTGCTCAGTGAAAGAAGCCATTCTTAAAAAGGCTGCATGCTGTAAGATTCCAATTATATGACATTTTGGAAAAAGTAAAACTATAGAGACAAAAATGATCAGTGGTTGCAAGGGGTTGAGAGGGAGAGATGAATAGGTGGAGCCCAGGAGATTTTTAGAGCAGTGACACTATTCTGAATAATAATATAATGGCGGATACATGACATCATGCATTTGTCAAAACCATAGAACTGTACCACACAAAAAATGAGCACTAATGCAAACTATCGACTTTAGTTAATAATAATGTATCAATATTGGCTCATCAATTGTAACAAATCTATCACACTAATGAAAGATGTTAATAATATGGAAAGTGAAAGGAAGGGAGGAGATATCTGGGAACTTTCTGTACTATATGCTTAATAATCTGAAAGCTAAAACTGATCTAAATATAGTTAATTAATTAATAAAACAATCCTCTGACATTCTTAGAATCAATGGACTTCAGCAGCCAGATGCAATAAAGTAACATCTGTTACTGATGGGAAAAATAAATCAGGAACTTTTCCTCTATGTCCGAAAGTGTGAGTGGTAGGTTCACATGTAATTTATATGTCTCTGTGTATGTTGTCATGAAACTATATGGCAAACGGTGCCAAATAAATAAAAAAAGAAAAAAGATGGAGATAACATAAAGGGCTGAATTTCTGTGCTGTCTGAATTTGAAGGGGTTCTCCTTGGAAAGACTTCAGAGATCTGGAGGTGGAAATGAAAGAATGGGACGTGGGGTTACAAACTCCTCTGTCTTCCCTGTCTCTCAATACTTTTGTTTTGCCGGATGCAGAGGTAGTGGGAACGAACAAAAGTGGAAAGTCTTAGGGCATCACTACTACCTGCCTCCTGGGTGAAGCTGCGAAAGAAAGTGGGGGTGTGTGTGTCTGTGTGTGTCTATGTGTATGTGTATATGGATTGTGTTTGTGTGTGTGTGAGAGAGAGAGAGTTTTAATTAATATTTTTCTTTACTATGGACTTTAAATTATATGATACAATATCAGGCAAGACTTGGTCCTGTAATGTTCACACTATAACCCAAAGGGCTAAATATAGTACCTGGATTATACATTCTGTGAGTCAATAAATGCCAATAAATATTTCACTCAAATGGATGGATGAAAACATCATTTTTTATATATTGCATTTCTAGTATCTTTTTTATATAACTGTCATTTCCCTGATCATTTTTATTCTGAGATCCTCTAGGCAGATGACCCATGCTGATATAATTATCTAGTGTGTCAATTTTACTTTTTTAATGTTTCAGTGTATTTTATAAAAGCTATCACTTGCTTATTTTTATAATACCTTTTCAAAATTTTTTCACATAGTAAGCCAATTGTCCTTTTTCTCTCATTCTATTATTTTATCTCCTCTTTAATTCACTATTCAGAGTTTTCATTTTACTTTAGAGCACACCATTATTGCAGTCTAAATGTATTTCTCATTCCAATAGAAAACATTCTTATAAGTATGCTTTTCTACCGTTTCTTTAGCTACATGTGTTTCTTTCCTTTGGGTTATAGAATATTTTTTCATAAACTTACCATTTTTTACTATTATTTATTATTGAACAATGATCATTCAATCCAGGCCCTATCTCCGTACAGAGCCACATTAGGGCTGAGGGCTTCAGCCTTTGATACCCGGGGCTAACGAGGTTCAGCCACAGTAAGTAGCTGCTCATATCTTGCATTTACTAATACAGCGGTCCAACAATTCTGCCTAGATTTTGTCCAGGTACTTCAGGCCTTGAAATAGGGAAGAGCTTTATAGAGTAGATTCCTAAGTCAGCAAAAACCATTGGCCTGGTAGAGTTGTTTGCGACTCTGAAACAACGTGTACAGTTCTCCTTAAATTGCTGTGTGGATGTTTGAGTTTTTATGATGTACTGTCATCACCATTCATCCTCCTCCTAAAACAGGTGGTGTTTGTTTGAGCCAATAACTCCTCTATTTGTTTCAATCGTCTTTGCCTCATTTTCAGGAAAATAGGTTCCAAGTTGACTTCATTAACTTTTGTTAATCATTTGGCACTGAAATTTTTCAAAATTCAAAGAATTTGGATCTACCAACACTTAGATTCCAGTTCTTATTCTTTGTTTTTAAAATCCCTTTATTATTGGGATTTTATTTATTACTTACTTGGTTAAGAAAATGCTGGATAGATAAGTGACTATTCTCAAACTCTTCTTGCATTATCTAGGCCACATTTATTTCATTTTTACTTACCTTTTTCAGAGTAGATTTTAAACTTTGTGCAGGAAGTCTATATGTTTAGTATTCTCCAACATCATTTAGCAGAATTCTGTAAAATGATAATGCAGTAATTAGTAAAAATCTTTATAATGATTTAGAGTCCTTGTTTTAAATTTCATATTTCAACTCTTGCAATTACAAATATAGTTCAACTTGATGTGACAATTAAGTTCTCTTACATAATATTTCAAAAAATGTTGTATTAGTTGGTTTAATAGAAAAAAGGCACAAATATAGATCTCCAGTATTTATAAAGCAATTTCAAACTTTCCTTATTCTCTTGATTCTGTGGTTTATCTTGAACAAAGACTGTTATTTCCAATTTTACAGTATATGTAACTGAGGCTCTTGGGGAGGCAAACAAACTTCCCAATATTATATGACAAGCAAGGGGTAAAGGTCATACTCAAACACACGTTTTCCTGCATCTATATCTCCTGAATCTGTCACCAGAATTAGAAACTCCAACATTTTGCAAAGAAGAGAAACAAAGGTCTCTTTAAATCTAGAGGGAAAGGGGGAAGGATTATTTTTGGTTGATTAATTAAATCATACTGGAAATACAAATCTATAGAGAGAATACTGATTTAGGAAATCAGCATTTGAATGTGTTGCAGGAAAAAGAAGCACTTAGATGGCACAATTTAACAATAAAACAAACACATAGAAATGAACTATACAAAAATAATACTTTGGTGGGAGGACATCTGAATGTCTGAGCCATGTGTCCTCTTGGGCCAGGGATGCATTTATTTTACATCTAAAACTATTAAGTTCCTACTATGTCAGGCGCTATTGTAGTTGTTAGAACCACAGCAGTGAACAGAAAATAAAAATCCCTGTTGTAAGCAAATTTCCATTCTAGTGAACTTGGCATAATAATGACTTTTAGATGGTGATAAAAGAAAAGAAAATTTGGGGTGGAGGAAAGAATGGAGGGACACACTCATGGAAGTTTTTGTCTTTTTATTTATTAATTACTTTAATCCAACAGTTCCACTCTGCTAAATAGATTTTTTTGTTCCATTGGCCTATAGAAATTCTTAAAAACAGCCTCTATTTTGACATAGAACATTAAAGTGTCCTGTTAAAAATGGAAACAAGCTCCTCAAGAGGTAACTTAGAAACTCTACTTATAGAAACTCTTAGTTTTACAAATTACTTAGCCAGTCACTTAAAAAAGTGCAGTTGGGATAATAAAGATACACAGTAATTTTTAAATAGGAGGCTATGAAAAACAAAGAGGAAAAAAAAATAAAATGAATCATTTGGTATTAGCTAATAGTTCAGCATAAATGGGATTCAAGAATAAAGGATACTGTCCTTTCTCATAGGAAAGCATTTCTGAACTTGCAAAGCTGAGTCAAAGCTTATGAAATCCAAAGTACATGACCATGTACCTCTGTTATGACATTCTCACATGCTCTTTTAACCTCTGTAATTGTGACAGGGTTGATATGAAATGACATGTCTGTTTGTTATGGGCTTAATCTACAATTTAGAAGAAAAAGATAAACAGTAATTTGTTAGTTAGGCCACTGCATATTTCATTATCAGTGAAGTGTTCCTCCAAAGTTAAACATGCCACGTAATGAGATGTATAATAGTGAAACAGTAAATTTTCTCTGGGGATTGTTATAAATCAGAATTATTTGTATTTTTTGCAGAAATTTTCAATTTAAAAAAACATGTTCAATGTCCTACATGAGGTGGTGCATAAAATATTTTAAGAATCTGGTCCTTCCTGTGTAATCTAATTTATGGGAAACAATTAAGGCATTAAATAGACTCTAGGTATTTGTTTGTCATTTTTATTGGTACAAAACCATTTAAGATCATTTTAATAAAAGACTTAATTACACACACCTTACACACACCTAATTATGACTATTCCAGACAAATAGAAGTACAAAAATGGAGGCCTTAAAAGGCTGATAACAATAATTTTAAACCATAATCAAATATGTTTAAAATATTCAGCAAGGATAGCTCTCATTTCTAATTTGGAAAAACAACAAAACACACCAAAAAAATTTACTCCTACAGACAGCTCCAGTGAATAAAAAATTTAGTAGAATGTAAATATGAATATACTTAAACAAAAAAAGTTAAAAATTAAGGAAAATGGAAAGAAACTGGCAAACAAATGAATTTGCCTACTTTTATAAGTGGCAGATCATCTGAAATTGGAAAGACTGCAATCAATTTCATTTCTTTTATATCATCTCATGCAAGAATATAGAGTTTAGCAATGTAGTTTTATATTCAAGTGTGATTAAACATCAAAGACCTTGTTAGAAATCAAATATTATATATATATATATTATTAAACATAATAGAATCAATGTGAGCAATCTAAAAGTACACCAAATAAAATTGAAATTTAAAGTCTGAAACTCAGAATAACATTACTCTGATTGTCTACAGCATAATTGAACAAAAAATCACCAGTAAAAACTTTTTTAATGTCAAAGAGCTTATCTTTTTATTTCCAAGTAATACTGTGAAAATACTGAAAAAGGAACCAAGTTCATAGTCAACTATGAACCTAAAAAAATCAAATAAGTGTCTTTCTTTGTACTGACTAAGTTACTTATTTTAGGTTCAGTGAAAACAAACCACTTTGGTGAGTAGCAACACAGCTCAAATAAACACAATGCAATTTGGATAAAATAGATTTTAGGAATTTAGAGGTTTTGTATCCTTTCAGTTTTGAAAGTGGAAGAATCAAAGTACAATATATCTGCCTGCAGTCTTAAGAGAATTGGTTATAGTCACACCAGAAATAAATGCATCTTATTTCGTGTGAATGTCTGCAATGACTTTGACTTTTACAGATATAAATATATTGTTAGAATTTTGGTTGGGGAAATTACAGTAATGGAATTTAAAGTTTTAAGATATGGATTTCAATATAATCTAATTTTAGGGCAGTATATACTAAGAACTTTACCATTTGCATTTTTATATATAATTTAAACTACATTCTGAATATATATGGAGGGCAGAAGAGAAAAAAAAAAAAAAATCCCAATAAACACATTCAGAAACAGATTGGAAACAAAAGAATGCTCTGAAGATTTGGAGTTAAGCAGTGTGGGAAGCTTGAGAAAGCAATCAGTGATAGAAAAGTAAATGACTGAAGTGCTTGGGATATATCATTTACAGACTTAACTGTGGGTCTTCAAAAAAATAACTTCAAGCACAAATTTGTATCTACAAAATAGTCATGGGAAAGTAAGTAAAAACAGGAAATATACTCAATAATATTGTGATAATTGTGTGTGGTGCCAGTTGGGGGGTACTGGAAATATCGAGGGGAACAGTATGTAAAGTTTAGGATTGTCTAACCACTAAGTTGTACACCTGAAACCAATACATAATTATTTTTTTTAAAGTTCTTGCCTGATAAAAGTGGCAGAAAATAGTAATTAAGAGAAAGGTAGGAAGTAAATACTTTTAAAGAGATTGATACTCAGTGATGTAGGCCAGAGAGAATCATTCTATTAATCTATAGGACATGTCAAAGTGTGAAAAATATGCCTACCTGTCTATCTACCTATCCATCCATCTATCTATCTTTCATCTATCTATTGAGTATCATCTATCTCCTTCTCACCTGGCTTAACTTATAGATACTCTTTATAGTGGAAAAATAAATGATCGCCTACTCAGAGACTTATTTATACTCAGAATATAGGTAATCTCTTTATTTAGGTTATTTTGTACTGTGAAAACAATATGTATATTTCCCATTTATAAATATAAAGTAATATTTCTTAGTGGAAAAGTGAATAATGAATATATATTTTCAAATTTCGTATCTTCCTCTTGTTAATTTTTGCAATTAACATTGTCATACAGCAACTTTTCAGATGAGTTTTTGTGTCTAAAATGCAGCTTTGCAAAATGATGGGCTTACTTACTTTGAGTGATCTACTCATTTGACATACTTAAAGATTCCTCATTTGTAGTTTTTGAAAGTGAAAGGGTAAAGAGGATAAGGTGCATTTTCCCATTTTCTTACAACAAAAGAAATCATGTTCGAGGGAACAAGGACACTGCAAGCAGGTATTCCCTTAGAAAAATGTGAGCAAGGTGCGGAGTTTCCTGCTTTGCATAGGGGAGGGAAAAGATGTTGTCTGGCTACGCCCAGGCATTATTAGCACCAGTTTAAGGATTCACCACCATCTTCTCTAGTTCACCACTCAACTTCTTGGAAGAGACTAATCCTAAATTACAGTGTCCAGAATAATGTTTCCAATCTCCCACACACTTGAGACAACTCAAAAAGAGGTTGTATCCTAAGCTGCATTGCTGAAAGACACCTTATGGTACACTGAGGAAATCAAAACAAAACAAAACAAAACAGAAAATGCAAATGCAGGAAATTATTTTTTCACGATTCAAAGGGAAATGGAATGTCTCCAGGGTTATGGTACTTAATGGATCCTAAAGCTGTAATAGGTAAAATAGCAAATTTAAATGTATCCCAAATACATAAGATATTTTTATTTGCTTATTTTAATAGTCATGGCTATATACTCTATTAATTTTTACTATATAATTTAATTTTAAAATGTAGTGATAATTTAAACAAATCTTAATACAGTCATGATAAATATTTTAAGTTTACCTTTTTACTCAGAACAGTGACGAGGTGGTAGAGAAGTGAGCAAAGCAGATATTTTCAGTTTATTGCAGGGACTTCACTAACTCTGACAGAGATTCAGAAGACATAGTGGCTTCCTCTGAGTCCTGCTCTAATTTACTCTGTGACATTGACCTTGACTAGCTTACTTGGGTTTTCTTGTTTCATAGTTTTCTCAATAAATTAAAAAGAAGAGAATAAATGGAAAAAGGATTACCAAGTCTTATCACTATAAAGCATTACCGAGGGCATTAAGAAATACAGTGAGAACGCATCATACCTCCTACAAAAATCTCTTTGTAAAGACTTAGTATATCATTTTTTATCTGTGGCATTTTTTTTTCTTGTTGTTGTTTTGAGATTCTTTTGAGCATAGATCTCCATGATTGGCAATTTGTGCGGTACAGGGGTGATTTCTGGAACCACTATACTTCCTATTTGTAAGTCAATATAAGTAAATGTGACCTTCAGGTCTTCAAGATGAAAAGAGACGGCCTTAAAGTTAATTTACTGTGTCACCTAACCTCTCTCCCCTTCAGGTAGAAAAGATCCTGAGTCTTCTATTTTAGCAAACTTAAATGTGTCACAAATAAAGGGCATTTTGCCTAACAAATTAAATGCATTTCAAGTTGAAATTTAATGCTGGTGAAATTCTCTGTACTATTGTATATTTCAAAAACAAAGAACATCCTGATAAAGAATGGGTAGAAGATATAAAATTAATATGCTTATACATACACAAACTTGAAAAAAGATATATCATTTCCAAGATGGTCTTTGGAATAAAACTCTTATCAAATCGAGCAATAATGAAGCACGACATTTATCCCTAAAGATTTAAAAGTGCCTCAAATATAGAAAAGCAGTGTTATCTTTGACAGAATTATATGCAAGGGAAAAAGGCATGCTGAGTGAAAAGTTTATGTCTATTGACCAAGTTAGCTTTCTTTTTTAATATTTGCTATTTAAATTGCTACAGAATATGATCTTCGTTAGACATGCCGCATTAGCAATTTGGATAAATACAGAGTGAGGCAAGAGTAGGTTTACAGTTGTTCATATGGAAAACAATACAAAAATTAATACATAATAATACAGGAATAAACTCCATCTTTTGTGCACTCACAACTGTAAGCCTACATTTGACCCACACTGCACATTGGAAAGATTAGTTGGACTCTACGGAAGATGAGTGATATAATACAGTAAGCAGTCAAAGGAATACTATAGAAAATGCACCTATGCCAAGGTGTGCAGGTACCAGCAGAAATAAAAATAAAAATCTAAACTGATCATTGCTTAAACAATTGCACATCAGTACTTTTCATATGGAAGCTCTAACTTGAATGTTACACAGAAAAATAATAAACATTTTGAATACTTTAAAAATATGCATTAGATTAGAAAAAATTATTTTAAAGATATAATAGTGAAAATATTTATATATTGCGTATGATTGTTTTAGGTCTTTTAGGCATATTATCTTCCTCTATCATTGGCATAAATCAATTTGTTCATTTTTACTCTTTCCTTGAGTAAACCGAGGCTCAAAGAAATATGTTATTTTTCCAAGATGGTACAGCACATTAAAAATTTTACCAGAGATTAAAATAAAATGTACTTGCTCTAAACTGTATCTTTTCATTAACCCACATTGTCTATAAACATATTTTTAATTTATATGAACTAGTTTCATTAAGTTGGAACTGCATATGGATAACTATGATGTTCAGTAGTTATCTTAAAAAGAAAGGGCTGCCTGGTTGAAATCATGTAACTGCTGCACTGTGTTACAGACGAGCCGCGCTCTGACTCCTGCTTCACACATGCAGCGACCTGGTGGGCACGGACTGTCTGACCTTATGAGAAGGTCGAGGTCATGGCGTGTGAGCCACGACAGGGAGAATTGCTCACCTCCACGCAGTAATTGCTCATCAAGGTATTCCAAACCATGTTCCTGAGAATCCCCAACTCCAAACTTTATTTCCTAGTATACATATTTTTCTCTTCTTATGATACACTTTAAATATAAATATATATGTATATATAATATGTTATTGCTCAAAGTATAACTCAGAGATAAATATTTTCAAAGAACATCTCAGAGAATTACTCTGATATAAAGCATTGCAGCTGAAATTTACTCATATATAAAGGTCAATTCTGTAGATTGCCTGTTGGAGAAAAAAAATCCAAGAGAAGTTTAAAAAGCTTATTCACATATGATGTGTGGAAATGGGTCTTATTTTGTTTCACTTTGTTTTATTTTTCCTCTGAGTAAACTGATTTGTTGGGAGTCCTTGAAAGACAGTTTGCCCTTGGACAGACTGAGTTAGGGAAGGCAATTTAAAGGTGTTTCCGAAAAAGCTTTAATGTCAGCTATGAAATAAACACTGCATGCTCGTTGGCTAGGAATGATGACTGCTCTTGCCCTTTAATGGTACCTTCCATATAGTTAATCTGGGTTTACACTAAAACCCTTGTTACGATTTGCCAATATATGAATCCTTAAGTAGCAGCTGAATTTTCCCTGCAACCTCCTCTCCACTAATCTCTAAGTAACCCAATAACTAGATATTTTTTTAAGAAGACAAGATTACTTGAATTAAGAAGACCAGATTAAGCTCCCAATTTAAGGTATATTTAAAGTAAGTCTATGGAGAAATTGAAAGCCACATTGCTATAATTTATGGGCCATAACTGGTTTTGCCTTGTACCCAATACTAATCTATCCCAAGAGCAGGCCCTGTAGAATAGCTCTTTTAATACAGGATGTCCCCTCAAAATGTATACACACTTTTTTCTGATAGTTCAATTGATGTATTTTTTTTCTTTTTAGATTTAATCTATTGGAATTAATTATTCAAAGTATGTATACATTTTTGGGGGGACACCCTATATTTTTTCTATATATTATCTTTTTTAAATAAAATTTTTATCTGACTTTATTTTTAAGCACACCCTTTACTTTTTCTAAGGTTTTATTTTTTTAGAATAGTTTTAAGGTCATAACAAAATGAAAGGAAACAGAGATTTCCATTTTCCCTACCCCCACAAATGCATATTCTCCCATTATCAACACACTCACCAGAATAGTACATTTATTACAATTAATGAACCTACACTGACACATCATAATCAACCAAAACCTATAGTTTACACTGTGGTTCACTCTTGTTGTAGATTCTATGGGTTTGGACAAATGTACAACGACATGCATCTATCATTATAGTATCATACAGAGCATTTTCACTCCTTAAAAAATCTTCTGTGTCCTATCTGTACATCCATGCCCACACCCAACCTCTGATAACTACTGATTTTGTTAGTCTTCATAGTTTTACCTTTTACAAGAATGTCCTAGAGTAGACATCACACAGTAGCAATGATACCAGACTGATTTCTTTCACTTAGTATTTTACATTTAAGGTTTGTCATGAATTTTCATGATATTTGATTTATTTTTGATATTCAATAATATTCTATTGTCTTGATGTACCTCAGTTTGTTTATCTATTCACCTACTAAAGGACATCTTGGTTTCTTCCAAGTTTTGGTAATTAGAATAAACCTGCTATAAACATCCATGTGCAGGTTTTTGTGTGGACATAAGTTTTCAAATCTTTTGGGTAAATACAAGTGAGCACAATTGCTGGAGCATATGGTTTAAGAGTATGTTTAGTTTTGTAAGGAACTGCCAAACTGTCTTCCAAAGTAGCTGTACCATTTGCATTCCCACCAGAAATGAATGAGAATTCCTGTTGCACCACGTGCTCACCAGTATTTAGTGCTGTCAGTGTTCCTGATTTTGGACATTCTGATAGGTATATAGTTGTATCTCATTTTTGTTTCAAATCATATTTTCGTGATGACATAACATGTGAAGCATCATTTTATATGCTTATGTGTCATCCATATATCTTTAGTGAGGTGTCTTCTTAAGGTCTTTGGCTTGTTTTTTAATTGGGTTGTCAGTTTTAGGAGTTCTTTGTATATTTTGGATATGGCTTTTATTGGAAGTATTTTTGTTAATATTTTCTCCTGGTCTGTGGCTCATCTTCTCATTCTCTTAACAATGTCTTTCACAGAGCAAAAATATTAAAATTTAATGAAATCTAGCTTATCAATTATTTCTCTCATGGATGATGCCTTTGGTGTTATGTATAAAAAGGCATCACCATACTCAGGGTCATCTCAGTTTTCTCTTATGTTATCTTCTAAGAGTTTTATAGTTTGGTTTGTATTTTACATTTAGGTCTGCAATTCAGCTTGAGTTAATTTTTGTGAAGGCTTCAAGGCATGTGTGTAGATTCATTTTCTTGCACATGGATGTCCAGTTATTTCAGCATCATTTGCTGAGGAGACTATCTTTGCTTCATTGCATTGCCTTTTCTTTTTTGTCAAAGATCACTTTACCCTACAGTATTTATGGGAGTCTATTTCTGGACTCTATTCTATTCCATTGGTTTATTTGTCTGTTCTTTTGCCAATACCACACTATCATTATTGCTCTAGTTCTACAGTAAGTCTTGAAGTGGAGTACTGTCAGTCTTCCAACTTTGTTTTCCTTCAGGATTATTTTGGCTATTCTGGGTCTTCTGCCTCTCCATAGAAATTTTAGAATCAGTTTACAGATATCCACAAAACTCTTGTTTCTTTATACCTAAACCTTATAAAATGTATATATTTCTCAATACAACACATTTCAGCTGTTCTTTATAAGTTTATACAAACATTGTGCTCACACTTTTTTGAGTTATATTCCAGATACAATTGATAGAACATCAAAATACTATGGTGTCAACAAAGGGGATATATTAATGGCCCTAGAAGAGGCCAGATGCCATGTTACAACATGCAAAGCAATGTTTGTTAATGACTGTACTAATCGGTGATCAGGAAATGATAAAGCATATTAATTCCTAACATCATGAGCTCTTCCTAATGAAAATCATTATCTTAAATTCCTTGATGTGACCTATATTACTCAATAAGCTGTGTATCTTTGGAGCAGAACCATAATCCAAAATTAAAATTTTGCAATGCTTTTTATTAGTTGAAGAAACAAAGCACTCTAGGGAAACCTGGTGAAAACATATTTCACTGGTTAGTACCTGTGCAATAGTGATGTTCCAAGGGACATTTGGCAAATCCTTTCAGTAGGCCTGAGGGGCCCTTTGACCATTTACCATGTGGCAGGGTGTTATTTAGCTCTGAATATATGGGATTTCCAAACTCTTATGAGGAAAGCATGGTCTAAGCTATTCAATTCTAATGAGATAATACATAAAATTATAATAAGGGACAGAAAACAGAATTTGAATGCCATCTATATATTCATAGGTATAAAGAGAAGCAAATCATCCCAAACATAGGGGAGTACTGAACAGTTGCTATTCGGGAAACTTGACCAGAGATAGACATACTTTATCTACCCCCTTTTTTAAGGAGATGTGGAATGAGGAAGAGGGTCTGTAGTATTTTTCAGATCCATGAAGCAGTTCAAAGAGAGACAGCTTCCCAGCACGGAGCTAATTAATATTTATTATTATCATGAGTATAAAATATGAGGGCATTTGGGAAAAATTCTTCTAACTGATGTCTGTCACTTAAAACTTCTGAGAATGTTCATTCAATGTCCTATAAAGATAATCTATCAATTGCTTTGTAAATTAGAAAATAAAAAATAATTCTCCCTTGATATTTGGCAAAAAATTGTCTAAAAATTTTGATGTGTGCACTCAAGGTTCTCTTAAATACTCCTAAACAATCTGGAAAGCTCAGGAAATGAGGCAAAAAATTAACACATCAATTAATTTATTCCAAAAACATCTATTGAACACCTTCAATATAAATGGTACAATGTACATAAAATTCTGTAAAAATCAAAGCACTGGTTTTCATGGAGTTTATATTCTGGTGGAGTATATTCTACTATGGAAAATAGGATATTTTCCCTCACCTGATTCTTGCTGTTTACTTTACTATTTACTTGCTATATCTTCTGCTCCTGTTTTTCTTAAAGAAAAAAAAAAGCACAATAATTCCCATGAAGGCAAGAAGACAGGAAAGTAGCCAGGTTAACGGAAAATCAAGAAGTCTGTCAGTTGAGTTAATTTGTAGGGAAAGGAAGAGGTACATAGCTCATAATATCAGAATCACATACATATTTCTAGTGGAAATATGTGGGCGCAAAGCAAAAATTTTAAGGAAAGAAAAAAATTGGAAAATAAATAATAAAAATGGAATAAATACATTATTGTTACTTCTGTATGTAACTGTAATTCTGCTAAAAGCTCATTATTTTAGTTCACACAATTTTAGAATATTTAGTTCAGAAATTTCAGTTTTCAAAGAGAAATCAAATCTAAGAAACTTTGTTTCCCTTGAAAGTACTTATGATAAATTTCTCCTTGTGATCTTCCAGTATTTCTCTACTTAGAATATTAAAAAAAAAATAGTTTTTAAAGAAGACAAAATCAGATTAGAACTGCATAAAAACTTTCCAAAATGGTAGCCCACGGTAAAATTAAATATTAACTCATCCTCATTCAAGAAAACTATCTACATTTCTGCACTGCAATAAAACTCACTTGTATATCAGAAATATATATAATAATAAGCTGTAGTATTGGACCGGAAATTTTGCTTCAAGAATCATTATGTCATGACATTAAAATGTTTACCACTGGATCCTTCTAAATCTCTATTCATTTTGTTTGTTTGTTTGTTTAAGCTCAATAATATTCTATTGTTAGACAATGTTATTTCATTAAACAGTACTAGACAGAGTAAATTATAAGCTATTATTTTCTTTACAGTTCTGAATTGTGAATTTGTGACACATCCAAAAGTTACAGACCTTCCAAACCCTGAATCTATATCTGTCTCACTAAGTGGACTGATTTAGTTTCTGATGGGTAAATTTTCAATAGATTTAATATGACATAGTAGATTTTGTTGAAAGTGTCTACCAACTCTAAATTCTATCAGTTTACAACAATTTAAGCCAGCAATATTTTTAGATGGGCCGGGGACCCAGGAACAGAAACTAGGATATGAAATTCACCAGGGCAGGAAGCCCTGATGTTTAGCAAGGGGTAAAACTGGAAAAACAAGAACCTTGTCCCCAGGATAACCTTTCCTCCCCCAGCATATTCCTGGTCACACAGTTTAGACCACCTGAGTGTTTGCTCCCTAAAGACAACATGTAGGCTTCAGTTGTGTATCAGCTCCAGGCCTAGAAAAGCAGCAAAACCAGACAAGAGGCCCTGTGGCAGCCTCTGGACTAGATACATTGACTAATGGCCCCGGGCCCTGGCACTGACCAATCAGTGGAGACCACAGCCTTGAAATAGCACACCTGGGAAGCTGATGGATATTCTACCGAGACCCTCCCCTGAGATTCCTGTTTGCAAGAGAGAGATAAATATGCTCAGGACAAAGGACCCAGCATGTGCTCCCCTCCAGGGGAGCAGGCCAGCGCCATCTCCACCCCTCAGAGGGGATCACATGAGATTTGCAACCAGGGGAGCAATGGGCAACTGCTCCTCTGGGGCTCACCCCCTGAACCTGCCTCTAAGGCCCCCTTTTCTCTGACTTCTCAGGGAGCCAGAGCAGCCCAGCCCGGGCTCTCCTGTTGCCTCTTCTATGCTCTTCCTTGTTTCACTGCCCCAAGTATATTTTTGCTGCCATTATGGACCCCATACTCTTTCGCTCAATGCTGTGGAGCCTTTCCTTTTGGATATCTTCACCCCCTTTCAATAAATTTACTTTTTCTTTATTCACCTGTCTGAGGTGGCTATTTAGCTTGCCCCCACACCACCACATTAACCTTTCAAATATTAAACTTATTAAGCTTATATTTCAGAGTGGGGAAAAGTCAGATAAAAGAAAAAATAATGACTTTTTTTCTGTAATTTGCACTTTTGCCCCAAAAGAATTTCTTTCAACATAGTATATACAGAAGTGTTATGTGATAAAGTTGGATTTTTACATGTAGGTAGAGTATTTAAATTATATATGTGCCACTAGCCTGCAAAAAAGCTATTCCAAATTTGAAAATTTTGTTCAAGTATATTGCTTCCTAAATACTATGAGCCACAAAGTGAAGACTTGAAATTGAATACCTGAAATCTTTTATTTTTGTGAGGAACTGTTGTCATTGAAATAGAGAAAGATGAAGTAGCTAATTAACCTTTAAAAGGCTTTCAGTCCATGCCTCCTGAAAAATGTTTACAGTATTCTGATTTATAATGTGTTCTTATTCTTTGAAAAATGATGTAAGCTTAACTGTGATATTGAGTTTGAGTTCATTGGACTTTGATAGGGAGTTTGAGCTTTTCGTTGTGACATTTCATCATACATTGGATGATAGCCTCTTATCAGCAGACTCAGACATCACTTCCTCATTTCTATTAGAAATTCTATCTCAGCTAAACAGAATAAAAACACTGCTGTCATCCTAGCTCATCTCCTGTTTCTTCTTCCTATATTTAAAAAATTAGACATGTTTTGATCTGCTTTATTTTGTTTTGAAAATCTTCCTGTGATTGTTGAAATGCAAAAAGCTGCTTTAACTAAACAATCGTGTGTAAGGTTGTGTGGGTTTCTTATGGTTTGTAGCAATTTCTTCATGTCTCTGTTAATTAGATGTCATGCCACAGGATTTTTTTTAAGTTAAAAATTAGTGCTCATAGGAGTCTTGGTGATTTTTTTTTCATATGCAATCTCTTTTTGTTGTTATTGTTTTTCAAAAAGGATCTAAAGTTTTGATTGCAAATGGTTTACAAAAAAGCATCAGGATATTAATGGACAGACTGGAGCTTGACCTTAGTATTCCAAGTATAGCATCTTTTCACTTTCACTTAATCACAGCACTAAACATTAATAAGATGACAAAGACAGAAATCGCTCTCTCCTGAAATATTTTCTCTAACTGAATAGTTGCTTGCAACATGGAAATATGCATGGACGCCTGAAATATGCTAAGACATTTTCCTTCATAAGTATATAAAATACCCACCATTAACACAACAGTGAATTACACTTTTTACTTGTTTTAAAACTTCCTTTGTTATGATTATTGTTATCTCATAGTTCCACAACATTGACTATTTTACTTGACTGACTCCTTTGTTGCAGTTGTATTAACTGTATTTATTTTTTATTTTTTTTAATCTGAGAAAGAAAAATATTATTGTTCTCTTCTCAATTGGTGAATCAGAAGGCTTACAAATAAAGAGGTTTTTAAAAAGACTTTATGTCTATGAATTTCTTTTTGCTTTCATATCAAATACAGTGTATGGAGATTTTTCTTTTTAGTAAAACACATTTTCATTGTGTATTTCTAAAAACCACTTTAGCTCACCTTTAAGAAAAAAAAGTCTTCATGTTACAGCAGAATTCTCTTGTCTTCATTTATTCATCATTAGGCCAAGTGCTAGAGGGAAATCTTTTGTGATTTATTCATTTTGAAATAATCTTTTATTAATTAAGGTGGAAATACATTTACAACAATCACTGGTAAATGATGTGAAAAAATATTTAGCCCACTCTTCTTGATTTTAATATATTTGTTGGAGACTTTTCATGGTTTTCAAATTGGCATTTAGAAACTTTGGATTGGTTTAAATTATGACTTTTGATTGATATAACAATACAAAGCTAACCTTGTGTTTTTCCCCCCACCCCCTATTTTCAACATAGGTATTCTAAGTGCTACTTGCTAACTCTGAGTATGACGAAGGAAACAATATGCATTTCCCTGACATTAGACAGAACATTAAGGAAAGCTTGAGTTCCAACTTAGATAATTAGCAACCCAACTAAATGATTGTTCTAAATGCCCAGTGTATATCTGTATTATTTCATTGATATGAGCCAAATCTCATCTCTTATTTTTATTTGGCTACACCCAGATTCATACCTACTGGTATTCAAAGGTAACAGGCAACCTACTTGATTTAAGCCCTTTATCTTCTTAACATATGTCTGTCTCCTCATGGAAAAAGAATGAAATATTAGCCCATGAGCAGGAACATACAGAGATGCAGCAAAACACTTATTTGAAATGTCAGAAGTAATCTGTTTGGTTGTTTAAATTTTACTTAATGACAACTAACCTATCATATTCAGTTAGGTTAGCTAGACTTTTAAAGGCAGGTAATTTACCTATACAGTAAGAACATTATCTTCAAACATATATTAGAGTAACTGACAGATTGCTGTTCATCTTGAAAAAAATTGCTGCTCTCATCTGTATTGCCTTAGGCTCCTTCTTGCTACCCATAATACTTAGATTTTTTCCCTTCTTATCCAAAGGTTATAGATATTGTGAAACTAACCAATACAGTTTCTATCAGAGCCAATAGGAATTATGTGAAGCAATAATCCTGTGTGACTTTTTGAAAATGCTAAATTATAGTCAGTAAAGGAAGGATCATAAGTCTGCTCTGAAAAATTGATTTTATCTCCACCTAAAGCAGCTAGTTATCTCAGGGGAGGCAATATTTGAAACCTGAAATGTAAGACCAAAAACAGGTCAAAATCAAAAGTTGCCTACCATTCTTTATAATGAAAATGAGACATGAAAGGTAAAAGGGATAATTATATCACACAACTTCAGAGCTAATAATTCTAATGATATTATATGTATTCTCAAGAACTCAAACAATTCCTTGTAAATATGCATTTCAAAAATCAATGGCTTAACCTAATTTGTAAAATTGTAATTGTTTCTCTTGTTCATTCTATTTGCTAAGGCTGTGCTAAAATTGTTCAATTACTGTTCATACCTACTTATATCTTTTCCCTCCCTTAATGTTCTTGAAACTATTCAAGAATTTAAGAGGAGTTTAAAAACCACCTTTCTTCAGAAAATATTTAACCTATAGAAGATGTACAATTTTTCCTCTAAGTCAGATAAATGTTGTGATGTAAATGAATCTTCAGAGCCTTTGTGATTGAACACCTGTGCTTTTGTGTGTTATAGAAAGTAAAAATTTAATGTAAGCCCATTTTGGTGATTCTGCTATATAGCACCCAATTGAATTCAGATAATTTACCAATAGTCTGTATGGCAAACTGGGTCAAACTGTTTGATATTAATTCAGGGAATTTTTTTCTTATAAGACCATTTTGTTTCATGGAGAGATAAGTACAGAGCCTTTTTCAGTTAAAAAAAAAAAAAAAATTGCTCACTATCTAAGTTCAGGTAATCATTCTGCAACTTCTCTCCTTTTTCTTCTCTTTGTTCCCCCCAAGAAATTCATATTCTATACTCTGAAACTTTCATACCAAAATGCTCCTTAGGCAGGGTTATGAAAAGTAAAAATGCACTAGGCAATTAAGGAAATGATTTTATTCAGGCTATTGCAATAGGTAGACTGTTTATGAATAGAAACATTTCAAAGAAAAGTAACAGGCCCTGGGCTTTTACAGAGGCAAGTAAAATGAGGAGGTATGAATAGGAACTCTTAGGAGAGTTGCAAAGAAGAGAGAAGACAGGGTGCAAGTGGTGTGTTCTTAAAAAAGCAGGGAGTCCTTTGCGATTAGCAGTTTCTCAGAACAAAAATGTCTGAGATGGTTCTCAGCCATCCTTGAAGTCAACAAGGCCCTGCGATCTCTATAGGCCTCTAGGGAAGATTCTTCCCTTATCTCTTTCTAGCTTCTGACGGCTCCTGCACAATTCTTGGCATTGCTTATCTTGTAGTCACCCAAATCTCTGCCTTTTTACTCACATGACCTTCTTACCCCTGAGTATCTCTGTGTGTCCTCTCTTCTTTTCTAAGGACTCTGGTCATTGTATTTAGGGCCCATCCCAATCCAGTATGACCCCCTCTAAACAATTACATCTGGAAAGACTCTATTTCCAAATTAAATCAAATTTTGAGGATTCAAGTAGATATGAACTTTTGGGGAGTCACTATTCAACCCACTATAAATAGGATTATGGGTTATCAAGAAACAACACTAGGTCATCTACTTAATCAAAATGACAATAAAAGATTTTAAGAGTACTCGTAGGAGGTAACAGAAATGTATAGAACCTTAGTTCTTTCAAAAATGAGAACTTTGTTCTCACAAATAATTGAGGGCACAATGAAATCAGAAAAAAGCACAGAATATTATTCTGACAGGACACAGAATCTTCTTTCTCACCCTATTGTTCAAGATGTGGAACAACCTGTACTTGCTAAGTAGCACTCTTTCAGACTTTCCTGGTTCAAAGAGCTTTCCTTTTATTTTCACTTTAATCATTTAGTTTACCAGATCTGGTACCACTTTAAATGATGTCTTTGCATGACTTAATTTGTTAGCAAATTATGAGTCTTTCAGGTTAGCAATATTCATTTTCTCCTCCCCAAGATAGCACCTAGTTCTTTAAAAGGGACTTGTGTCCTCATGGCTAAAGGGAGCTATGTGCTGTTCTCTGGGTCCTTAGTGGTTTCTTCTTTAGAGCAATTATACTGGTAGGCTCCATGGAATGGTCACTGTCCAGTATGGTTCCTGTCATTTCCGTGGTCTCAAGCCTCTGGGTCTTCTTTTTAACTCCAAACTTCTCCTAGTCCATTGTAGTCTAAGCAACAACATGTTCCTTCACTGGGAAAAGCTAGGACTCCTGGGTCCCCAGGGCACTATGCATGGTAAATGAGGGGCCAGGGAAGTTGACTAAGGCCCATCTCTCAGTTAGCCTCTTACTGCTATCTTCAAGTCATGATGAATAAATATGTATATGCCAACTACACATATAAAGACTGAATTAGATAGAATCTTTCACAAGACAAACATACTCACAACTCAGGCTCCTCTGAAGCAAAGCAGAGAGAAACATTCTGGGACACAACACAGGATAAAAGATCTCTCTCTTTTGGAACTGTAGCACTTGTATTCCAAACATCTCTGGTGCTTTTCCAGAATGGCAGGTGCTTTTCCCAACCTTGCCCTTTTGTTTGTCATTTCTCCCCAGAACAGGGATACACATCTTTCTCTTATTGACTACAACCTGCTGAGCTACATCAGCTCTTATCTCTTCCCCCTCCATCTAAAACAGCTATTCATTCTCTCTTTTTTTAAAAGTTAATTGCATCATCCATCTTTTATCCCATCCTCTCCAACTTCTTCATTTACCTTGCTTAATCAAATAACAATGCCTTTTCTAACCTGAGTCTTCAATCTTTTCCTTTCTTTTTGGTCTTTCCCAATAGCACAGTAAGTTGTTCAGATTTTCACACTCTATGGAAGCATACTCTCTTGTGCCCTGTAACACATACTTCATGTAAGATCATTATCTTTCATTTGAACTAAGAGAGTTCTTTGCTTATCTTTGGGGATATTTGGAAGTCTAGTACTGATTTTTAACCAAGGTAAGAATAATGAAGTTAGGTAATAATCTATAATCTGTTGCTTAAAATTCAAAATTTCTTTGGTGACATTCTGACCTTTTATTTTTTTCTTTTTAATTGTCTGGGAATATAGATTGGTGGCTTAAAGTTTGCATAATGTCCCTTTAAACCAAGATTTCTTGCACATATGTTGCTGGTGCATAATTCAGAGATGAAGCATTTCTGTGCAAATATAAAGGGGGGGGGGTAGCTACATCTGAAAATCTTTGGGCCCAAGACACAATTCTTGTCTGTGCTTTCTTTCTCCTAATTTACCATATCCTTATCTTGATTAAAGCCTTATATAAGTACACCTTGTTGAATGTAGTGAGTCTTTTCAATTATCTGGTCATGTATAGTCATTGCACTCTCCAACTATTATTTCATCTTTTAACTCTAGGCATAATATTCCACAAAAATAAACATAGATGAGCACATAGTCAAAGCCAGTCTAATAAGGTTTTTAAGGGCATGCTCAGACAGAGAAAAGCTCTCTCTTTCTATGGGATTATAAAATGGAAATGATGTATTTTTAGAAATTTTTCTGCAATGCCCTCACCTTTACCATCCTGATGGAACTTATCTGTAGCTAAGCAAAGAGTGATTAGGACAATATACAAAAACTAATAAATTCTGAAGAAAAGAGACAATGAGACAAAGAGCCAGAAACAGAGAAAGGCGCATAAAGAACCTGAACGTCCTAAAGTCAGCTCTGCTACCAGACTTCCTAGTTATTTAAGCAATAAATCTCCATTTATGTTTAAGCAGTGTGAACACTGTTTCAGTCATGTTTAGCCAAACAACTCTCACTAATACATCATTTAAGGATGAAAGCCATATTTTATTCATGTATTTATCTCCAGTTTTAGCTTAATGCCTGAGATATTCTATATAAAGTACACAGTAAAATACATGTTAAAGAATAAAACAAATAAATATTCTTAAGACAAATTTAGGCAAATAATTTTAAATGTCCCCAAATTCATGAAATGGCAGGATGAATTCAGCTTGAGGTGCCCATAAAACATGTATAGGATGATTGCACCAAATTTAAAGAAATTTAAATCAGTGTAGAGATATCTTCTTTTAAAATTTTTATTAAATTTATTGGGGTGGCATTGGTTAACAAAATTATATAAGTTTCAAGTGTAGAATTTTACAATGCATCATCTATATATTTCATTGTGTGTTTACCACCCAAAGTCAAATCTCCTTCCTTCACCATACATTAGACTCCCTTTACTTTTAATTACTCCCACCCCCCTTCCCTCTGGTGACCACTATTTTGTCATGTGTCTATGAGCTTTTGTCTTATTTGTTCATTTGTTGCTTTCAATTTCATATTCCACATATGAGTGAAATTATAAGGTTCCTGACTTTTTCTGACTTATTTTGCTTAGCATGATATTCTCAAGATTTATCCATGTTGTTGCAAATGACAGTATTCCATCTTTACTTATGGCTGAGTAGCATTCCATGATGTCTCTGTACCACATCTTCTTTATCCAATCATCTATCGAAGGACACTTTGGTTGTCTCCATGTCATGGCCACAGTGAATAACACTGCAATAAACATAGGAGTGCATATATTTTTTCAAATAAACGTTTTCAAATTTTTGGGGTAGATACCCAGAAGAGTATGCTAATGTTACGGGAGAAAAGTGTGGGTGGCCTTTCTCTATTGCCAATGGGAGAGAGGTTCTTGGGGTACCACTGGAATAAGCATTTCTGGAGGCCTCCATAGGAGGAAGAGATATGGTAGAAAGCTTTATTTTCATGAAATTACATTCCTGGGTTTCCAAAGTCCCATTTCCCTTAGTCTAATTATAGAAGAAATGAAGCTCTGGTTTCAGTAGAGCTAGAAGCAAAGCCAGTGTCCAGAATTTTCTTTCTGTGTTGAAATTGGGTCCAGTTCAACAACAGGCTAGCAGCAGTCCATTAGTGCATTGTGTGAGGGGGGTCATATAGCAGTGGGCTATGTGGACAAATACAGGAGAGTGTGCTCAGAGCAGTAAGAGTCCCAAGAGCATAGTAGGAACCAAGAGAGTAAGTTTCTTTGTTCATGAAATTAAGTATCTCAAATCTTCCCATGCTTGCAGTGGCCATGCTCATTCTGGTCAATGAGCTCTGTTCCCAGGTGTGATTGACAGCAAGCATCTTCGCTTGTCCCCCCAACTCTACTGGGCATGCATCTGTCTCCCCTTGGTTAGATCTCTGGGGAGTGTAAAGTTGTAGCTTCTTGGTGAAGCTGTCCAAATGACATGCCTATAATGGCTGGCATCCCCCTTTGCTCATTTCCTGTTATTAATAACTAGTTTAATTACAACAATATCAGTAAAAGTATGGGTCATATGGTAAATCTGATCTTAATTTTATGAGGAACCTCCATACTATTATCCACAGTGGCTGTACCAGTTTACATTCCCACCAGCAGTGAATGAGGGTTCCTTCTTCTCTACAACCTCTCCAACATTTGTTATTACTTGTCTTATTGATAACAGCCAATCTAACAGGTATGATATGGTATCTCATTATAGTTTTGATTTGCATTTCCCTAATACTAAGGTTGAGCATCTTTTCACATATCCGTTGGCTATTTGTATGTCTTCGTGGGAGAAGAGTCTATTCAGGTCCTTTGCAAATTTTTTATTGGATATTTTTTGTTTTATATTGGAGATACCTTAATTATTTAACACAGTGTATAAGCATCGGCTTTGAGATATATTATTTTTGGACTTATAATTAACTCTTCTTTTTCTTTTATATTAAATTGTAGGGCTAATAATTAAATACTTCAAGAGAAATTTTGACAAAATATCCTGAGTTTGTATTCACTTCCTTGTTATACAGCATCCTCTGATCAATAATAAATATGTCTCCAAGACACCGACAACACCAAATCCCGATGAGGATGTGGAGCAACAGGAACTCTCATTCATTTCTGGTGGGAATGCAATATTGTACAGCCACTATGGAAAACAGTTTGACAGTTTCTTACAAAATTAATATACTCTTACCCTATGACTCAACAACTGTGCTCCCTGGTATTTACCCAAATGAATTAAATTTATATACCTATGAAAACCAGTACTTATATGTTTATAGATCTAATCATGATTTCCAAAACTTGAAAGCAACTAAGATATCCTTCAGTAGGTGAAAAGGTAAATAATGTATAGTGCCTGTAGGCAATCGAATATTATTTAGCACTAAAATATAATGATCTACCAAGCCATGAAAAGGCATGAAAGAACTTTAAATGCATATTACTAATTGAAAGAGGCCAATATAAAAAGGCTACATACTTCATGATGCCAATTATGTGACTTTCTGGAAAACTTATGGAGAAAAATAAAAGAATCAGTGGTTGCCAAGAGTTAGAAGGAAGAGGGATGAATAGGCCCAGAGAAGGTTTTTACAGCAGTGAAACTACTTTATATGTTACCATAATGATAGATAGATGTCATTATAGATTTATCAAAACCCACAAAATGTACAATGCCAAGTAACCATTAATGTAAGTTATTGGATTTTGGGTGATAATGTGTTGAATGGGTTCATCAATTATAACATAGGTACCACTCAGGTGGGGGATATTGATAGTTGTGGAGGTTGTGGGCATAGGGCGGTTAGGGAGTTTATGGAAATCCCTCACTTAGTTTTTCTGTGAATCTAAAACTGCTCTAAAAAAAATCTATTAAAAATTAAATAAATAATAATTATGTTCATTCCTACGAAATTGTAAAAACTTAAAACTTTATTTCAAGTCAAAACTTCCAAATCCCCCAGCCAGACCATGTAAGTTTGACTATGTATAGTGGGGTGGAGCTGCTGGAGGCTGATTATTTTTCTCTTTCCCCTTTCACATCTACGATCATTCCTCAGCTTGTTAACCCCTCTTTCATGTCCCTCCACTATAGAAAAAGGCACAGGAAGACTAGAGTTTCATAAGGAGCAAGAAGTGAAAGGTGGGCAGAAAATATCAACTTGTTTGAAACTATAGGGTTACAATGCCACAGTCTCTGGGTGTGATGGTCCCTTGAAAGCTGGCTGAACAATGGAACTTGGTGATGAGTTTCTCTATTGCTGGGATCTCTCATTTGCAGTTACATTGTCTATCATGGCTGGCCACTCAGTCTTGTCATAGCACTAAGCATCTGAAGTAACATAAAGCTTTTTGCTGAGCTCCACTTGCCTCTGAACTTGTAGCCTTAGAGAACTGAGGGATGCCCACTCAGCCTCTCTAACATGTGAGATCCATAACTTCTCCCCCAGAGACAGTAATGGATTTTTGATGCAGGAAATCTCCAAGCATGCATGTTTCCCCATCTTGTTTTGTTGTCAGGCATGAAATTAATACCAGTCTTTAATTGCAGAGGGCAAATTTGAAAATTCCTGAATTGTCTCCATAAAACTTTCCTTCCCTAGACTTGAATATGCAGGAAAACAAAACCACACCTACAGCAAAATATAGCTCTCACTAAAACTCTACTTAAAAACAAAATAAAACAAAACAAAATAAAGTCCTCCAATGTCTCCACAACTTATATACTTTATATGGACAGGGAGATTTGGAGATTTAAACATGACATTAGATTTTTACTATCTCTTTTTTTGCATGAACTGCTGATACCATCAACATTTACTTTGTCTTGGGCTCTGGTAGAAATTTCTACTTGAACATGATGTTAAATCTGCTAGAAAAAGTAACTATGTAGTCCTGGCCAGTGTGGCTCAGTTGGTTGAGAATTGTCCAGTGCACAGAAAGGTCCTGCACCAAAAGGCAGCTGGTTTGATTCCTGTTCAGGGAACATGCCCAGGTTGTGGGTTTGGTCCCATGTCAGGATTCATAAGGGATTTCTCTCTCATATCTATGTTTCTCTCTCTTTCTTTGTCTCTCTCTCTGTCTCTGTCTCCCTTTCCCTTCCTCTCTCTAAAATCGATAAAAACATATATATATATTTTAAAAGTAACTACTTAAAAATGATGTTTCACAAAGTGTTCAGAAGCTGAGGTTCTGGGAAGAGACAACGTAAGTTCAAATCCCAGCTCTACCACTTTTATCAGATTTTTGACATTCACAAATACTTTTAAAATTCCAAGCCTCCATATAGATACCACAGGATGTTAATAAGATAAGCAACTTAATATACTTAAAGAACAAGTGTATATTTAACATGGTAAATTTTCAATAAATGTTAACTATATATCATCATTGGCTGTCACTAAAACTCTTCTGTATCAACATCTAATGTCATCGAGTATATTATCATCTGAAAAGTATTTTAATGAAAACATGATGAAGGGAACAAAACTAAAGGAACACTATCATTGTTCAAACAAATACACTTTGACTTTACAATATGTTTCTGTGGTATTCTTCATGCTGTTCACCCCTTTTCTTTCCTGTTTTCTACTCTGTATTTCTCTATCCCTTTATTTTCAACTTCCATTCTTCATTTTCCTCATTTTCATCTCTCCTCTTTTCCTCTTTTTTTATATAAATCCAATGCTCATAAAAAAACACACAAGAAATCATTCAACTTTTAAAAGTTATAAAATACTTATATTTTAAATATTTTGTGAATATTTCAATAAACCGAAAATAGCAATGAATTGTGTATGTTGCCGGAACACAGCTGTTTACAATTTAGACTCATCAGCTATAAAGGAAAAAAGTATCACAATTTAATCTTTGTTAGAAGATACATAAAGGAAGGTAGAGCCTCATAGAACAATATTTTTATATTTGTTTCATAAAGAATCTAACATCTAGTGTCTGCCTCTAAAAGCTCTTTAAATTGATCATAATAAACAGAAGAGCTTAGTAGAGTGACTGTCTTTCGTGACCAAGCATGATGGGGGTGCTGGAGGGGGCGATGGCTTCCTGCTCTGCTCTCGTGAGCACAGGAGAAGCTGCGTGGATGAAAGAATCAGGGAGCTCATTCCCTTTAGCTCCCCTCATTCCTGATACTTAAGTGTGGCCTAAGACAGGGAGACGAAGGAAATCAAGGCAGACACAGCATTGAAAGCAGGGCCTACTGAAAGAAGAGTTCCTTATGATTAAAGCTGAGAAAAATGTTGCAGACAAGAAGTAGGGAAATAAACGATCAAGTCCTGTAGCAGTTTCATAATTTATATTGCCCAGAGCTGGATGGCTGAGGGGGAGGGTGGCTGGGGAACTCTTTTCCTTCCACAAAAGAACAGAATAAAACTAACCTTTCTCCTAAGCATTCCCTGAGCCATATTTTAAATAACAAAGGTTTTTCTTCCAAAGTGTATCCACCCAACTTATCTCATGTTTCTTCCCCATTAGAAAAACATTTAACAGTTCAAACAAATAAATAGGTCAAAATAAGAGATAAAGCAAACATCTCTGTCATCAATAATTTTAAGAAATAATTTGTAAATAAAGGCTCCTGTCTTTTATTTCTACTCCATTGATACTGAGCAGTTTTTAGTATCCATATACATTCATATTGTCCTAAAAGTAAACGTGATTTACAACCACATCGATTTCTTTTCTCCCATTCTTTCTCCTTTCTGAAGCAATGTAGAGAAAGCTAGATGGGTAGGCCTGTGTATACAAAGAAGTCTAAACCGAAAGAAAAGAACCCTAAAAATATAAATCTGTGGGTTAATATACACATGGACCTTGTTCTTTCTGAGCGAGGAAGATAAACTTGATCTCCTTAATGGAAACAAATTCTCCTTGGGAAAAAGGGGGAAGGACCGTGGCTTCTTATCTTATGGAATGAAAATAAATCTCTCTGGAGAAAAATAAGACGAGTGCTTCACTGTTTCACCCTCTGGAACTTTATCTCCCTTTGGCATGTAAAAACATACCTCTACGAATGTAAAACCCCATACTATTTATTCAGTCACCATTCAGGTAAAGGCTTGACCTTTAATTCAGGTCCCAAGTTTGTGTTTTACTTTTGTTCAGAAAGCACTACCTCTGCAGAAACAAAAATATTTTCTTTAGAGTCACAAATGTCACATATCATATTCCACTCTTTTTTATATACACATTTGTATTATTAGCCTTTTTTAAAAAATATGCCTATTTTTCTTCTTATAGAACAATCCCTTTTTGTTGATCAAACAGGTAACTTTTCATTGTAGATGTCTCTGGTCTCTGCAAAAGACCTTCTTTTAGTTATATGTATTAAGCTCTAAGGCTTGCTGTGTTTTTTTGTTCTAATGTCAGAGAGGAAAGGGATTGAAGATACCAAGTTAAATAAGAAAATGATGGGAGTAAAAGTGGGCCACAGGCCACACAACACATCTGGAGATGACCTGACCTCAGCATTTCATCTGGAAAATGATACAGGTATGGGGATGAAGTGAAGTGTCCGGAGTTGCTTTTAGGGTACAAAACTAATATAAGTTTGTGTTATGAGGTTTTGGTATCATCTTTACACTCAATGCCTTTAATCTCATAGGTTCAGGATGGAAAAAAATTATTTAAGTGGAATAATATAAACAGTCAAACAGTCAAAATTTGTCATAAAACTGAGAGGTTGTGACAAATAAAATAAATCGATAAAACTTTTCTTCAAATCATCGAAAAGATGACACAGAGACTATATCATTAGCTAATGATATGGACACCACTCCAGTCACCTAAAAGCCCGATAGACTTGCCCACTGTGTAGGAAATGGAAACAGCACCACGAACCCACATAGGCACTATTTTGTCAACTTTTCTTGTGGTCACTCATAGGTACTTTTAGATTAGTTGATGTCCACAGGACATCAGCCAAAATTGTAATATCTCTCTCCACATACTAATTCTCTCCATGTGCTAACATTTTCCATGTATTGTCCCCATATACTAATACATTGTAATACTAATGAGTGCTTCTCAAATGCTGGGCATGGTACTAAAAATGAGGTGCATTATTTAATTTTAATACATGCAACAATTTTATTATTCTCATTTTTATTTACAGAAGAGGCTCAGAGAGCCTGAATAACTTGCTCACAGTCATTCAGCCAGTTGGAACTTGGTTTCAGTCAAGGTGATTTAGCTTCAGAGCCCACATCCTTCACCACGATGCCATCCTGACTCTCACTGAACACAACCCTCGAGTAATATCTGTAAATACATTATGCCATCTCAGACCACCTGGAATAGGGGAACCTGGGAGACCTATTTCAAAAGGGTACTGATGTCAGAGATATTTAGAAGCAAAAATTTATAAATTTAGTCCATTTATGGTCCTCAAACTGGGCATTGCATTTAATTTTAGCTGCTGAGGAAATGGCAGTCATTCATAGAAACTCATTTGGGAAAAAAGCCAAAAGTTTCAATCATATAAGAAAAAGTAATTTTTTTGCATTTTTCACCTCTCCCACCATTACAGACAACTAACATTTTATTTAAATGTGTATATATCATTCCATAATATCAATATCTTTTTCATCATTAAATTATAGAAGTGCATTTCTTAAATACCCATTCAATATTCCAAAATATACTGGACAAACTGTTTATCCATAGAAGACAGTCCCTGCATGGTGACTGGATAACTCACCATTTATGTCAAAGCTGAAGATTTAAAATTCTCACAGCATATTGTTTTTGATAAGTTTTAATATAAAATTAGTAAACTTGTTTGCATGTGAAAATATCCATTTACTTGCCCACTTATTTACTTCATTAAAAATATTTAAATACCACCTACATGCAAGCATTGGTCTGGTAATACAGTACTGAACAAGACAAAGCCTCTGCCTCACGGAGCCACGTGGTGAGGGAGGGAGGGAAGAACTGAAGAGAGTTGCTTAAGAAAAATAAAAATCAGAGTATGGTATTACACCCAGAGCCAAGAATATAAATTTTGATGCCATACTAAAAAAGTAAGTATATAAAAGACATATTTTCCATGGGAGAACAAATCTGACTGCCGATAGTGCCAGAATGGGTGCATCATTTCATTTATTGCCTAACGTACAATTTTATCCTTAAGCACTGATTATTCTTAATTGTCTGCAAATTGGCTCCAGCATGCACATCTTCTGATATATATCATTAGCATGTTACAGGCAGCCCCACTTATGAACTTTCTTAGCTAAAGGAATAAGAAATAATTTACTTTTATGGAGGTAAAAATATGAAGGAAAATGTCACAAAATTATCTGAACGAAGAAATACTACAAAACCAAATATAACCTAATATAGGAGGCAATGATCACCTCTCTCCTCCAACCCTGCTGCTGACTCTAATCTCTGTCTAAGCACTTTAAGCTATAAAGACTGTCACTTAAAAAGATGAGAGTTTCAAAGTGTCAGACTGAACTTATTTTTTCGCCATTGGGCAAAATTTTCAGAAACAATATCTATCTATATCTATCTATCTATCTATCTATCATCTATCTATCTATCTATCTATCTATCTATCTATCTATCTATCTATCTATCTATCTATCTATCATCTATCTATCATCTATCTATCTATCTATCTATCTATCTATCTATCTATCTATCTATCTATCATCTATCTATCTATCTATCATCTATCTATCATCATCATCTATCTATCTATCTATCTATCTATCTATCTATCTATCTATCTATCATCTATCTATCATCATCTATCTATCATCTATCTATCTATCATCTATCTATCTATCTATCTATCTATCTATCTATCTATCTATCTATCTATCTACCTATCTATCATCTATCATCTATCTATCTATCTATCTATCTATCTATCTATCTATCTATCTATCTATCTATCTATCTATCTATCATCTATCTATCATCTATCATCTATCTATCATCTATCTATCTATCTATCTATCTATCTATCTATCTATCTATCTATCTATCTATCTATCTATCATCTATCATCTATCTATCTATCATCATCTATCTATATCATCTATCTATCTATCTATCTCTATCTATCTATCATCTATCTATCTATCTATCTATCTATCTATCTATCTATCTATCTATCATCTATCTATCTATCTATCTATCATCTATAATCTATATCTATCTATCTATCATCTATCTATCTAATCTATCTATCTATCTATCATCTATCTATCTATCTATCTATCTATCTATCATCTATCATCTATCTATCTATCTATCTATCTATCTATCTATCTATCTATCTATCTATCTATATCTATCTATCATCTATCATCATCATCATCTATCTATCATCTATCTATCATCTATCAATCATCTATCTATATCTATCATCATCTATCATCTATCTATCAAATCTATCATCTATCATCTATATCTATCTATATCTACCTATCATCATCTATTATCTATCATGTATCATCTATATCTATCATCATCTATCATCTATCTATTACCTATCATCAATCTATATCTATCTATATCTATCTATCCTATCTATATCTATCACCATCTATCTCTATCTATCTACCTATCTACCTATTCATTTGTCCATCCACCTATCTACCTAGCTCTCTATTTCCAGGAAAGTGGGAAGGTAATGTGTTAGTGAAATGTATTCTCTCCTTGTCCTCCAAGCTTGATGAGAAGTTCTCTCTGACTACCCTAAACCTATATTCACCATTCCCCACTCAGCTAATCCTAGGATTGTCTGGTCATGCGGACATTGCAGTGTCTCTTTTTGCTTCTCATAAGAAGGGTCTGCACTCTTCTATCTTAAATCAAGGAATATTTCTCTTCTTCCTCAAATTAGGGCACTTTCTGCTTTGACACTCTTTTCGAGAAACATATTAGTGAAACTGGTCTTTTTGTATAGGAGGTGACTCCCTTATTTATGGTAGCAGGCTCTGGAGGGATATTGTGCTCTATATGACTTTCAATTATGAGCAAAATTATTGAGGGACAATATTGATATTCTTATACTTAGATTTTGTTTTGTTTTGTTTTTATGTTTTTATTGATTTCAGAGAGAGGAAGGGAGAGGGAGAAAGAGAGATAGAAACATCAATGATGAGAGAGAGTCCTGCACACACCATACTGGGGATCAAGCCCATAAACCGGGCATGTGTCCTGACCTGGAATCAAACTGTGATCTCCTGGTTCATGGATCATCACTCAGTGATCAAGCCACGCTGGCAGGGCTTCTTATATTTAGTTTTAGATAAAACTAAAAAAGACCCTGAAAGAATACACAAAATCCCTAACCACAAAGAAAAGGGAAGAAAGGGAAGGGAATGGAAGAGAAAAGAAATAAAATCACTTTATTAGTCTTAAAAGAAAATGAGTGGGTTGGTGGTAGTTTATTGTCTCTATATGAAAATCTCCCTTTATCAATATTTTTGGGGCACCACTAATATTTTATTTATTTGTTTTTAATTTTGTTTTTGTTTTTTTAGAGAGAGGGAAGTACAGAGAGAAAAACATTGATTTGCTATTCCACTTATTTATGAATTCATTGGTTGATGTCCTGACGGGACTGAACCCACAACCTTGGCATATCAGGACGATACTCTAACCAACGAGCAACCTAGCCAGAGCACCACTGATATTTTAAATTCAGCCTTTGCAACAAGAACATTTTGGCTTGGGGAGGGACTTTTCTTCATTAACTGAGCTGTTGAACAATTGAGTGTATTGGAGCACATAGAAAGAATGAGGCCAATAAAATTACAAAGTATAATATAAATATCTGTAGAATAAAGGTTTCTGCCTCATAAAACAGATCAAAATTTTAAGAGTTCTTGCTTTCTTTATGTTTTAATATTATTTCTTCAATAACTATTTTTAATTTTGTAATTTTGAAATATTTTCACATTTTCACAAGAGTTATATGAATAGTACAAAGAACTCTAAATACATTTCACCCAGATAAATTCAACAATTATTATTTACCACATTATCTCTCTCTTTCTGATTGTTTTTCGCAATATTGACATTCTTAAGGATTACAGGCCAGTTGTTTTGTGGGATGTCTCATAATTTGATTTGAGTTTATCTAATGTTTTATAATGACTAGATTTAGGTAATTCACTTTTGCAGAAATGCTACTCATAGTGTTTTCATTCTGTTTTCTCTCTGTGTGCACACACGTAAAGGGTGTCCCAAAAACATGTGTACACACTTTAACAGTTGATAGCTCAATTGATGTTGCTTTCTTTTCTGCCCAACTAAGCTTTGAACAAAAGAAATTCATCCTAAAATACTACTGGAAATGCAGTTGAAGGACAAACACTGCCTTTATAATTAGTCACCTTGTGTCTCAAAAAAATGTATATACACTTTAACAGCTGATAGCTCACTTAATTTTCACTGCTTTCAGGTTTAACTGATTTGAAATTATGGCTAAAGTCAGACCAATCTTTAAATAAAGAAAATTTATCCATTAACCTTTGTATGGGGATACATAAAATATAAAGTTTATGGTACAAAACCAGCCACAGTTGAAGAATTGAGGGCAGGCAAATACCAAACAAAGTGGTTCTTGATGTTTGTGAATCCATTGCTTCACATTATTAGCAGTGCTTAGATAAGAATGGTCATCAGTTTAAAAACAGGCACTGACAAAAAAAATTATTTCTTTATGTAGACTCTTTTAAATTTTGCAAATGAACTATATGTTAATAAACACTGATTTTATAATCATTCAAAGTGTATATAAATTTTGGAGGGGACACCCTATATAGTAGTGAGTTAGTTGTAGACATCATATCTTTTTATCCATAATTATGAATTTTAAAAAAATTAAACATAATTTAATGGCATGCTTTTATATAATTATAAATATATAACATTAGTATAATAAGTTTATGTAATGTTCAATTTTTATAATTTCCCATAATGTTCCTTATGAAACATTTTCCATAATTTCCTATGATTCAGCATTCAGTATTAGAATGATACATTATATTTAGTTGTAATGTCTCATGAAAATGGCAGTAAGAGATTATACTCTTTCTGAAAAAAAAAGAATTCATGAATACACACAGCATAAAGAAATAAGAAGAGAGAGAAAGCTCTTTATTACATTAGAATTTTAATTTATAGATATGGAGAAAAAAACAACAATTAGAAACTCATCATTTTATAGCTTAGAACAACAATAGATTCAGGGAAGGATCATCAGTGGGTACTAAATAATTTCGGTTAAAAAATCTGAAGAGGAGCATAATATTTACATAGTCTAGAAGTATTCCCACAGATTATATACTAATTACAAAGAGAAAAATAATAATATTATTGTATAAAATATGGTGAGCATATTTAACCAAGGAAACAAAATGAACAATCATGGGACAAATTGACATAATGTGTTTTTTGAATGGAATTCACTAAGAACACAACCTTTACTACTGCCAAAAGCATATAATCTGACTCTAGCCATGAGGAAATATATGTAGCACTGGTCTAGGGAGAGGAAATGTTAAACAAGACTGTCAAAATAACGGTCCCAATGGATCCCACATTCTGGTGAGTGTGGGAAAGTAGAGGAAAATCGCTTGAGGAGGAAAAATGAAATTGAAAAATTAAAAACCAAAGTATGGTATTACATTCACAGTAATGATACCACACTAACAGAGGAAAAACGTACGCAAAAGTTATAATCTATTGCAGTAAAGGTCTGACTGCTGATAATAAATCTGAGAAACCAAAATTGAGGAACATTCTACAAAACTACGGTGTGCAATCTTCAAAAATTAATTAAAAATTCATATGAAAATATATCATAGAAAGTGACAAAATGCTGAGGGTTTTCCTCCTAGATTCATCACAGTTAGTTATAACCAAAATGATCAAAAAGTTTAAGTAGAAATAAATTTATAATGAGTAAAACTTTTTTAGAAATAATCATTTTTATAGCAAATATCAATTAAAGTAGGTATACACTGTGCATATCCACAGTTCAATATCAAGGTTTAAGTATCATTACAAATGTTTTCCAATTTGTTCTGTCTTGTAATGATATTTTATGTACCCTTGAATGAATTTAATCCTGGTGATCTTGATTCATCTAATAATTATACTATGTATAATTATCACACATTGAATTATTTCAGTAGAAATGTATTAATTTCAAGAACTTATTAATGGAAAAATATACTAATAGTAAATTATAATATGTGAAAATAAATAAAGTATGTATTCATGGTTATTTATGTTTAAGATCTAAAACATAATCATATCTTCTCTTAGGAATAAAGCTATATTTTTAAGAATTGGACTCACATACAAGTAGATAACATGGTTTTAATTCAAAATATTTATTGATGAAATAATATAATACATATCTTTATAAATGAATATGATTAAGTACCAAATATGGCAGTTAAAGGACTGTATGAGACAAAGTCATATAAACAACCCTTTTCTACTAATCATGAAGTATTTAAAAAGTTATAATCTCATTCTCTAGCTCAGGAAGGGTATAAATACTTTGCATATTTTGTATAAATAAAGCATAATAATAAACTACCATTTATTTTTTGATACTCAGTTTCCATTTTCAGAAATTAACCAAAAAGCAATTTCCAGGGGTGTGGTCCCATTACCAAGGGGTCGCTTTGGAAATGTGTAGAATCATTTTTCATTGATACAACTCTTGGTATGGCTCCAGGAATTTTAAATAATTTTAACAATTATTTATGTGGGTGAAAAAACTATGCATACAAATTATACTTTGTCTGATAAGAACTCTATACAAATCTTTATTATTTGACATCTCCCCATTCTCACTTTATCTTATTGATGTCACAAATTACATTTTATACATTGTGCATCCATTAACACTTTTATAGTCATAATTATTTTTATGTTTTGTATTTTGAAATAGTTACCACAATTAAAAGTGCTTTATGTACTGTCATTACATTATTACGGCATTTTGTATTAGTCTATATAAGTATCTTTAACAGTACATTTTATTTTTGTGCTTTTGTGTTGATTCTCAGGTGTTTTTCATTTCAACCTGAGAAACTCTCTTTAGCATTTAAGACAAGTCCAGAGGGGTAGAACTTCCTCATATTTTGTTTATCTGGGAAAATCTCTATTTTTGGAAGGCATTTTGCAGGATATATTATTCTTGGCAGTTTTTTATTTCAGCACTTTTTTTTTAATATGATTCTACTACCTCTGGCTTGTAACATTTCTGCTGAGCAATCCACTGAATCCTCATGGGAGTGCTGTTGTATGTAAAAAGTTGCTTTTCTCATACTGCTTTCAGGAATCTATTTTTGGATATTATTTTTGACAGTTTGATTATAATGTAGTTTTGGTGTGGAACTCTTTTATGTCATCTTAGTTGGAAGCTTTGTGAATTTGGATGTTCATTTTCTCCCTCAGATTTGGAATGTTTTCAGATCTTCAAATAAGCTCTCTGTCCATTTCTTTCTCTCCTTCTAGAACTTCCACACTGTGTATTTTGGTCTTCTTGATGCTGCCCCATAAATCCTCTAGTATTTCTTCCCTTCCTCCCTTCCTTCCTCCCTCCCTCCCTCCCTCCCTCCCTCCCTCCCTCCCTCCCTCCCTCCCTTCCTTCCTTCCTTCCTTCCTTCCTTCCTTCCTTCCTTCCTTCCTTCCTTCCTTCCTTCCTTCCTTCCTTCCTTCCTTCTTTCTTTCCTTCCTTCTTTCTTTCTTTCTTTCTTTCTTTCTTTCTTTCTTTCTTTCTTTCTTTCTTTCTTTCTTTCTTTCTTTCTTTCTTTCTTTCTTTCTTTCTTTCTTTCTTTCTTTCTTTCTTTCTTTCTTTCTTTCTTTCTTTCTTTCTTTCTTTCTTCTTTCTTCTTTCTTTCTTTCTTCTTTCTTCTTCTTTCTTTCTTTTATATAAAGACACCCATTATTTATTTATTTATTTATTTATTTATTTATTTATTTATTTATTTATTATTTCAGAGAGAGGAAGGGAGAGGGAGAGAGAGAGAAAAAAATCAATGATGAGAGAGAGTCATTGATGGGCTGTCTCCTGCATGCCCCCTGGTAGGGATCGAGCCAGCAATCTGGGCATTTACCCTGACCTGGGATTGAACTGCTATCTACTAGATCATAAGCTGATGCCCAACCACTGAGCCACGCCGGCAGGGCACATTATATACTTTTAAAGGTATAATTACATTGGTGATACACACAAGCACACACTTTCTCTCTCTCGCAGTTAATTCTCCACTGTAATTCCTAGGTGGTAGAAAGAAAGGTAATTTTATTTCCTACTACTTTTTGCATTTTCTAACAGGATCATTTGTTACTTTTTAAACAGAATAATACTATTTTGGTTATCTAATATTATACCAGATGTTAAACTAATTTCTATTCTCTCCCCCAAAACTCTGTGCTCACAGTCTTCCCACTAAGTTGACTTACAAGCAACTCGATAACTTCAGTTGTTCAAGTCAGAGACCTTAAAGCTATCCCTGAGACATTTTCTGTTACACTCCATATCCATTCTGTCAGCAAAGTATATTGACTATGTATTTACAATATATCTATAATACAACCAACTCACACTGGTTCAAAGCAGCACCATCTCTAGCCTGATTATAGGAATAAGCTCCAAATAGGACTCCATGCAGCTAATCTTGTCCTCTAGATAGAAAGAGCATACAGAAAGATCTTCAACATGAAATTAGGCCCTGCAATGCTTCACCCACACCCGTCTTAATTTGACCCACAGGAATAACCAAAGCCCTTACAGTGTTCTGCAACTCCCCTATGATGCGGACCTCCTTCCTCTTTCATTACACTCTGAGCTTATTCCTCCTTCTGTTCCTTGCCTGTGCCAGCACACACTTCACTGCATTTTTTTCTCTAGATGGTCTGTCTGCTGGGATGTTCTTCTTCCTTTTAATTTCTCAGATAACTCCCTCATCTCTTTCAAATATTTAAACAGAGTTTATCTCTGAAAGAGACTGACTTATAAAGCCCTCTGCATTACTGCACACTGCACCCCACTCACGGCCCCAATCTGCTTTAACCAGATCTATATTTTCTTCATTTCATAGAAAAAATAACTTCTGTTATTAGCACTAATGAAAGTAGCAGGTAGCATGCTTTAAATGTAATCCTATTTTGAAGTTTGAATTTAGTTGCATTATTTTAAAACAGGTGAAGGCTGCTGCTCATGTTGTTTTATTTTAACAATAAATTAGTTTGCAATCATTGTGTAGATCACATATGATAGTGAGCAAATATATGTCTATGACTTCTGCAGTGCAGTGGACATGAACCAGTAAGAAAATACAGTGTCTGTAAATAATCACTAAAGATATACCAGTGTCTGTAGGCAAAGTAGCCTCCTGTGGTAGGGCTATACCAGTTGGTGGTTTAAAATATTCTCTCTGTTAATAAAACACCAAGGAAATCATCCATATGGAAATATTTAAGTTTTGAAGTATCTGATAAACTACTCTAACCAATTCTCTATTTCTTGAATACCTCTATCTTTCAGATAATCTTATTCTGATTCATGTGATGGTAAGTTGATGGGTCTCAATTTCTGAAGGAAAGAAAGTGATAGTCAACAAACATCTACAACATTTATTATTTTGATAATTCATTCAACAGACCCATTAAGCACCTAGTATGTGGTATTTTCCATGAATTGAAACTTGAACTACGGAGACAAATGAGAATGTTGGTTCAGTTAGGGAACTCATGAGGTAGCAGAGACAGATCTATCTAAAACTGGTTCTAAAGTATCAAAAGGTCTAAAATGTGGATAAAGTAGGAAGGGACCACAACATGAACAAATGATAGAATAATGCTGTAGGCTTATAATAATGATAACCAACGTTAATATTTGTTTTTTGTCATTATACTTTTGTTTTTTGAAATTATGCTTTTCTCCTATTAGGTTAGAGCTTGATTATATACTAGTTTGTTTTCACTATCTGATAACTAATAAAGAGAATGAACGTTATTTACTGACCAAAGAAACTATTGCTCCAAGAGAAAAAAGTATTAAATTTGACCTAGGAAGAAAATGCAGGCATTACAGCAGTGTTGTTAACTAAAAATCAATAGAACTCTCATCTCCTGCCATTGTGGGACCTTGGCTATATAGGTTCCTGCATGTGGTTTCCACGGCCTGAATACTTTCGCTGAGCCCTGAGTGTCATATATTTAAGATGACAGCCCTGTATTTACCCTGTCAAAAATTTCAGATTCAATATCTGATTCACTTAAGAACTCCATATTACTGCTAGTGTGATATGATAGACACCTCAAAATGGCATATAGTAGAATAGTGAAGCTTTCTTGGGGGTATCTGGAATGCATGATCCATAAAAGTAAAATCTGGAAAGTATGAAAAGGAAGATGTTGGTTGGTAGACTATTTAAAAAAAATAAATTACTCAAATGAATTTTTTAAGGCTATTTTTTGGTGATACTTTCTAATAACTGGTTTTAATGATGAAAGCAAAATAGATTAGCTAGTGAAGAAAATAAATTATGAATAATTTTTTAAAAAAGCTTTTCTATAGCATCAAAATGTATTCCTATAAAACATTAGAGGCAATAAAATCCACTCTGTCTTCCAACTTTCCAAGTTGAGCACTCTAATCTAATTAAATTTTATTTCTAGTGTTTTCTGATTTCATGTGAAATTTCTGTAGTCAAAAATAAAGCACATCTTCAATTTTACTTTCTTGCATGACTATTAAACTCAGAGTGGAAATAAGATTTTAGAGGCAACCCATTGTTTGATAATCTGCATATGGATTCTAATTTTATTGCTAATTTACTGATAATGTAAATCATTTAAAAATAATTATCAAAGTATTAATTACTTTAAAATGTTCCACATAACTCACTTATTATAAAACAAATAGACCCTTCTATGTCTTATGGTGCCAAGCCCTCTGATTTTGGTAAGAACAACTTTATTTAACTTTAAAAGATCTAAAAGGGGACATCTGTAACACTTTCAACAATAAAGATAAATTATTAAAAATTTAAAAGGTCTATATTTTTCAAGATGATCTGTATTGAATTTACAAGGCCATTAGGAATTTATACAGCTTTATTTTAAATTAGCAATGAAAACTCCCCAATTAAGTCATCAGCATTCAGCCCACTTATACAGTTGGAATATTTTCCATCCTAGATATGACAGGAGAAAACAGTAAAAGAAATTTCAAATTGAAAGGGTCAGAAGAGCTTAAATGGAGATTACTACAACAAAGATTTAACAAAGACTTGCTTTACATTCAAACATTACTATAATTCTATACAAAAATGCAGCTTTTTTTTTTTGCCTTCAATTTCTGAACTTTTATTTAGCCAAAAAATCTATAGAATCATATGTTTTTCTTAGTTTATTTTGTTGTTTTCCCCCTTCTATAAGTGGTGTATCAATTTTAATTAGATTATAACCTTATATCACTAACCATACTGCTGTATCTTAAAGCAAACAATTTATATTTCATGATTGTTCTATTAATAATAGGCCCTAACAAAATTTCATGCATATATATATATGTGTGTATATATATGTGTGTGTGTATATATATATATATATATATGTGTGTGTATGAAATTAAAGGTGAATATTTTATTTCTTAAATCTTTGCATTTGTTACTCATGAAATTTTATTAAAGTATAACATATTCCTTCATTTTCCTGATGGTCCTCTCCAGATGTATTTGTGTTTATCCATTTAATATTCAAATTTTGTATCCCCTTTAAACATATTTTAACACAAAATAGGTTTACTTAATAATTGTGGGGAGTTAGTTTTATTAGATTTTTTATGTAGTGACATAAAACAATAGAATTAGATTTAATTGAGGTTCATAGCATCACAAAAAGTAGGACCTTTTAAGAGTAACTACAAGTTTTTCATTTTACTTATTTAATTTTATCTAAAAGTATATTTCAACTTGATTCTGTGACTCAAGCAAAATTATCATAAGTTACAGGTAAAAAAAATCACGATCTTTGCTCCAGAGAGGAGTGTCCTCAAAGGACAATTTTCCATAAATCCCCTTGCTTTAATCTAATGAAAAAGTGGGTATAACTGAAGAGGTTTGCTTCTAAAATCTAGCGAAGTCAATAAAATAAAAAGATAATTCCTGAGACTAATGATCTGGAGAATATTTTGTTTTAAATTCCTGGGATAATTCTTGTTCTTACTTTGTGCCTGCTTACTGTTTTTTAGCAGATTATTTTTTTCTTACTGAAGATATTTTAGCTAGTTTTACCTGAACACTGGAAAGAAGAGAGTCATAAATACGATAACCTAAACAAAAGCAGGTGAAGTGGGGATCTCTTCATCATTGTTAATTGTCAAGCGACAGTAGTTCATCTTCACTAAAATAAGTAAACAGCACATTTTAGAAGGCTTCATACATGAAGATTTCTCCAGTACTTAACTAATAGAGAATATATTTTTCTTAGCATGGAACTCAAACACACATGTAAGTATTATGTAGAATAGTAGTCCAAGCCGAAACTGTGGTGGGGAGGGGGCTGAGACAGTGCTATGCCAATTCCTATCAAATGTCTAAATAATTCTATTACAACTTTAGACTTTGTTAGTCTAGGTATATCTTCTTTAACTTTGAAATAGCTTCCTTTTAAATTAATTTATCTTCTGTCTATACCTTGAATTTGAAAACCACTAACTTTACACCAAGATTTCTTACCTGTTATTCTATATATCCAACAGCTATGTAATACATACTTAATAAATAAGCTGGACATACCCTTAGGGACTAAAGATATGACTCTACTATGCAAGTCCTTAAATTTTAGTGAGTGATACACAAGAGTCAAGAAAATAAACAAAAGGTAACATTTAAGTTAGAATGCACTGACATAAATGAAATAAATTAAGTGGAGAGAGAGGAATGGGGGTGGGGAAATTTGAAGTATTTTAAAAGATCACAGATAACTTATTTTAGGAGGTGATATGGGACTAGAGAGCTGAATAAAATAAGAAACAGAGAGCTGAGAAAGGAAAAGAATTCTGAGCACAAGGAAATAAGGGCAAAAGCCTTGAATGCAACATGTTAGAGAAGCAAAAAGGAAGCTAGACAGAGGTGAGAAAAGAGTGAGCCCGGGGCCTGGTAAGCAGTCAATGATCTGTGAGAGGTGCACAAGGTTAGAATTAAGTAGGGAAGTGAGAACAAATAAATCCAGGAGTTTGGATTTTATGAATTAGTGAGGAGATTATAGAATTTGAACAGGGGAGTGATGTATTTTTTAAAGTTCTGGCCAGGTTAAATTTTAATTATTCATTTCCAAGTTAAAAATTGCATAATAAATCAGACTGGAACGTGAGAAGTTGAAGGGTCTTCTTTAAGAAGAAGCTAATGAACAAAAGAACCTGACATATGAAATAAATCCAGAGACATTGACACATGCAACAGACGATCATGTTTCAGAGGGAAGAGGGATGGGGGGTGGAGGGTGGGAAGAGATTAACCCAAGAAGCTATATGCATATATGCATAACTCATGGACACAGTCAATAACGGGGTGAAGGCCTGGGGGGGGGGAGCAAGGTGGAGGGGTTCAATGGGGGGGAAATGGGACACCTGTAATACTTTCAAAGATAAAGATAAATTTTAAAAAAAGAAAAAAAAATCAGAAAAGCTCAGTATCAGCATAGCTTCACAAAACCTCATCTAAGTAGTTTTAAAAAATTAAATTTGTGTGTTAAAAAATACCACACTGGATTAAGCAGTATGTTTTACAAATTGGAAGTAAATTCAACTGCTCTATTCCCAAATGAGCCTGGGGGCCTAGGACTTCTGACTGTTCTCATTGATATTATCATCACCAGTAAGTTTTCAACATTGTGATTTCATTATTGTGTTCTGTAGCCTTTAAAAGTAATTAATCGTGTGTCATTTTCTAAAATAACTTTCTTCTTTTGGTACAACCAAGTAGAATTAAGATTCTACTTATCTGAGAGTGATCTCCTTTGAATATATTCTCTCCGAAGTGAATGTGAAGGGCATCTACTTTCACTGTCCACATTTTAAATTTAGGAATATGATGACCTGCGATTCTCCACAAAAAGAGAAGAACAGAGAAGAAAGAAACTGTTTTTTCTTTATTACAGGAAAGAGAAGTCTGTGAACTATATTATACCCTGGCGGGGCATTTCCATTCTTTTTTTCTTTTCCCAAAATTAATAGCAAGTATAATTTTGTTAAAAATTGAATAAGTACATTATGAAATTTTTAAATTACAGGTCATAGTGTATCAGTGCTAAGTTAGTGCATGGGCATTGAACTGACAAAGAAAATCCTGTGATCTGGAAAATGTATGTGCTCCTGTTACACACACACACACACACACACACACACACACACACTCTTTTTCTGATGAAAAAGGAAATGTATTTGGGAAAATGCTAAAAATCAAGTCCAGAGTGATTCTTTCTTTTGGATCTTACAAGATAAATGACATTGGGAAAGTCATAACCTCTGTGTGCCTTATTTTAAGAATAAAGTGATGAGATAAAATAGATGACTGTTCTATTGCAACATACTGAAGAATTAAGTGACTCAAAAGACTAAAATATTGATAAGAGCATGTGCACATGGTATGAGAGATGACTCATTAAATTATTCCATGAATCTTATTGATTACAATATTCTAGTGTCTATTTTAGGCATATAATTCTAGAAATGAACAAATGAGACCAAGTTTTTGCCCTTTCGACCTTGTAATCTAGTAGGAAGAAACACACAAGAAAAGCAGTATGTCAGATAGTGATATGGCCGAGGAGAGGGTCAGTCAGGGTCAGGAAGGTTGGGTGATGCTTTCTGTCTCCTTTTACAAAAGGTTTGCTGCATCAGAGGTCCTAACTGGTCTGTCAAGATATGCCTTTTGTGATAAGAAATGAGTGATCATAAATTTATAAACAAATCAAAACAAGAAATGTAATAGAGTAGTCTAGGAAGCAGGCACAGATAAGCCAACATGTGAGCAGAGACCTGTTGGAAGTGAAGGAGCAGACCATGCAGAGAGCCCCGAGGCAGGAGCCTGCCTCCAACGCACAGGAACACAGCGGAGACCAGGGGGGCTAACGTGAGAACAGACACAGTGGTGCACGGTGAATCCAGAGCAAGGCTCCAGAAAACAGAGCTCTTCGCTATTGTGAAGACTTCTGATGTAGCTCTGAATTAATCAATGATCAATAGGAGGGTTGCAGAAGGAATGATCTGATCTCACTTTTATTTTAAAAGGATCTTTCTGGAATCTGTAGAAGAATCACTATTTTGATTTAAATAATAATCCTAAACAATGGAAGTTAATTATATTATGCAACATCTATTGGATTAAAATCATATGTTTTTCTAAAATAACTAAGTTAATGTTATTGGTGTAAGTATAGAAAAATTCAGAATAGAAAAAATAGAAATAGGTCCAATATATACAGTCAGTTAATTTTAGAAAAAGAAACCAAGTCAATTCAATAGAAAGAAAAGGTATTTTTACACATAGTGCTAGAACAAATGAAAATCAATATTTAAAAAAAAAAAAAAAGCATAATGCCTATCTCACTCCATACACAAAACTTAATTTGAGAAGGGGCAAAAACCTAAATGCAAAACTCAAAATCTTAAAGCTTTTGGAAAGAAAATTTTAAAAACTGTAATACAGTTCCCTATGGGTCTCTCGTGTTTTCACTTTTTAAAAAATATACCTTTATTGATTTTAGAGAGAGGAAGGAGAGAGAGAGAGATAGAAACATCAATGATGAGAGAGTCATTGATGGGCTGCCTCCTGCACACCCCCGACTGGGGATCGAGCCCTCAACCCGGGCATGTGCCCTGACCGGGAATCTAACCCCCATCGCCTAGATCCTCGGTCGATACTCAACCGCTGAGCCATGCCTGCTGGCATGTTTTCACTTCTTGTGAGCAGAGGCACTGACCACGCTTTCTTTTGGCCTACCTTTTAAAGGATGTTTGTATAGTCATCCGTCTTAGAAGCCAGAGGTGGTGTCTCCATCCTGAGAAAAGGGCAAGCTTGCTTATACCTTGGAGGAAGAAGATACTGTCTTGTTTCGCAGCAAAAGTATGCTGACTGTTGGTTGAAATTAAGGGAGTGTTTCAGAGCAAAGGGCTAGCAAGCTTGCTGTCCATTAGAAAATATTCAGATTTTCTAAGCTCAGAGGTTCTCTCTTGTAACACCACCCTCTGAACTTTTCAACACCAATCCTGACCCATTCATATCATTATCCTTGGATTTGGGGTCAAAGGAACCTGACAAAAATATGTTAATATTCACGCTGTTTATTGTTTCTTGAGTAATAAAGTCTTTTGTGTCTGACATCTGAGTATTGAATATCAGCATCTATGATACTCTAGTGATCTAATTTATTAGCTTCTAAGTAGGGTAAAATGTCATCCCTTTCATAGTTCTTGCAAAGAATACCTTTGTCTCAGAGCAGGGAAAAATAAATAAATAAATACACACACACACACACACACACACACACACACACACACACACACATGCACACATATATATTTTCCCCATCAGGACAAAAAACTCAAATCATAAAAAATAAAAGTAATTGACAAACTGGACATCTTCGAAACTGAATATTTCTTCTCATCAAAAATCACCATTAAGAATATTATTAGACAAAGCACAAACTGGGGGAAAATCTCACAGAATATATATCTCACAAAGAACTAATATTAAGAATATATAAAGAAATCTTAAAAGTCATCAACAAAACTATATAGTTTTATTTAAAAGGTAAAGAAATTGAACAGCTGTGTGATAAAATATACAAATAGCCAGTAAGCACATGAAAAGCTGCTAATCATCATTAGCCATCAATAAAATGCTAAATAAAACTACGAGATTATATTTCACAGTCACTATAATGGAAAAAACAAAGCGTGACAATACCAAATGTGGGAGAGACTATGGAGCTACCAGAAGTCTCATACACTGCAGATGAGAATGTAAAATAGTCCAATCAATTTGAAGAATTGTTTTGAGAGTTTCTTATAGTTAATCATTCCAATCCTACTTATTCAATAGAAACACAAGCATATATCCACAATAAAAAACATATACAATAACATTTATAGTCCCTTCATTCATCAAGCCAAGAACTGAAAACAAACCAAGTGTTTATCAAAAGGAAATTGAAAAACAAATTGTGGTATATTTATACAATGGAACACTGCTTGGCAATAAAATAAAAAGTAAACTACTGACACACCTATCTCACCAAGCTGAACAGTGACCATCTGTGTATTTTATTGTATGTTCATCACATTTCAATAAAAATACCCAATTATAAAAAACAAAATAATATGAAACTGTAAAAGAATATTACAATAGGATAAATATGAATATATTGCATAACCTCACTGAGGCTCAGTTTCTTCAACTCCAATATTAAAAAAAAAAATTATCAAAAAATGCAGTGCTCCTTTTATTTGTATATTTTGATTAGGGATTATTTAATTTTAAGAAATAGATATATAGTCAAACTAATTTTAGAATGAAACTAATTAGGGGATGCACAAGACAGGGAATGGTGTAGGAATTAGCACGTGGAAGTTGGTATAAAAGAGCACTCTCTCTCTCTCTCTCTCTCTCTCTCTTCACTCTCACTGTATGTGTCTGCTTATTATTGCCTCTGTTGTCCGGCCTTTCTGATCTTGCTTTTCATAGACCATAGTGTCTGTTCCAAACTTCTTGGTCCCATCAGATACTAAGCTGACATATATAACCAAATCTAGGCTTACATTTGAATATCCCCATCTCTTCAAGCACCAATACTCAGCAAAGAGAAATCTATTAGACCAATTCATACTCTAAGATATCATATGTTTACCTCCAGCCCAATCGAGTCTAGAAAACAAGGCTGTATGTGTTGAGATAGACAGTAATTCCAGTTCTGTTCAATAAGAGGAGACGGCTTTTCAGAAACCCAAAATTTGTAACAGCAACAATACTAATATAACAATTATACATTTATTCTTAATTCTATAAATATTCATTTAGATTATATTTAAAATAATTAAATATACATTGTTATGTTTATATTTTAATATATTTACCTCTGGTGCTTATAGACACACTACAAATCATGATGATGATGATAATAATTATAACATTAAAAATAGAAAATTATATTTTACTTATATGTAATTACATGCAATACTTTTTGGCTCTGAGCTTCAGGTTCACATGTTTGTTGGACTTCTTATATAACAAATTAATATTATACATAAGCTGCTAAGTAGTGAAGATTCAAGGGTATTATATTTTGTTATCCAAATATAATTTCTAGCACTTAGTTTTCAGTGTATTGCTTAGCAAAATGTTAAAAAATTAATGAAAGCTCAACCCAATATTTTCCTTATGGCATGTAACAAAGGAAGTAAATGAAAATAGGAATCAGGGAACACCTTTTCAAAGTCCAAACTTAACCACCCAAGATATGGGAGAGGGGATCTTAACTTATACATTGCTTTTTAGTTATTTTAAACTCCTATGGGAAATTTACCTATTGTCCCTAAAGCAAATAATGTTTACAATAAAATTTAAAAATCATTGATATTTTTCTAGAGTTGAGATATCATCTACCAATAATCTTCATAAGCAAACTATGAGTATAGTGCCAGATCAATACCATGAAGGCTGCAATGAGTTTAATACGGAATTGAAAAGGTGACTTTATAACTTTCATTTAGGTAAATATCTTAGTTAAATATAGAAGCTAACACATATTAACCTAATTTATCTCAGTTCTATTTGATCTGAAAGTTTATATGTAATAGATTCAATTTGTATATAAATATAAACTGATAAAAAAGCAATGATCATTTAGGAACAAAAATGATACTGCTTCATTTAGAAGAAATTTTGGCAGTCTTCTGGTTCATCTAAACTGAGTACTTGGGTATATTACCTTCACTGTTTGAATAGTTTCCATATTTGGAAACACTCTACCTCTTCAAGCAGCCTACCATATCTGCAGAATACTCTGCTTAGGACATCAGCAAAACAGGGTAAAATTACTATGTGATTATGTTTTCTGAAATAATTCAAAATGTTAATGTATCAACTTGTTAATAGTAATAAGAAAAACAATTATTTTAGATTTCTATTCACATCTTTCCTGTTTCAAACAGGGCTGTTATTTTTGAATTACTTATGAGAGATGTGGTTCCATAAAGTGCTTGGGGCCTCTGAGGTTCAATGTGGTCTATTTGCTGCTGTATAATTTCCCATTCTTCATATTAAATGTCTCTGCCTCCTCTAATCATTCCTCATTTGCCACTGCTGCAAGTCCATTCAGGGCACTGACATACTTTCCTCCAAATATGCATCACGCTCCTGCCTCTTAAACCGCCATACAACTAAACTAAACATAGAGTTCCATTTGTGATTTGACAACAGATTGTGCAAGGTAGAGTAGGTGTATCACTTCCCACCAATTATTACTAATAATGGTATCTAAGACCGCATCATTTTGGCAATCAGATCTCACTGCTAGCTCACATTTACTTCACAGTCACAAAGCTTCCCAATGTGTTTACATGTATATACACTGGTCTCTCACATACGCTACTGTACAGATGGATTTTTTGACACTAATCTAATACCAAATTTATTTTTATTAAACTTAATTTTGTTACATTCAATCCTCTAGCATATCTTTGACATTTTTTTGTTGTTAATCCTCACTTGAGGGTAATTTTTCCATTGGTTTTTAGAGAAAATGTAAGGAGGGAGGCAGGGACCAGAGAAAGAGAAACATCACTGTGAGAGAGACACATCGATCGGTTGCCTCTCACATGCACTCCGACTGGTGCAGGGATTGAACCTGCAACCCAGGTACATGCCCTTGAGTAGGAATTGAACCTATAACCCTTTGGTGTGAGTGCTGGTGCTCTAACCAGCACTGGCCAGGGCTTTGACATCTATTTGATTGCTGATTCTTTCATGACTTGTCAACCCCCCAAAAAACCCCACGTTCTACTATGACTTGATTGTGCTATGAAATCAAAAATTCAAAATCCAAATTATTCTATGATTTGTAATCCCAATCCACTTTATAAATCGCCTTTATATAAAATTACCGACTATTTAATCAATGACCTTTTGAAGAAGTATTCCGATCCTTTTAAAATTTAAAGTTCTCTCATAATTATTCTCTCCCATTTTAACTAGAACTCAAGATTTCCATCCTCATAGTCTAGAAAACAAGTTGGGGCAAAAGACGTATTCCTAGTTCTGTGGCCATGCCCCTTTCTGCTATGAAATTCAAGATGTTAAGAAAAATTTTGTTTTGTTTTTTTACTGAAAAAAAAAAACAATGGAAGGGGAAACAAAAGAATGTGGTGGAGAATTATTTTTATAATACAATTAAGTTGATTGGAATGAGCAATATTTAAATTAATTCAGCTAAATTTTGGGTAAACTAGTACTTTTTGGATTATCCTACAGATAAAATACCAATTAATGTATTTTTTAAGAAAAAAAAGTTTGCATTTTTAAATCACTTTTGGGTTAAAACTGTTTTAGTTTGAAGTTACTATGTTTGAGAATATAATAACATATACTTAGGTGTCACTAATAGTTTTTAATTAGAACTCTGACAGGTTTTAGTAGCTTTTAGCTTTCTATTACTGCTTTACATCCGGATTATGTGATTTATCCTACATTCTCTTCTCACACCTGAAGTTTCACATATGTAAAACTGTAAAGAATCTATTTCCAAAATGTGTACCTCTTTATTGAGAAATGCTGAATTTTCTTTGCATTAACAATTGCTTGGATGTTCCAAGTGACTTTCTACCATTAGAATGTGTCTTGCGTTCAGCATAAATTATTGTGATCCTTTCGATTCCAAGAAACATCTCTTGATCTTTGTTTTACAATTAGGCTGAATTTTTTTAAAACATATTTATAATTACTCAAATTTCCCTCCACAGCAAGAAATTTTATCGATTGGTATTATTCATGTTCTACATTCAAGACAAAGTACTGTTTTAAAGTGGCCTCCTGCCATGTTCATTCAAAGGCCGGAAAGTGCCTGCTCTCCCCGGACACTGGCCTGAGATACTTCCTCTGTGTACAACTGCTTGAATTGACTGACACTGAAGTCAAGTTCTGTGCAACAGAGCACTTGCTTTCTATGAAAAGATTTCTCCTTCAGATCTCCTGTTTCCTCTTCTGGGGAAGCTCATTCTCTGATCCACACTTGAATATGTGTTGACCTCCAGGTCTGGTAGGTGGATCTACCTCCTTTTGCTGTTGGTTTCTTCTGGTATGATGCTGCTTTTATCACATTTTTAGAAAAAGGTTAGTTTTTCATCTTCCTTTTCTCTGCTGAATGTGTTAGATCCTAGAAATATTTCCCTGAAGCGGTGTCACAGAGATCTCTGGTGCCACCATCTCATCCTGAATGGCCACAGAAAGAAAATGTTTCTTTTTTGTCTATAAGAGCTGAATTAAGTTATTTAAAAGTAACACATGAATTTGTTGGAAAGTATTATGTCAACTGAGGTATAACTAAAGCAGAGAGCATGCCATAACTACCTATGTTCAGGGAGGGTAGCATATCATTCTAGAATTTTGGAGAAACAGTCAGAAATAGCCTATCAAGGCATTTAGATATATGGCCAAAAATAAAATAAAATAAAATAATAAAAAATAAAATAGTTTTCTAATTAGGGTGCACAGCATTGTCACAAGAGATTAAATATACTGGTGATGTCTCAGAAAAACTACTGTCAAAACCTCTCATATTTAGAGCTACTTCGAGAAGTCATTTGGAAGAAGTCATTACAGTGTTCCATATGAAAGATAATTTTATGCTTTTTTACTTGGTCAAATTAAAATATTTCATTTATAATATGAAAAGCAGTACAAGTAGTTTGATCAAAATTTTTTTTAAAAGCATAAAAATCTTTCTGTTCCTTTATTTTCTAACTTGAACCTCAGTTCTACTGCTTAAAACGTATACCCTTCTCTGATTCTCCCTTCCTTCCTTCATAGAATCCGCTAGAAGCTTGCTAATTAAACCCCACAATGCCTGTCTTCTATTCCCACTGCCTTTCTCTTAACAAATTACCAAGGAACCTGAAAAAGAGAAGAGAGATCCATTTAAATGAATCAATAACGATACTGTCAGAAAATAATGAAAATATATGATGTAACCTGCTATTTAAACAAATTTTAAAGTGGGAAAAGAAACAAGAAGTTTACCCAAAACTTGTACCATAAAGTTAAATCGCCAGATAATAAAACAAGTAGCTGTATAAGCCTTTATTTTTCTTCTTGTCTTTTCTGTCAAGATTTCTATTCGGTCGGGAATATTCCTTTGAGAGGGAAGTAAAAGCTGACCTATGTGAGAGGTAAAATGAGTGCACATAGGTTTCCTAAAGGTAACTTTTTCTGTCAAAATATATCTTAACTTATGGGATTCATAGGTAAGATAGATGAGCGATGCTTGGTCATTCGCGCCTGAGGAAGCTTGAAGAGCTAAACCGTCTTCCCCTGTAGGGGCTACCTCCATTGATGGCACCACCATCCCACTCGGAGGCCAAGCCAAAAACCTGGACGCGATCTTCTGCTTTTCTGCTTTCCTTCCCTTAGCCAACCAAACCTACCTGTTAAACTTTCTCCAGTTATTTCTAGTCTTTAATACCTTTCAAACAAGTTCTTTCAGCTTTCTTTTAGCAACAATGCCCTTACTACCCAGGGATTACACTACTACGATACCTTTCTTCCCCTTAGTAAGTGTTTATTGTGTCCCTACTAATTGTGGTGGTAATCTAGATCTTCCATTTCGAGTCAAATGGTCAAGTGTGTGTGTGTGTGTGTGTGTGTGTGTGTGTGTGTGTGCACGTCTCTATGTGTTTTCCTTAGGTAGCTATTTAATAATTAATTATACAGCTGTCCCATCTTATCCATGGTTTCAGTTACTCATGGTCAATCATGGTCCAAAAATATGAAATGGAAAATGCCAGAAATAAACACGTCATCAGTTTTAATCGCATACATTTCTAAGCAGCACGATGAAAATCTTGCATCCCCCTGCCCCAGGCCGACCGGGCCTGAACCGCTCTCGTCCATCTTATCCACACTGTATACGCTGCCCACCCCGGTCACTTAGCAGCGGTCCGGCTAAAGATCGGCCGTCTCAGGATCACAGTGCTTGTGTCCAGATCGCCCTCTTTTTACTTAATAATGGCCCCCAAATGCAAGAGTGGTGGTGCTGGCAATTCAGACATGCTAACGCGAAGCCTTAACGTGCTTCCTTTAATTGAAAATCTGGAAACTCTTGACCTAATAAGGAAAGAAAAAAAATTGTAAAGATCTACAGTCAGATCAAGCCTTCTATTCTTGAAGAAGGAAAAATAAATTTGTTCTAGTTTTGCTGTCATACCTCAAACTGCAAAAGTTAGGGCCACAATGCACACATACTTAGTTAAAAAGAAAAAGAGCATTAAATTTGTGGGTGGAAAACATGAACAGAAAATGTGTTCCCAGTGACAGCAACATGCTAGAACAGAAAGCACTGAGCCTCTGTGACAGGGGCAAGGGATCCCTGAAGCCAGTGACCACATTCACGTGACTTGTATTAGAGTCTATGGTTATAACTGTTCTATTTTATTATTAGTTATTGTTGTTAATCTCTCACTGTTGTTAATCTCGAATATAAATTAAACTTTACATGGGTATGTATGTATAGGAAAAAGCAGTATGTATAGGGTTTGGTACTACTTATGGTTTCAGGCATCTCCTGGGAAACATAACACCTGTGGGTCGGGGGGCTACCGGACCTTATTATTTAAAGAGAATCTTAATATTGGCCAAAATCTGCACTTTATATCAATGTTTAGCTTAGTAGTTTTATTTCTCATAATAAGAATGGAAGGAAAGGAAATATGCAGAAGTTAAATTCCAGCTTGGATCCTATATTTCTCTTTATTTTTTCATTGTCTATTAAAAGTTCTGAAAAAGTGAGAAAGAATAGAGGAAAAATTGAAAAATACAAATTATAAAATGAATGGTACTTGAGACTTTGAAGAAGGTTTCAAAGTAAAAAAAAAAACAAAAAAAAAACTGTTAATTTTCATTTAGAAAATGAGAAAGTAAAATTAAACCTGCTAAGAGGCTATGTTGCAAATCTAAGTAATTAGGAGAAAACACAGAAAAAGAAAATAGGAAATCTGATCTCTCTGTCGGCATAATTTAAGAACAATGATTTTTTTTTCAGAAAGCTAAGGTAATAGTAATGATATTTACCAGGTTTATATTGGAACTAACATGTTATGAAAAACATCAGTCAAAGAATTATCAATATTCTAGATTGTATAATATACATTTTCATTTCCCTTTGCTACTAGTCTTTCTCTCTGTTTCTCTTAAACACCTTTTCTCCCATTAAGTTCCCTTTGAATTTCTCCAGTTTTATTCTGATGGCTTACATCACTTTCCTAATCTCCACTTCACCCTTAATATTGCACATCCCAAATGAAATCAGCATCACTCAATTTGTCCAAGAGAAGAAAGGGAACATGGAGCAGAAACATGCTAAGGAAATGTGCATCAAGAATATGATAATTGAACAGATGTTACACTATATCAGAAAAGATCAAAATGTATTAATAAATCAACCAAACAGAACTCACCAGACAGAAAGTAAAAAGGTTGTTGTTTCAACTGGATAAACATGCCTTTTTTCTTTTTTTACTTTCTTTTTCATTCCCACTATTAAACATACACAGCTCCTTAAAATGTATGAATTTCTAAGTGATATATGCAAACTGCAATCTGAATCCCTGCAGAAAATCTGACTATCAAAAGCAGAAAGCAAATGCTAGAAAAATTCAAAAACCAAAACAATTATCTCGTAAGCCTATATAATCAGTGATTATGATCAACATAGATTTCACCAGTTGTTAAAAGATCCCCATACTGTTTGGTTTGCATAGTGTTGGCAGTTAGCAAGGTCTGGCAGAGATGTTACCAGTAGTCACCAAGTGTATTAAAAGGTGACAGGTGGCACAGGTGAATGCCTGTGTTATGCCCACCCACTGCTCCAAGAGAACTCGGCCTCGGGGGGAAGTGGAGCAGGTGACAAACAGGCAGCATTTTTGGAAGCATTATCAATAGTAACCAAGGACTATCTAAGACCAGGCATCATGGAAAGCACTGACACAAAGTATACGCCATCCCGGACAGATGGCAGGGCACTCAGGTGCTCTCTGGCTACAACAAAGTGCCTCAGGCTGGGAAAATCAAAGAATAAGAATTTATTATGCAATTCACTTTGTCAGATTGCAGACCAGATAAGGGCATGATTTATCCAGTAATGTCACTCCACATAATTTAGAAAAAGAACAAATGATTTGGAAATCAGTTTTACGTATGTGTACTTTAGTTTTTAAAGGTGTGTTGTCTAATGTGGAAGGAACAGGTCACATATGGAGATTTAAATTCCAATTTCAAATAGTTAAAGTTAAATAAAATTAAAATTCAGTTCCTCAGACCACAAGCTATGTTTTAAATGTACAGTAGTTATGTGGTTAGTGGCTGCCATATTATACAGTCAAAAATATTTCCATCATTGCAAAGAGTTCCCTGAGACAGCAATAATTTAAAGATGAAATGGAATATATTGTGATATATAATATATATGCTATAGTATATAATACATAACATAATAACACTGTTATTTGTATATAATATATAACAAATACTAAGTAATGTATATCCTGTATAGTATATAATATATAACTTCTACATATATTTTTACTCTTGTTTCAATTGTTAAAAATTTAATGTATCTTCAGTATATAATTAGCAACTATTTGCCAGGCAATGACACTACTTCAGAGTGAAGAATTGTCTGATAAATATTTTTAAAAACAATAAGAAAGAATTTTCAAAAGTTGTTTTGTTATGCTGTATAATTGTAGCTATAAAATATCTGCATTCATTAGTAGAACTCAGAGTCTACCAAATTACACTTTGGATATATTAGCACTGCTATTTCTCTTTGAAAAAATAAGTCATCAGAGCCTCAAAAGCCTTATTTTTCACCAAATTATGGCCTCTGCATTAAACCACACAATAAAAGACTGTTAAAGTAAAATGTCTTAGCTCTAATTAAAAGGCTTTGTCACTTTATTAGACGGAAATGCGGCATCTGAGATCATTTCTCCTATTTTACTACTATAGATTTGTTTTCTGGCTCCCATTCACACGTGCAACAATATATAAGTTTTGCTATTTGTACATTAAATGTTATTATTTTTCACGTGTTAATGAATGATAAACTATATCTTAAAAAGCTAATTAAGCTTTTTTCTGATATTATAACAATAAACTGAAGTCTCAGTGTGAGCACAGTTATTACCCAGATATACAGACTTTCATTTTCATGAATATTGTTTTTAAAATAACACTGACTATAAATAATTGTCCTTTTTACAGTTTAAAGATGTTTGCTTGTGATTTTTCTGTGGTCAGCACAAAGGATACTAACTAGATATTTCATAAGTTAATATCTTTAATGTGATGTTTTAAAAGCATATTTTTGAAATCTACGCTGTATTTTCTATCAAATTCTGATCTTGACAATTTTCCCAACTATTTTAAGGTTTTTTAAAGTTAAGTTTATACTTACTCTAGAGTATGTATATTATGAACCTTTTTATGTAGTGTTTTTCAAAATTATAATCAACAAGGATAGAGCCAATAATGAATGACTTCTAGGATAGATAACCAAGTGGGAACATACCCGTTTCCTTTTATATTCTGCCTCTGCCTCCATCCTGGTTTTTACCTTTATTAGAATTTCACTGATAGGTTAGCTGGCCAAAGTAGAGACCAAATTCTTAATAGATTTCACAACCTATATTGTAATTCTCATTTTGTAGGAAATAGGGACAAAAAAATGCAACATTTTACATACTTCCCTGTGCCAGGCCATGTCAACTTTACATACATTGTGTGGAATTCTTACAAAGGTGCTGCAAAATAGTTTCATCCCAACTCTACATGTTAGAGTACTGACGCTCAGAGAGGGATGTTAAGTGATGCACTCAGGTCGACACAGCAAATAAAGCAGAAGAATATTCACTCCAAAGTTTGTGTTTTTTTCTCACACACAGGGAATTCTGGACATGTGTCTACAAAATAGATTCAATAACAGAGACGCATGGAACAGACTGATGAATCTCAGAGGGAAGGCAGGGGCTGGTGGGTGGGTGGGGAGAGGTTAACCAAAGAATTTATACGCATCCATGCATAACCCATGGGCACAGACAAGAGTGTGGTGAAGGCCTGGGGCAGGGAGGGCGGTGTGGGAAAGGGTCAGTGGGGGAAAAGGGGGACATCTGTAATGCTTTCAACAGTAAAGACAAATTTAAATAAATAAATAAAATGCATTTTTTGAATATAAAATTGTTCAAGTGCATTTGCAGTGATGGTGTTGTCAGTTCACAGACAAGTTTTACTTGTCTTCGGCAAATTCACCATAAAAAGGTACAAGAGCTAATGACTGCCTTTGGGGATGTTAACAGGCAGTTCCCAGGGACACTTCTGGGCTTCCTGTAGGTTGACGGCATGAGCTCAGCACAATCTGCACTGCAAAGCAGACCACCTTACGAAGCATTCTAATGGAGGAATCCAAAATTCAGTCTTAAACCTTTCTCATATTGCAGCTTACAGGTGGGATGGAATGTTGCAAATGAAGGAGGGTTTGTAAGGAGGGTGTCTTTGCAGAAAGTCCCTGTGCGACACACCAAGTAGGAGATCAGTTGTGTTTTTTCTTTTCTTTTTTCTTCTGTTAAAAAAGAAAGGCCTCAGGCAATTAGAGGGTTCAGCGTTTGTCCCATTCTGTTTGAGGAAGCAGAGAGGACACAGAGCAAGGTGGTTTCTAACTTCTGCCAGGGAAATCGAGGGACAAGATGTGCTGCTAATTCAATGTTGAGAGATGAGTCAAGGAAGGAAAAAGACACAGTGGAATTTGCCTGCACCTTAAGGCTCTGTTGCATCAAATGTTTCAAAAGTGTTCATCAATCAAAAATGTGACACAAATAAGAACACCTGACATGAATTTAATTAAAGCGGTTATTCATCAGGCAAAAGTTACAGTCAATTTCAACATTTCTAGGCACTGTGGAAGGAGTAAAGCAACCAGTTGCATTAAGATGGTATTTCCTATAGAAGCTGTTAGGAGATCTTCAGTAATGATATATCTATAAAGAATCCCCTCTCCTAGACAACCCCCCCCCACACAAAGTGCCACTTAAGATAAATTCAGCTATAAATACCTGCCAGACACAGCAATTGTGAAACCATCTAATAAAGTACAATATTTGCCATTTCCCTTACTTGCCTTCTCTTCCCCATTTTCAATTTTAAAGAAATGGGAAACAGTTGATAAATATCAGAGGAAGTGAGTAATGAAGAAAGCAGCGGAGAGCCACTCCCCTTTTCTGGGCATCGCATGGCCGTGCTGTCTTTTGTGTATGAAAGATGAAGAAATAGCTATAACATTGAATAAAATTGGATACGTTGACTATTACAGAAGACTGAACATTTTAAGTAGGTAGTTCAAATTGTTTTTACTTAATTATTAACTTTTATTAAACTTAAAAATTTCACCCAAGAATAATAGGAGTAAAACATGGAATTAATGAGTTTTACCAGAGATTGTGGATCAATATCCCACAATAAATAAGTTTTAAAGGAATGTTGGAAGACAAAGTAAAATTGCTTCGTGATTGAGTTCAATGAGCCACATTTATTTAAAATATAGTGCAATAGGGTTGGGTGAAAAGAAGGAAAGGGCCTTTCTGTTATGTAAGAACCTATATATCAATATTAACAGCTTCTGAAACAATGCTGAGTTATAAGAGAGCAATAAAGAAACATAGAAATCACACCAGTCCTCTAAGATCTGGCTTTGTTTCCTGGTTTCGTGCCTGCCCTGGCACTGGAACCAACCCATTTCCAATCAGGCTGCCAAGCACACTCTCATTGTTTTGAAACAACTCTACTCTCCATGAACATTTTTGTGTCTCTGTGTGGTCAGGGCTGAATGTGTAAATGGCAAGCATAATTGGAAGTTAGAGACTGTGGATCCCTCTGGAGTCATTTGTTTACATTTCAGGGTAGAGACCTTCGCTGTGCTCCTCAGAGATTATATTCCAAGCAACTCTCTCTGGAGGGGAGATGGGTAAATGTGCCAGCAACCCTGTATATGCCCTGAGTCTCCTTATTTTGTGTTTGCCTGGTACTCTCCTGTGGTGCAATTCCTAATGCACAGGCAGGTGACACCTGGCTCTCATTGTCTCACTCCATGGGGAACTGGAGTATGGGCATCCTGTGCTGCTGAGGTTGATCTGCGGGTAAATAAAAAGTCTGTCCTCTGATCCAGAGGTCTAGGGTTCCTGTGTGTGTGTGAGAGAGAGAGGGAGAGAGAGATTGGGGAGGAGGGAAAGAAAGACAGAGTGAGAGACAGACTTACAAACACAGAGACAGAGAGAGACAGTGTCAGGCCATCTGGTCATATTCACTCCCTCCATCTTCAGACGACTTTTTGCTTTGCTATAATTTCCACCCATGCTGTCTCCAAGCTGCACTAGTTCCAACATCATGAGAGTTCCAACGTCATTGATCGGCTGCCTCCTGCATTCCCTGACTGGGGATCGAGGCTGCAACCCGGGCATGTGCCCTGACTGGGAATCGAACCCAGATCGCCTGAATCCTAGGTCCATGCTCAACCACTGAGCCACACCCGGCAGGGCTGAAGGCTGTCATTTCGAGCAATCAGAAAACAGCCTTCAGTGCTGCATGAGAAAAGAGGAGAGATAGATGTGATTTTGTTCTGAAGGAGGTGAGCATTTCGAGGTCGATCACATGTATCTCAATGTAAGTATTATTTTAAATACTAGCTGTTGCCCCTGTCTTATCTGCACCCCATTGATGGTTATTCTAAAGCGGCTTGGATTCCATGGAGCAGGGTGATAGAGCAGGGTAGTAAAGCAGCTAATTGAGCATAGACTTCAGGGAGCTTCAGTTCTAATCCATCCATGGATTAGTTTACCTGGTCTCTGTTCTGAGCATGAGTCAGATCCACACTCTCCAGCAGTGCCTCTGATATTTTGCTTTTATTTGTGAAAGCCAGAACATGTGAAAATACAACCCGTTTCCATTTCTGCACTTCTATTTTACCTTTGCTTCCATGTTTCGCACAATTTTATGGTTTCTGCTTTGCAGTGTATTTCATAAAACCAGTCAGAGTCATGGCTCAAAAATGTCCACTCCAGTGAGCAGTTATTTTGGGCTGTTATTGTGTCATTCGTTAATAATGCAGAACTCCAGCACTACATACTCTGATAGCACATTTTCTTCACAAGGAGTATATTTTAAAAGCAAAAATTAATAATTACAATATTTCTTCAATTACTCCACATTGACCTGGAAACACCTTGCATCTCTGGGATTGGTGAATTACACATAGGTTGTCTCCTGGTCCCAACTTTGCTACCTTGCTGCCAACTCACAGTGAGACCTCCAACCCTATTCTGAGCCTCTTTGTCTTCATTTATCAAAGGAGGGGGTTGACTATGACTAGGCTGCTCCATAGTTTATAAACATGTTTTTAGTTTTCTTAGTTGTCTCTTTAATATTTAAAAAAATCCAGAATTCCCATGATTATATACTTACTGATTATTTTCACTCTGAGTTCGTTCTTGAGAATCATATTGACCAATCTGTAAAGTCTCAGCCATTTTCTCCAGAAGACCACTGAGGCCTTGGTTGGCTGATGATAATTTTATAGAATTTTTTTTATTATGCCATGAGCATTAATTAGATTCTTATTTGTCATGCTATTAAAAAGAGCTCAGCAGTAAAGACAAAACCCAGACCTGGGAGCACTGAGCACAGTTCCCTCAGTGAGCAAGCACACAGCACCCTTCCGTATTGGTTTACATTTTCATTTTAATTCTTAGTTGTTTTTTATTCTGTGTTATCTGAACTATATGTTTCCCACAATTGCAGTGATGACCACTTGGTCAACAACACCCCCTGTTATCTGTGGAGCAAAACAGTGCTTTCTATACGTCTCATTTTGGGTGATCAGAAGCTAAAAAAGCAGTTTTACAAAGCACAAAGATGCCTGAAGTGTGATCTCTGCTACACCATTTACATATGCCCGCCTCCTAAGCCATAATAACTAATATAGATTTTTTAGATGTTTCCAGTGGACAAAGGTTAGTGAAGTGGTAATAAAACAGTAAGCACCATAAGCAGATTCTTCCCTAGACATCAGCCTCAGCATGCATTTTTGCCTTGGGAGTTTCATAGGGAAGGAAAATACCATAAAGAAAAGGGAACTTGAGAAATAAGGGTGGGGGGATGTCCTACCTCCCTATGATCAGTATGGATTGTATAAATATAGAGCTGTTATTTTTTTATAAAATTTATAGTTTTCCTGTTTAAATTTTAAAAAGACCATTCTGTAATCTTTATACATTAATTATATAATTGTTTAGTCCAGAAATACTCTACTCCCACCCCTTTCCCTATGCCCTTGGGCCAAAAGTGTTGGTCTGATTCAGCTCTTGTGCCTATGGCTTCCCACAATTCCAATGTGGCAAGTCAAGGGGGGCTCCCTTCACCCAGTAGGTCTGAGTCACAGCACAGAGTTCAGCCTAGGACCAAGCTGGGCAATTCCAGAAGCAGTCTATGTTTTTCCAGACAAAGGAGTGGGTTAAAATATTATGTTGTCATGAGAATACAGTTATGTCTCTAACATCTTTCATCATGTTTCTGTGATTCTCAGTAAATGGGCTGAAAACCTTGAAAATCACTGCTGTCTAAAGTTAAGGAGCCTTAAAGTAGTTGCCATCATCTTTGTACTATGATAGGACTCAACTCCTTGTTCACTAGGATTAGTCTTCTCAGGTGGATTAGGAAAGAAGATAATGCTATTCAAGCACCAAACTGGGTTATTTGCAGAGGAATTCACAACGAAGTTTTTCTCTTATACTCCTTTGAAGTTCGAAAGAGTCTGAAGACGCGTGTTTAGACAATACAAATAATGTCAAGTTTCACACAGTTACAAAGAAATAGTTTAAGAACTCTCATAAAATAAAAATAACTGATATATAAATAGAAAACAGTTTATTTGGTAGCATTTAATTCACGTGGGCTTAAAGTATTTTTTCTTTATAAAGGTATTACAGTGGAGATATGTTCTGAGGTAATTGTACATAGAAAATGCATATGTTTTAATATTTTGCTGTTGGATTCCTTAATTATATAATTTTAAATGCATATTAATGAATTATGAATAGTGTTATAATTTCATGTTGTGCTGTAATTTATTAACAAATAGCCTTTTGCTATAATTTAATTAACAAGTATACATCCTTTGTAAAAGTATTAGGCTCTTTATATATATTTTTTCTTTTTCTGGCTATTGCAAATAATGGTGTCACAAATATTCTTGCAAGTAGTTTCTGATTATGGCCTTAGTATGTAGCTTACAATAAAAATTTCAAAGTGGAAGGCCACGGATATTTCTCAACATTTCTATAAATGTTGTCAAATTCCTGTTTAAAATTAATATACCAAAATAAAGTCGCCCCCACAGATTAGAAAAAGTGGTTTAACCACTCCTTCTTCCACTACATATATTATGCTTGCATTTCTTAATTCAAGTGAAGCATAAATCTTAAATTGGTCTATAAGACTTTTACATTTCTTCCTTTAAGTGCTATTTTAACTTTTTTTGGGCCTTATTTCCATCAGAGAATTTTTCCTACTTTATTGATATATAAGATCACTTATTGCTTCTGAAATTTATAACCTAAAATGGTTTGTCTAAGTACTAAATCCAACTTTAGACAATAAAGAGATAACTTTATCTTATGCTCTTTCTCCCTTCCGCACCTCAAAGTCCTTCTGATATCTTGTCCTACTCTTTTGACTTTTAAAATGTTTATTTGCCTCTTTGATTTAGATGTACCCTTTGATATTATCATATTTTTCTCTGTTTTTTGATTCACTTTATCATTAATAGGAGGATGTGGAGAAATGGGCTTTCATAAATTCTGGAAAATCATAGGCAATGATATTTCCAAGAACAACTAGTTAAACATATTTCACAGAACTAGAACAAATAATCCAAAATTATATATGGAACCACAAAAGACCCAAAATACAGCAATCTTGAGAAACAAGAACAAAGTTGGAGGTGTCGCACTACCTGATATCAAACTATTCTACAAGGCCATAGTAATCAAAAAAAGTCATGGTACCTCCTCAGTTGGTTAGAGTGTCATTCAGATATGCCAAAGTTGTGGGTTCGATCCCCAGTCAGGGCACATATAGGAATCTAACAATAAATGCACAAGTAAGTGAAACAACAAACTGATCTCTCTCTCTTTCTCTCTCTCTGTCTCTCAAATCAATTTTTAAAAAGGCAAGGTACTGGCATAAAAACACACATACAGGTCAATGGAAAAGAACAGAGGGCCCAGAAATAAGCCCACAACTATAGGTCAATTATACTTGACAAAGGAGAGAAGAGCATACAATGGAGTAAAGACAGTCTATTCAATAAATGGTGTTGAGAAAATTGGACAGACACCTGCAAAAATACGAAACAAGATCACCTCCTTATACCTATACAAGAATAAACTCAAAATGTATTTAATATAATACTTAAATATAATACTTGAAACCATAAAACTCCTAGAGGAAAACATAGGCAGTAAAATCTTTGACATTTCTCTTAGCAATATTGTTTTTCTGATATATCTCCTCAGGCAAAGAAAACAAAAGAAAAAAAAATGTGACTACATCAAACTAAAAAGTTTTTGCACAGCAAAGGAAACCATTAACAAAAAAAGACAACCTACTGAATGAGGGAAGATATTCACTGATAATACATCTGATGAGGGGTTAATATCCAAAATTTAGAAAGAACTTATAGAACTCAACACAAAAAAACCACACCCCAAAACAGAAAAACAACCCAATTAAAATATGGGCAGAGATGTGAATAGATACTTCTCCAAAGATGACACACGGATGGCCAATAGACATATGAAAAGATATTCAACCCCACTAATCATCACATAAATGCAAATTAAACCACAATGAGGTATCACATCACACCTGTCGGAATGGCTATCAAAACAATCCACAAACAACTGTTGACAAGGATGTGGAGAAAAGGAAACTCGTGCACTGTGGTAGAAGTGAGGATTGGGGAGCCACTATGGAAAACAGTGTAAAGGGGGCCAAATATGTGGTGATAGAAGAGTATTTGACTTTGGTTGGTGGGAACACAATGTAATATACAGATCATGTATTATAGCGATATACTCTTGAAACTTATATGATCTTAATAGCCAATGTTGCCTGGCTGGGTGTGGCTCAGCAGTTGAGCGTCGACCTAGGATCCAGGCGATCGGGGTTCGATTCCAGGTCCGGGCACATGCCCGGTTGTGGGCTTGATCAATGACTCCCTCATCATTGATGTTTCTATCTCTCCCTCTCTCTCTCCTTTCCTCTCTCTGAAATCAATAAAGATATATTTTAAAAAAATAAAAAATAATAAAAATAAAAAATAACCAATGTTACCTCAATAAATTTAATTTTTAAAAAGGTACTAGCTAATTGAAATAGTTTTCAAACAAATAAATGACTAAATAAATAAAAATTACAAAAAAAGGAAAAAACAAAAACTAAAAATGGAACTGCCTTATGACCCTGCAATTCCACTTCAGGGTTCATATCTAGAGAAACCCAGAATACTAATTTGAAAGGATCTGTGCACCCCTATTTTCATTGCAGCATTATTTACAATGACCAAGATATGGAAGCAACCCTAGTGCCCATCAATAGACCAGTGGATGAAAAATAGTGGTACACATATACAATGGAATATTACTCCACCATAAAAAGAATGAAATCTTACCATTTGTGATATCGTGGAAGTTCCTAGAGGATACTACGCTCAGTGACATGAGTCAGTCAGAGAAAGAAAAATACCATATGATTTCACTTATTAGCAATAGCCAAAAGGCAAAAACATTTCAACTATCTACAGATGAAGGAATAAGCAAAATGTGGTGGATACACAGGGTAGAAATTTCATTATATAGCACAACATAGGTGAACCTCGAAGACATTACGCAGCCCTGGCAGGCTGGCTCAGTCGGCTGAGCATTGTCCCTTGCACCGAAGGGTTCCAGATTCGATTCCACTTCAGGGCACATACCCAGGTTGTGGATTCAATCCCCAGACAGGACATGTAAGGGAGGCAACCAATCAATGTGTGTCTCCCTCCTTGACGTCTCTCTCTCTCTTCTCTCCCTCTTCTTCCCTCTCTCTCTAAAATTATTTTTTTAAAAAGACATTATGCAAAGCAAGTACACTTATACATGATATCTAAGCAGTCAAATAGCTTGTATAAAGTGAATACTATTTTGTTATAAGAATTTATCCTTAGTACTTTTGATATTTGCCAATAATTTATCTTTAACTTTGTTTTTAGAATGCATGATACATGTTAGTATATTGGAAAGAATAACTAAAAGTGAGTAAAAACACTTGTCCTGTTGAACTGAGAGAACTGACATCTCCAGACACACAGCATATAGGTAGCTGCACAGTCTTGCTTCCCACCCTCAAGCATCCTTTTGAAAAGGAGCAGCGTTAGTATCTCCTGGAAGAACTATTGTCCTCCACTAATACAACACGCAAATGTGCCACCTTCACTGTTCTGATTCCGTAACAATACCTTGGACACCTCTAGCACAGTTCACCTTCCCACACTGAGGAATGAATCACACTCGCTGTACTGAGGTGATTATCCTTTCCTATTTTTTGCTCCACTATCATTTAAGTCTAAGGCCATCACAATTTCTCCCTGTCATTTTTATGTAGGAAATCCTCAGTGGTAAGGTGACAGAGTTTGACAACCCATTTACCTCCCTGGTTACTATTGCTTATTCTACTGAATGCTCTGTCTTTATTGTGAAGATATGTAGGTAATTGTCTCTTTCTTACAGATTTTTCAAGATAATCTTGCAGATATTGTACAAGAATTTGCAAATGAGACTACTCATCCTAACCACCTGCTCCCCCAATGTTACTTCAGAATTATCCCTTATATAAGTATGATGGCTATCTTTTAAAAATTTTTGATGTTTTATGAGTAGATGCAGACTAATAAACAGTATCTCTACAAAAATTTGAAGACAGGACATCCAAAAAATTTGCAATTCTAAAGTTAAATAAGCCCTGGCTAGTTTGGCTCAGTGGTTAGAGTGTCGGCCTGTGGACTGAAGGGTCCTGGGTTCGATTCCAGCCAAGGGCACGTATCCTGGTTGACCCAGCCGAGGTGCGTATGGGAGGCAACCAATAGATGTCACATTGATGCTTCTCTCTCTCTCTCTCTCTCTCTCTCTCCCTCCCACTCTTTCTGAAAAGCAATGGAAAAAATGTCCTTGGGTGAGAATTAAAACATATATATACAAATAAAGTTAAATAAATAAATAAATAATGAGTAATATATTTATTATCTAAACAGATTACTTAATGATAAAGCAGCTTTAAGGCAAAAGAGACTATCTGTATTTCTATGCTTAGATCTTTATTACATGCCACACATTGTATGTCTATCTATTCTTATAATAATCGTAACATTTGTTACCTAATAGAATTTCAGATTCAGTTGCATTTAAACACAGGCTTATATTTTTATCCTTTGTGATCAAAATAACTGTACAAACTTTTCTTTTGCCTGAATTAGCTGGTGATTTAGGATAATTGAATGTTAAATTATGGAGTCAGTTGGGTAAAAACTAAATCCCAATGTTAATGTAACTTGCAAATAATTGAAAAAAATTTCTCACTTGTCAAGAGAAACTTAGTTCATACTGTTTGTTTTGGGGATTAGGGCTTGAAAAGGTTTCTCCATGCTGTGAAAGAAAGAAATCATGTCTCTGCTATAAATATGATTTAAAGTGCTCTATGATATTTGTGTTTCCTTTGTTATGTGTTTGCTATTATGTGTTTTAGTGTTGTTTTTTTCATTTCCATGAAGGAACTATTATTAAAAATTGCAATGAACCTCTCTTAGAGTTCTCATTCTTTTCTTTGAGAATTGTTCATCACCTGATAAAACTATTCTTTATATTTGTAAAATAAATACAACCTATTTATCTTTTCCCAGCCCCCACACAAATGCCTAACTAAAGCTGCTAGGGCAGAAGTCAGAATCAAGATGAGCCAATCACATTGTCTCTCCAAGTAAGTCAGAATCCTGCTACTCAATGTTAAGTCCCATGGGTGACAAAACTCAGGAAGTAAATAATAATCAGGGTTATGGTGACATTGAAAAGAGAGTCAAAAATTAAGTATAAGTAAAGGGAAAACTATCATTGTGAAACCATGGAGAAAAAGAAAAAGTAGTCATGGATTTAAACTTGCTGATTCCTAGTCCTTGGATGTATTTCCTTCTAAAACCTGATTCCTGTTCTGTGGTTAATAAGTGTGAACTTTATATTCTAACTCTTGTGGAAAAATGTAAATTTATTGCTTTATAATAATCTAATGCTAAAATCATTTCTGACGTTTCCACAGATCATTATCTTGACTATTCATGAGACATTTGACAACTTGTTGCTTAAATTTCCATGCCTGTAGAGTAACCATTTGTTCAACTCAGGGTTTTTTTTTTCTTCTACACACCAGCCTTCTACCTGATGGTGATCTAAGGTCAAGGAATACTGACATGTTGCTCTGGCATTTAAAATGAAGACTGTGATTTACAGTAAATCTGGTTCTTCAAAGCTTTGCACTTGTGAGATTTTCATCTAATCCAGTCAAATAATTCTTCTTCCATATTTCTGTATTTTTTCAAGCTCTATAGTTTTTAGGTTAAACTTAGTTTCAGGTTTTTGACTGGTGATCATCATAACAATGCTTTTGGGCATCTCTCACAGATTCTGGCTTTTGAAAATACCAATCACTTCGGCTTTCAAGGCTATTGATTCTGCCATGATTTTCAAGAGGCTGCTTGTCACTTTGTTCATTACAGTATCAGTCTCCTCTTGAAAGCAGTGCTTATAGAATTGTATGGGTGCTCCCAGAATCATTGATGTAATGGTAGTTGTAAGAGGACTAGAGAGGAAAAGAATAAATAACATCTCAAAAAGTATCTTCTGGTGGGTGCATATCATTATAAATGGAATATACAACATTAAGAGTGAACTGTGGACTGAGTAATAATGATTTGTCGGTATAGGTTCATCAATAATAGGAGAGGCCATGTATGTGTAGGGGCAGGACTATAAAGGAATTCTTTGTACTTTCCACTCAGTTTTGCTCTGAACCTAAAATTGATCTACAAAAATAAGTCTATTAAAAATTACTGTCTTAATACTCTTGCCAAAATTAAATTGCCCTGGAATAACTTATGCATGCAGTAACTTAGTGAGCATTTTCTCTTTTTATCTATCACTAAAGTCATCCTGTTTATGCCTCAATAATTAATTTTACCCTTTGACATTCAAATCAACTCCTGGCCGATAACACACCTGATAAAGGGTTAATATCCAAAATATATAAGGAACTCATACAACTTAACAAAAGGAAGACAAACAATCTAATTAAAAAATGGGCATAGAACCTAAATAGACACTTCTCCAAAGAGGACATACAGATGGCTAAGAGACATATGAAAAAATGCTCAACATCGCTAATCATCAGAGAGATGGAAATTAAAACCACAATGAGGTATCACTTCACACCTGTCAGAGTGGCTCCATCAACAAGTCAACAAACAACAAGTGCTGGCGAGAGTGTGGAGAAAAGGGCACCTAGTACACTGCTGGTAGGAATGCAGACTGGGGCAGCCACTATGGAAAGCAGCATGGAGTTTCCTCAAAAGATTAAAATTGACCTGCCATTTCACCCAGTGATCCTACTTCTAGGAATATATCCTAAGGAACCCAAAAAAAAATCAGAAATAATTTATGCACCCCTATGCTCATAGCAGCGCAATTTACAATAGCTAAGATCTGGAAACAGCCCAAGTGTCCATCAGTAGATGAGCAGATAAAAAAGCTGTGGCACATTCACACCATGGAGTACTATGCAGCTGTAAAAAAGAAGGGTCTCTTATCCTTTGGGACAACATGGATGGAACTGGAGAGTATTATGCTAAGTGAAATAAGCCAGTCAGAGAAATTCAAGTACCACATGATCTCACTGATATGTGGGTTATAATAAACAAAATAAACTGATGAAAAAAATAGATCCAGAGACAAAGAGGCCTGGAAAAGACTGGGGAATCTCAGAGGGATGTGAGAGTGGGCGGGGAGAGATTAATCAAAGAACTTATATGTTTATAAGCATAACCCATGTACACAGACATTGGTATGGGGAAGGCCTGGAGGGAGGTGGATGTGGGGTGGGGGGAATCAATGGGGGAAAAAAGGGGACATCTGTAATACTTTCAACAATAAAGATTTTTTTAAAAATTAGCTCCTTTATAAAATAAATCCTTAAAAAAGACCATGGCCTTAGCTGTTTTTGCTCAGTGGTTAGAGCATCGGCCCATAGACTGAAGGGTCCCAGGTTCAGTTCCAGCTAAGGGCAGGGCATATATCTCAGTTGCAGGCTTGATCCAGGCCCCAGTCCAGGTGAGTGTGGGAGGCGACCAATTGATGTGCCTCTCTCACATTGATGTTTCTCTCTCTCTCCCTTTTTTTTCTACTCTCTTTTTTTTCCTCTCTCTCTCCCCCTTCCACTCTGAAAAGCAGTGGAAAAAGTATCCTGGGATGAAGATAAAAAATAAAACAAAACAGAAACATGAGTTTTTCTTATCTATCAATATGAAATTTCATTTAGTAATTTGGACAGTTTTAAGTTCTTCTTGCCATCTGCCTATATTTATTTTGCATTTTGGAACATCAAAATGCAGTTTGTAGAATATGGATTGCAATGAAATGAGCAATCATACCTTACAGTTCGGGATAATACAATTCTGTATTCAATTGATTCACAAAGAAATTTAGTTACTGGAAAACTCCATCTGTATATCAGTACACATAAAAATCTTGTAATTCTAGAATGAATCAGAATATGGTTTTATAAATGGATGTGATATTTATGCCCAATCATTAAGGATATCTTGTCCTTTAACCTTTCTCTTATTTATTGTCATACTCTTATCTGAACCAAACTTCCCCTCACACAAGTTTCCTTTTGTCTTATTCCTTTATTTTTTGTTCTAATTTTCCTTTAGAAATGTCCTGTTTCTAATATTAATGTTTATTAATGTTTTCTAGATTAATGGTGTTAACTACATGAAAACTTATGCTTATAAAAGTAAGAGACTACTTTGTAATAAATATTCATGACTGACAAACCATAAGCATTGAAAAATGTACAGATGTTTCATAAAGGTTCATTTACATGCTTTATATGTATATATATATGTATTATGAAATATAAATTGAATTATAAGAGAAATCAACTTTCATATAAAAATTTTCTGCATCATACTTGTCCCCCTTGATCTGTGAGGGTATGTTCCAAGACCTCCAGTAAATGCCTGAAACTGCAGATAGTACTGAACTCTATATATACTAGGTTTTTTCCAATATATACATACATTTCACTTAAAGGAAGCACTTTATGGCTTCTCTTGGGCATATCCAAATTACCAGCATCACTACTCTTGCACTTCGGAGCCATTATTAAGTAACATAAGGGTTAGTTGAGCACAAGCACTGTGATACCATGACAGTCAATCTAACTGAGACAGATACGAAATGACTAACAGGCAGGTAGCATTCACAGGTGGAGACACAGAACAAAGGGATGATTCACATCCCTGGCAAGACAGAACTGATGGTGGGAGATTTCATCACACTACTCAGAAAGGCCTACAGTTTAAAACTTAGGATTTGTTTATTTTTGAAATTTTGCATTCAATATTAAAAGACTACAGCTGATTGTGGGTAACTGAAAGTGCAGGAAGTGAACCAGGGATAAGGGAAGATAACTGCATTTACTTTCTTCCATTGCTTTGTTTGTTCAATGAATTAGAAATCATTTGTTAGCCCTGGCTGGGTAGTTCAGTTGGTTGGAGAACTGTCCCATGCACCAGAAGGTTGTGAGTTTGATTCCTGGTCGGGGTCCATATGGAGGCAGCCCATCGATGTTTATCTTTCTCTCTCTTCCTTCTTCTCTCTCTAAAACAATAAATAAAAACATACCCTTGTGTGAGGATTAAAAAAGAATCTTTTGTGATGCCTTGTTAATTATACTTACCACATTTAATAAAATGAAATGATGTATTTAAGGCCATTAAGCACGTAAGGATTCAGTACCTAGTATAAGACTACACAGTAATTGCTATGAAATGGAATGAAAGAAAGCTAGTATGTCTACTACACAATGCACTGAAAATGTCTATGTATTCATTAAGATAGGGTGAATTATATTACCTCTTAGTTCTGCATTTTGGTTATTGTAAATAAATAAATAAATAAATAACAGTGAAAAAACAATATAAAATTTAGTAAGTTCAAATATATGGAGCCAGATTTCTATTGTGTAGTATACATATGAAAAAAGCTATTAATAGGAAATAAAATTTTATTATTAACTCTCATTTTGCTTTTGCTTTTTCAATAACATTATAATAAGACTGGATTTTGCTATCTTCACTGATAGTAGCTATAAATGTACATATAAAAAGAATACCACTTAAGCCCTAGCTATGTGGCTCATTGGGAGCATCATCCCATATACCAAAAGAATGAGCATTCCATTCTCAGTCAGGGCACATACCTAGGTTGTGGGTTCGAACCCTGGTCGAGGCACATACGGGAGGCAACAGATACATATTTCTCTCTCTCTCCCTCCCTTCTTTCTTTAAAAATCAATAAAACATATTCGCGTGTGAGGATTAAAAAAAAGAGAGAGAATACCCACTTAAATGATTTTTTGTAAATGGTAAAGCATTAAATTGGTGTCTTCTTATAAATAGAAAAAGTTATAGTGCTTAGCACTACTGCAATAGTCTTAGACTGCCCACCAAGCTCCCCCTATGTGTAACCCAATAAATGATACTGCTCTTTTTAAGTTGGTTGGACAGACTGCTGTGACATTCAAAATGTAATATATCATCTTAAAGGTAATAGGGACAACTTTTTTATTATTTTAAATTAAAAGCATTTATAAAGAATATTATTCTGTCTCTCTGCAAAGGTTAGTTGTTACATTCTTGCTGTTACTGGAAAACAATGGTTGCACTCTTTTGCATTTATTTTGATCCCACTGAGCTACCTGTTTGAACAATAATGCTTTCTTGAATCTCATTATTTGATGATGTGATTGTGATATTGGATTTCACAGAGATAATCAACATAAACGTAACTGGAATTTATGCATTCTCTATACTCCTGCTGTTTTTAAAATGTCATAAAAATAAAAATTTTTATTACAGTATGATATTTCATTTAAAAATAAACCAACATCAAGCACTGTTGAAATTTTTATTAAAGAATTTATGAACACAGTTTTTCCTAATAATTGGGATCTATTGTAAGCTCTCTAGATATATAAGATTGCATGAGATATACTATGATCTACATTATATATAATTACATTCATGCATATGTCATACTTAATCACAGGTGAAAGGTAATTAAATGTCATTTAACTTTGCTCATGTCAAGCTGAAAGCTTATATATTTGTACATGTGTATGCTACAAACATTTATTTGCCTCATACCATCTATTTCTTATAGCACAGTACAAAGATGTACAGGTTATAAAGAACTTGGGTGTCTGTCACTAAATTTAAGCCTTTTTCCATTGTGAATTTCCTTCTATCTTAATGAGAAGTGTCCAGTGAACAATCTGAGGTAATTTTATGTTTCTAAATGTGTTCTCTCTACAAGTATTACCCAGAACTTTTATTTTGAAAAACCTCTTGTCCCCACACCCCCAAAATTTGATGGAACAAGCTTTTCAGGCAGCAGCCTAGGTTTATTTCCATGCCACAGGTATTTCCTACAAGTCTAATTTTAGAGAAAAGACAATAGGGAACTTTCTCGCACTGGTTTATAAAGTTCTTTCCTTTGCTGAGAGACGGAGGAAGAGAGGAGAGAGAGATGGAGCGGTGTTCACAGTCTGAAACTGATGTCAGAAAAGTTAGACCTGTCAAACATGCAGTTATACATGCCCACTGGAAAAGCACGTACACTTTCTATGATATTGACAACAGAATCACTAGGTCATATCATGGTATGGAATTTGTATGGGATTTGGCAGTGAACAGTTTGTCAACGTGACTAATGAACTCAGTCCACTGAGTGTTCCTGAAGTTTCTAATAACCCCAAGTCAGCAGCAGGCCACCCCACTGTTTTGCCCCTGATGCTGCCTGGCTATAGCACTATGTTAACCTAGTTTTGAAACAGCTGCCTCTCCACAAGAAATTCAATCATTTCAAGACTTTTGTGGAAACACTAAAGACTTCAGAAACAGTGGGGAGGGATCCCTGGTGTAGCAGTCAGCATTCTGTCATCTAGCTCCCCCTCCAACACTTAGTCTCTTTCTTAAAACGTTATCTGCCCTATGCCCCGACTCCTAATTCTTCTCATGTTATTATGCCAAGTTCCTTCTGTCTTGACTGGAATCCTGGTAGTCAGCCATCACCTGAGCTCTGTATTTAAACCAAGAAACATTATTAAGACTTAGTCCCAACACTGGAAGATGCCTTCCTAGAAGAAATTATTAGGGTGTCTCACTAGACAAAGCAATTTTGTTTAACTCTTTATGTAAACAAATATTTGATTTAAACTATTTTCAGTTTCTATCTGTTCTCACAATTTCCATGTAACCACATTTTGATATTATGATTTATAATAAGAATGTATCTTTGTTCTATTTCCATAAAACATGTAATTGGAGTTTTGATAGGCATTGCATTATATCTGTATTGCTTAGATAATACGGCCATTTAACTAAAAAAAAAAGATCAAATTTGCATGGAACCACAAAAAACCTCAAATAGACAAAGCAATCCTGAGAAAAAAGAACCAAGCTGGAGGGATCACACACTATGACTTCAAATTAAACTATAAAGCTACAATAATCAAAACAGCATGGTATGGGCTGAAAAACAGATACACAGACCAATTGAATTGAAAGCCCAGAAATAAACACACAACTACATGAGTAACTAATTTTCTACAAAGGAGCCAAAAATATACAACAGAGAAAGAAAAGCCTCTTTAATAAATGGCATTGGAAAAATTGGAAAGCCACTGCAAAAGAATAAAACTAGACTTCTATTTGACACGATACACACAAATTAAAATAAAATGGATTAAAGACTTGATTATAAGACCTAAAACAGTAAAATACATAGAAGATTATATAAGTACTAAACTTATGACATAGGTTTTAGAGAGGTTATTTAGAGAGGCAAGGGAAATAAAACCAAAAATAACTAAATAGGACAAAATCAAACTAAAAAGCTCCTTCACAGCAAAACAAACCATCAAAAAAATGAAAAGACAACCCCACTGAATGGGAGAACATATTCGCCAATGATACATTGGATAAGGGGTTAATTTCTTAAATATGTAAAGAACTTATACACACCCTGGAATACCATGCAGCTATAAAAAAGAAGGGTCCCTTATCCATTGGGACAGCATGAAGAAAACTGGAGAATATTATGCTTAGTGAAATAAGACAGTCAGAGAAAGAGAAGTGCCACATGATCTCACTCATATGTGGAATCTCATGAACAAAATAAACTAATGAAAAAAATAATAGATCTAGAGACATAGAAGCATGGAACAGACTGAGGGATCTCAGAGGGAAGGTGGGGGTAGGGGAGTGGGTGGGTAGAAATTAACCAAAGAAGTTATATGTCTATAAGCATAACCCATGCACACAGACATTGTTATGGGGAAGGCTTGGAAGTGGGGTGGATGTAGGATGGAGGGGATCAATGGGGAAAAAGGGGGACATCTGTAATACTTTCAACAATAAAGATAAATTAAAAAAGAAAAAAAAGAACTTATACAACTCAACACCAGGAAGACCCCTATCCATTTAAAAAATGGGCAAAATACCTGAATAGACGCTTCTCCAAAGAGGACATACAGGTGGACAATAAACATGTGAAAAAATGCTCAAAGTCACTAATCATCAGAGATGCAAATTAAAACTACAATCAGGTATCATATCACACCTGCCAGAATGACTACCACCAATAAATCAACAAACAACAAGTTCTGGGGAGAATGGGGGGAAGAGGGAACCCTAGTGCACTGCTTATGGGAATGCAGATTGGTGCAACCACTGTGGAAAACAGTATAGAGTTTCCTCAAAAAGTTAAAAAATGGAACTGCTTTTTGACCCAATAATCCCACTTCTGGGAATATATCCAAAGAATCCCTAAAACACCAATCAGAAAGAATCTATGCACCCCTATGTTCATGGCAGCATTATTTACAATAGCCAAGATCTGGAAACAACCCAAGTGCCCATCAGTAGATGAGTGGATAAAAAAGCTGTGGTACATTTACACCATGGAATACTACATGGCTCTAAAGAAGAAGGAACTCTTACTTTTTGCGACGACAGCATGAATTGACCTGGAGAGTATTATGATAAATGAAATAAGCCTGTCAGAGAAAGACAAATATCATATGATCTCACTTATGTGTGGAATCTAATGAGCAAAATAAACTGAAGAACAAAATAGAACCAGAGGCATGGATACATGAAACATACAGACAGTTCTTAGAGGGGTGGAGTGTGGGAGCACTGGAAGAGATTATCCAAAGAACATATATGCATATATGCATAGCCCATGGACTCAGGCAACAATGTGGTGAAGGCCAGGGAGGGAGGGCCTGAGCGGAGGTGAGCAAAGGCGGAGGATGAGAGTCATCTGTAATAGTGTCAACAATATTTTTTAAAAATCAATAAATACGTTTTTTAAAAAACATTCTTAACTTCACTAGCTATAAGACAACAACCCTGGTAGCTCCGTTGATTAGAATGTCTTCCCATTATACCAAGGTTGCAGGGCACATACAAGAATCAATGAATGAATGCATAAATAAGTGGAACAACAAATCTCTCTCCCTCCCCCTTTCTCTCTATCTAAGCTCAATAAATAAAAAAGAGAGAGAAATACAAATCAAACCACAATGAGATACCTGTTAGAGTGGCAACTATCCATAAGACAATAAATAATAAGTATTGGAGGGGTTGTGGAGAAAAAAGAACCCTCATCTATTGCTGGTGGGAATGTAAAATGGTGCAGCCACTGTGGAAAATAGTATAGAGGTTCCTAAAAAAAATTATGAATAGAACTACCATATGATATAGCAATCCCTCTTCTGGGTATCTACCTGAAAATTTTGAAACCATTTATTTGTAAAGATATATGTATCTCTATGTTCACTGAAGCATTTTTCACAATAGCCAAGACATAGAAAAAACCTAACTGTCCTTTAATGAATGACTGGGTAGAGAAGTTGTACATATATACAATGGAATACTACTCAGCCATAAAAAAAAAAAAAAATTTGCATTTGCAAGAATGGATCCTGGGAAAATATCATGCTAAGTAAAATAAGGTAGATGGACAAGCACAGGAAACATTTGATTTCTCTCACATGTGGGATGTAAAACAGAAAGCAACAACCAGACCAAAACAACCAACCAAACAATGTAATATAAAGAAGATATAGTATAGAGTTGTATACTTGAAACTTCTATAATATTATTAAACAATGTCCTCTCCATACATTTATTTATATATATATATGTAAATTTGTATATATATTTTATCTTAGCCCCTGTTCCTGGCACAAAATCCCTTGGAACTTCCTAAGAGATAAGAGGTAACGGTGTCTTTTTTTTATGTTAATGAGCTGACTAGTGCAGTCCTGGGTCACTTAGAGTTGGGAGCTGGTTGTCAGGGAAACCATCCAGGTGATTAGTGAGTTTGAACTTTCAGTTGCACCACATTGACCTCTGGTAGAGAAGAGGTGCTGGAGATTGAGTTCACTCATAATTGGCCATTGATTTAACCAATCATGCCTATGTTATAAAGCCTCCATAAAACACCTAAAAGATAAGGCTCAGAGAGCTTCTGAGCTGGTGAACACACAGAGGTTTGGGCAGAGTGATGTTCTCACAGAGGGCATAGAAGCTTTGCGTCCTTTCCCCATTCCTAACCCTGTGAATCTCTTTCATCTGGTTGTTCCTGAGTTATGTACTTTTATAATAATTGGAAATTTGTAAACAAATGTTTCTCTGAGTTCTGTGAGCTGCCCTAGCAAATTAATCAAGCCCAAGGAGGAGATCATTAGACCTCCAATTTATAGCCAGTGTATCAGGCACATAGGTGATAATCTGAACTTACAAATGACATCTGAAATAAGAGGGTGGGCAGTCTTGTAGGACTGAGCCCTTAACCAGTGGGTTCTGATGTTATGTCTACATAGATACTATCAGAATTGAGTGGAATTATAGTTCACCCAGCTTGTGTTGCAGAATTGCTTGGTGTGGGGAAAACCCCATACATCAGAATTGGTGTCAGAATCCTAACATTGATCCAAGACTCCTTCTATCTCTCCTGAATAATTATAAATATCTCCTAACTGCTTTGTTTGTTTGTACTTTTGCCCCTGAACCATACATAACAACCTGAGGTACCCTTATGAAGTGAAAGATAGGCTATGCCCAAGATGTTACTGGTGTCCCATCTCACCCAGAGTAAAAGAAAATGCCCTTTCTGATCTCAGTTTCTTACACTTAGCCCTGGCTCATACCAAACCAGCCTCCTTTTACACCTCTAACACATCAACCTGCTCCTATCAGGATCTGATGTTCCATTCCCTAGAATGCTTTTCCTCAAATTATCTGCATAGGTCATTTCCTCTTTAACTGGTTTCATGCCTCAGCCCTTGTGTCATCTTAAGAGGACTGCAAAAAATAGCAAGTAATTCCTCAGTGTCTCACCAACAAACACCCACAATCACACACATGGATCCCAATACTCCTTAAGTTATTTTATTTTTCTCCATAACATCATCTATACTCTCTTCATGCCTCATATCTTAATAACTACATGTTATATACTGACTTAAGTCTCAGATTTATTTCTTCTGCATATAGAACACAAAACATTATTTAATGCATTCAAAATATATTTATTTATTCATTTACTCTGTAAATTATTTAATTTTTGTTTGCCTCAATTTACTCAGTTGTAAAATAGAAAAATGTTTTAGCAACTACCACTTACGATGTTTTAAGCGATTTAGAGTCAGAATATATGTTGAAGTAATTGGCACAGTGCCTATAATACAAAAAATTACCATTCAGTGTTAGCTATTTATATTGTAATTTTCTGGAGGACAGGTGATTATATAAATAAGAAAATGAATAATAATATCCCATTGGCTATTAATAGGTGTTTTTACGTCTTAAGGAGCAGAGCCTGAGATGGGAATTCTTGTTAAGGAGATTAATGGAAGGGAAGCTTTTAGGAGAGGAAGTGAAGGAAGTAGGACAAATTAGACAAAGAAAAGCTAAGTATGTGGTGTCTGATCTGAATAGATTTTGGGGGGCAGTGGGAGATAAATTGTAATTTTTATATTAGAAAACAAACATATAGCTTGGGATGGATTTGAGGCAAATTATGCCATAAACAGGTTTACTTTAAGTGGCTAAACAAAGTTTAAAGAGCAAAGTAATAATAAATAAATAAAATTTCCAATACAGGACCAACAGTGCAAAATGTGGTATATGAGTCAGTACCTGGATAATATAGTTGTTTTGCAATAGTTTAATTTTTAGGTATATTTTGTTAACTGTCCATAGTCCACAACTCCACACTTCAACAACAACATGATGATAGTCCTTAAAAAGAACTACTTAAAACCCAGATGTTTCCTCATTTGACCAATTCCACCTAAATTGAAAAGTGCAGAAGGGCTTAGATATATCCAGAGTAAGCCACATGCAACATGTTACTTGATTAATTTTCTAAAGTGGGGTTTCAGGACAATGACAGGGAAGATAAGGGAAGAAACATCCACTAAAACTTCTAAAATTTTATCACAATGTCAGAAATTAGAGATACTGATTACAGAGTTTGAAATTAATTCACGAATAGCTCCGTATGTTTCAGTGGTCCCAATTCATGTCTCTTCTATTCTCTTCCCACCTTTAATTGAACTCCAATTTTAGACTGATGATCACACTCAATTTCAAAGCCTCCCAGGAATCCCTGAAACTTATAGAGCATGCGGCGGGGTTGGTGATTGATTTCTTTCAGTTTGTTTATCTGAAATTTCAAGGAGATTAACAGATGGAATGTCAGATTCAAATGAAGTTTTATTGGTTCAAGTGAAAAAGTGCAATTAGATTGTTGTCTAAGTAGATTAACACTCTGAACCCCTAACTGCTCTAAATACTTACCACTAAGACATGCAACTATAGATCCCAGGCAGCTAAACAGCAGCCAAAACATAATCGGCCATTGATAAAGCTTTTTTATCCTTGAATTATACTTTCTATTGAATCCACTTGTCAATAATAATAGCTATTCTGCTTTTTATTGCCCAAATATACGCTGAACAGAATAAATTTTAAAGATTTTGATGCTTCATGTTAAAATATAATAAGCTGAAAAAAATGTAATGATTAAAATGTCAACAAATGCAATGCAGACCATAAAGCACCTGATGTGGCAAATAAATAATAAGGATAGTTCCTGGGTTATTGAGAAACTGGGACTATCTTTTAAAAGGTTCATTTTAAATAATAAAAACCCACTAAGATTTAGCACTTTATGAACCATCTCCTGACTCAAGCTTGGCTCTTCAGTGTTACAAAAATGGATGTAGCAAAATAGTTTATACTCTTGTATATTTTAAATCACTTCCAGATAGATAGCCATTCTTTATGTGATTTACTGGTTCATCTCATAGTAAAGAAACCTGTGATACTCCCCTCTCAAAATACTCACACAACCAGTGGCAGAATGGGTGACAAAAGGTAATATATAAGTATAATTATGTACTCATACACTTGATAGGGTCACAATAAACATTTGCTAAGCACTAAATTAAAAGTGACTGACTATATTCAGTACCTTATAGGATGGTTTCTCAGCCTTGACACTACTGACATTTTGGGCCAGATATTTCTGGATCACGGGGACTGTACTGTGCACTGTAAGGTGTTTTGCAACATTTCTGACCTCTACTCACTAAATGCTAGTAACACCTTCTTCCCAAGTTGTGACAACCAAAAATGTTTCCAGACATTGCCAAATGTCCTGGGAGAGTGTAGGGGGCAAAATCCCCAATTGTTATATCTGATGTAAAATCATATTAATTACTAAGGATGCAAAAGAGCCAATACAGAAACTCAGTGCTCAGCAATATTGTTAACTACAAAGCTATGTAAGACTTTTCGGGCAGCTAAAGGTTCGGTCTTAGGCATACTGAAGAACCAGAGATGGCTGAGTGGTGAAGGCACATAAGAGAATGTCAAGTCTACTCTCTCATGGGCCACACAGTGTTCAGCCCAGCTCCCCAGAAGCACCTCCGAGACAAAGAAAATAAAAAGTCCAACTGCATTCAATTGATTTGCTATCATCTTATGAGCAATATGCAAACCACTTAAGATGCTGTCTCTATTACATTTATATGCATAACTAGAGCATTTATGTCCTTTAGCCACTCCTGACTGTGTGAACCAGTCTGCACGGACCATAGTCTGTGAAATCATGGTGTGTATGGGGGTGTCTAATGGCAATTTTAATTTCCTAGACTCCTCTTCTAACTCATAACTGTTCTTTATTCCAAAGTTTTGCATACCTATACATTAAATAATTAAATTATATGAGAGAATATTGAATTTTCTCTCCCAATATCCCATTAAAATGTTAACGTGTATCCAGTTATAGAAATCTAGAAATATTGTTGGGAGACAATTGCCTAGGACTTTAACATTTTTGCACATCTTGCCAGCAGGGATACTAACTACCTTTATTTCAGATTATCTTTTCATGATGTATGTATAGTGAAAGGTTATGGAAAATAGAGATAACGTCTCCATCCAGGGACAAGGAGAAGTCTGCTTACTGTCCAGTATAATAAAGATAACATTTCCCTGTGAAGCAAAATCAGTCACGTTTTATTTGCCTATTTGAAAGATTTGGGTTTGCTGGCTCAGACAGAGTGTCTTTTCTGAAATATAACTCAGTGTATGTATAGATTCAGCCTTACCCTTTTCACATCACCCTGTGGCAGTTAGGACTCAGAGAACAGGTACAAGAAAACACCCCAATTCTGACTGCCGCCTTTTCTGGGAGTGACAGAGTCCTTTGTCTCTGACCCAGGGGTGGCATGTCTTGTTTCAGCATGATGAAACTGGCAGGCGAACTTGTGCTTTCTACTCCTGATCTTGCTTCTCTATGCACATCCTTTGTTGTTGTTGTTGTTATCAAAGCTGTACAAGTAAGTGACCATCTCTCCTGCTTTGCCTAGACCTTCCCAGTTTTAGTGCTAAAAATCCTGCATCAAAGAAATCCCTTGGTTCTGAAGAAACCAGGACAGTTGGCCATCCTACAACACATATGTAAACTTTCTATATCTTCTCTTTTCCTTTTATTTTTTATCTTTCTTTGTTTTCTTCCTTTCCCTCCTCCTTCTGTAGGTTCTGAAGTTGATTTTATAACTGTTCTCAAATACTTGCTGCACATGTTTGTGGGAGGGTTTGGTGCCTCACTCCATTCATCATGCGATCTGATCTGAATGCTTCTTTCTGGGCTGGTTTTAAGCTTCCAACTTTATGGAATCAAATTTGCCCCTGTGATTTACCTAAGCCAAGGAAATGTGAGCAAAATAACACACAGGCCTTTCAAGGAGAAGTTTCAAGAGTGAGAAAATCATTCCACCATTGTCCTTTGCCATTTCCTCCCAGGCTGGCAATATCTCACATAAGGCTAATCCAAAATCTGCATCAGGTTATCTGTTGCTCCCATATATTGATGCAATCATGCAAAACAATAAAGATATCATCTAATCTTTATTTTGCTAATGTCTCATTTGCTAATGTCTTTCTCATTTTCTATCCATTTTAGCTTAGGAAAGGAACATTATTAACCACACGGAACTGTTAGAAATATTGCTGATTAGTCACCTACATAAGGCCAACATAAGTCCAGAAAAGACTCTATATCTGATTTTTTTTTAAAATGATTCCTGTATCTAGCTATATTTTGTTTTCTAGGGTTGCTCTATATATTTGAGGAAACCAAGTCTCTAAACTATATAAATATTAAGAAAATAGAAATAATTAGCATTAAGTAGAAAAATTTAAATAAAACTGCTTTAAGAGAATGTTAACAGAACTTAAGTTTATAAAAAATTATGACAGTAAATCTATGAGAAAAATAATATAGTAGTTGAGGGAAAACATACCCACACACAAACAGAGAATACAAATTACTAATATCATAAATGAAAGAGGGGATATCACTAGCATGTCCATGTACATTAAAAGAATAACTAAGTAACACTATGAATAAAATATTAGCAAACTGAGTCCAACACTGGGTAAAAAGAATTATACACCACAACCAACTGGGATTTATCCCAAGTACGCAATGTTGCTTCAACATTTGTAAACTAATTATTGAAATTTAACACATCAACATGCTAAAAAAGAAAAAATAATAAACGATCGTATAAATAGATGCCAAAAAAGCATTTGCAAAATTCAATACCACTCGTGATAAAAACTCTCAGTAAACTAGAAGTAGCCCTGGCTAAGTAGCTCAGTTGATTAGAGAATCGTCCCAATATGTTAATGTTGTGGGTATGACCCTCAGTCAGGGTACATACAAAAATCAACCAATGAATGCATAAATAAGTAGAACAACAAATCAATGTTTCTCTCTCTCTCCCTTCCTTTCTTTCTAAAATATCATGGGGGGGGAAAAGTAATGTGAACTTTGTCAACTGGTAAAGGATATCTCTATTAAAAAATAGCAAACCTGCAGCTAACATATATTTCATAGTTAGTAACTCAGGCACTCACCATTAAGATCAGAAACAAGGCTAGGATAGGCTAGGATGTCACTTCTCACCACTGCTTTTCAACATCACTCTGGAAGTTCTAGCTAATGTAATAAGATGGGGAAAGGAAATAACAGGGATACATATCATGAAAAAAAAATTAAACGGTATTTTTTCATGTGTGAAAATTCTGAGGTATTGACCAAAAACCTTCTGAAACTAAAGCAGTTAGAGCAAGGTTACGGGATACAAGGTTAATACACAAAAATCAATCACTTTCCTACACACCAGCAATGAGCAAGTAGAATTTAAAATTTAAAACAGAATGCTATTTACATTCATACCCTTACAAATGAAATAGCTAGGTATATAATTATGTACTAACAAAATATGTACAAGGTTTATATAAGGAAAACTATAAGACTCTGATGGAAGAAAACAGAGAACAAAATAAAGAGACCACACATTTATGCATCTAGAGACTCAATATTGTTAAGATATCAGCTCTTTCCAACTTGATCTATAGATTCAAGGCAATCCTAATAAAAATCTCAGCAAGTTATTTTTATATCAACAAATTGACTCTAAAGTTTATATGGAGAGACAAAAGACCCACAATAGCTAACACAATATTAAAAGAGAACAAAGGTGGACTGACACTACCCAATGTCAAGAGTTACTATAGAGTTATAATAATAAAGACACTTTGGTATTGGAAAAAGAATAGACAAAGAGGTTAAGGGAACAGAACAGAAACCAGATGTAGAGCCACATAAATATAGCCAAATTAGCTATGACAAAGATGCAAAGGAAATACAATGGAGCAAAGACAGTCCTTTCAACAAATGGTGCTAGAAAAATTAAACATCCATATGCAAAAAACAATGAATATAGACACAGAATTTACATGCTCCACAAAAACTAACTCAAATGTTTCATAGACCTAAATGTAAAGTGCAAACCTGTAAAACTCATAAAAGATAACAGGAGAAAATCTGGACGATGTTGGATGTAGTGATGACTTTAGATACAACACTACAGGCACAATCCATGGAAAATATAATTAGAAGCTGGACTTCATTAAAAGTAATAAGTTCTGCTCTGTTAAATATAGTGTGAATATAGAATGAAAACACAAGCCATGCTAGGAGAAAATATTTGCAAAAACATAACTAATAAAGTACCATTATGCAAAATATACAAAAAACCCTTTAAATAAAACAGTAAGAAAACAAACAACTTGATTAAAAAACGGTCCAAAGACACTGCCCTAAAGAAGATATACAGATGGCAAATAAGTACATGAAAAGATATATACCTAGTAGAGTGGCCAAAATTCAGAACACTGACAACACCAAATGTTAGTGTGGATGTATTTCAGAAAAAACAAATTCTGATTTATTTCTGAAGGAAATGCAAAATGGTACACGCACTTTGGAAGACAGTTTGGCAGTTTCTTACAAAATTAAACATATTTTTCCATACATCCAGCAATCACTCTCCTTGACATTTCCCCAAATACATTGAAGACTATGCCCACAACAGAACTTGCATACAAATGTCTATAACAGCTTTATTCAGAGTTGTCAAAACTTGGAAGTAACCAAGATATCCTTTATAGGTAAATGGGTAAATAAACTGTGTTACATCCAGACAATAAAATGTTATTCAACACTAAAAAGATATGAGTCATGAAAACACATGAAGGAATCTTAAATTCATGTCACTAAGTGAAAGAAACCAATCTAAAAAGGCTACACACAGCATGATTCCAACTATATGTCATTCTGGGAAATGCAAAACTACGGAGACAGTAAAAAATGTATGATTTCCAAGAGTTAGAGGGAAAAGAGATATGAATAGGTTAAGCACAGAGAATATTTGTGGCAGTATAACACTATAATGGAGCATGCATGCTATTTCGGCATATTTGTCCAAATGCACAGCACCAAGAGTGAACTTCAGTGTAAGCTATGGACTTTGTGTAGGTTTACCAACTGTAACAAATGTACCACTCTGGTGGGGGATGTTGATAATGGGAGAGGTTTACGTGTGTTGGGGCAGTGGGCATATGGGAAATCTCTGTACCTTCTACTCAACTTGCTGAGAACCTAAGTTTGATCAAAAGATAAAGTTTTTTACTCATACACACAGTCACAGTTCTGAAAGACTGGATACCTGATTCTAGTTTTTAATTTTCCCATAATTAGCTATTTAATTATGTGTAGTTCACAATAGATTTCTGTATATAGTTTTGTAATGAAAAGTGAAGTGATTGAGGTCTCTAAGGGTCCCTCAATTGTTACATTTAGTGATTTCTCTCCACTTTAATAAAAGTTATTAACTTTTATAACACTAAGTTTCTTCTTTTATGAAAGAAGTATATATATTTTATAATGTCATGTTCTAATATTGAGGTTATTCTTTTTTTCTCTAAAATCCTTAAGTGTTCAGACTCAATTTGTTCATATGTACCAGTGTTAACTTCATTCATATGTGAAATCTAATGGACAAAATGAACTAACAAGCAAAATAGAAACAGATTCATAGATAGAGAGCAGGCTGACAGCTACTGGGGCAGGGTGGGGCTAAGTGCAGGGGTAGAAGGATTGAGCTAAAAAGAAAAAAAAAGAGAACAAACTCACAGACATGGACTACAGTGTGGTGATTGCCAGGGGTAGGGGTAGGGGGGATAAATGGTGATGGATGGAGACTTGACTTGGGATGATGAATACATAATACAGTGTACAGATGATGTGTTGTAGAATTGTGCACCTGAAACCTTTATAGTTTTCTTAAATAGTGTCACTCCAATAAATTCAATAAAAATAAAAAGAAATTAAAATGTAAATACATTGGCAGAGATTTTATAAAAAGGCAATTAGAGCACAGCAGGGAGAGGCTCAGCAGTTGAGCATCAGCCTAGGATCCAGGAGATTGCGATTCGATTCCCGGTCAGGGCACATGCCCGGGTTGCAGGCTCGATCCCCAGTTGGGGGCTTGCTGGAGGCAGCTGATCAATGACTCTCTCATCATTGATGTTTCTGTCTCTCTCTCTCCCTCTCTCTTCCTCTCTCTGAAATCAATAAAGATAGATATATATTTTAAAAAGTCAATTAGAAGTCAATAATATTGTAATAACTATGTATGGTGTTAGGTGGGTACTGGAAATACCAGGGGGAACAATGTAAAGCTTATGATTATTTAACTACCATGCTGTACACCTGAAACTAATATAAAAAAATACTGTATGTAAACTGTAATTGAAAAATATAATTAAAAAAATAAAAAACAACACAAAACAATACAAAAGCACCGTTAATACAAAATATACAATTTAGGACTGCTTTCAATAAGCAATGTAGAAAGCAAAGCAGCTGGAAAGGTACAGACCAAATATTGTTGTTTACAAAAAGTTGTGGACATAATTCCATGCAGGATTCAAACCATGTTATTGCCAATGTTTAAAATTGAATAAAAATGCAAGATTATACTAGAATTCATCATGTGTCATTTCTAAAGAAACACAGCAGTCATGAAGTCACCATTTGAGTCAATATTAATTATGGCTCAAATTGCCACCTTTCTAACCTACAAGCTGGCTCTCCATGGGGAGTGGCAATAGGCTCTATAAATGTGGGGTCAATTTGACTTGTACTGCACATAATGTGAATTATTCTCATTGTAAAATAAATGTGTGTATAAACCAGAGTACATTTGGTTCTTTCTCCAGATCATAGATAGCTGAAGGTTCCAAATGAAGTGTTCCTCTAACGGTTGGGAGCTAGTAGAAAAATTTCAATTTGATATTGAAGCTGGAAAGATTCAACATAAATTAATGAGATTGGCCATCTGCAGAAGTGACCCATTCTAACAGATGGTGCCTAAATGTGAGAATGATTACACAAGGGTGCTTCTCAAATCTTATTAAAGAGACTAAAATAAAACCAATGTAAGATAAAGTGTGTCCTAATTAATTGTCACTTTTTCTATGTAATGCCAGCAGAAGGCTAAGGCTTGCTTGAAGTCTAGGGGTGGGAAGAAAAGAGAACCCAGGGGTTAGAATTTGATGTTGGCATTCATTCAGGCAACATTTATTGAGCGCCTACTTATGAGCCAAGCATTAAGCAATATGTTTTCTCTTCCTTAGAAAATAGGAACCACACACTGAAGATAAATGTTTGTATATGCTTGGCAAATGTTTCCTTTTGGTGTAGAGAATTGGGTCAAACTATCAGATTTTATTAATTCTACCAATTTAAATCCTCCAGATTCCTCCAGTCAGATATTTTAATAAGTTTGCAAACTGATTAACCAATATATTTTGTTTCCCCCTTAGTTTTTTCAATTTCAGCATATTTATTAAAATGATTTTACTGAGAAAATACTAAATGGAAGGTACTTGGAAGAAAGCTATGGAGAATGCGATAATAAATGTGTCTTCATATCTTATTTGCTGCTTTCAAAGAGGACATGAAAATCCATGAAAACCTAGCTACAACACTAAGAAAAAGGATATAGAAAAGAGAAAATTCTTCATTTGGCATTGGGAACTGGGGGGAGAATAACAGAGACTTTCATGAAGAAGACATGAGCTGAACCTAAAAATATTTGAACAGCTCTAGAAATGAGGACTAGCCCTCCAATTGGGGGTATAATGTAGTTAACATGTTAAAGCAGGAAAAGGTAAAGCTGGAAGATGTTCTGGAACAGAGGAAGCATGGAGAGGAGTGATAGATAAGGGTTGAAACATTTTGGGTTAAGTTCACTGTGTGCTACATGACAAGATAAATACAATAACCTAAATTCTATAGAACGCAGAAACCACTTACATACTGAGTTAAGATGTGAATGGGGACCATGGGTATGTCTCCATTCACAGTTATGAAATTGCTTTCTGACTTTTAAGTTGACATACTGTTATTTGGATGAATATACTAGCACATGAACATCCCTAGGTACAGTGACAAAATCAATATCCAGATTGTAACATACTAAAGACCAGACTCTGGTTCCATGGTATAAATGTCTCCTGAAGTTGTAAGATAAAAAAATGTTGTAGAGGTTTTTACATATCCTCTGTTTCCTGTAGACTATGATAAAACCCAAATTTTAAAAGCTGAATTGTCACTGAATTAAAAACTGAATTTAGCCCAAACTATGGTTTATTTAGTAAAATAATGTCTTCATCAAAAAACAAAGAGTTTTTCTCTCAAAGCTACTAACAGTAGATAATCACATTGTTGTAAATTTATTTGCCTTTGAATGTGAAATTTCACATACTTTGAGACTGGAACATTGTTTCAGCTACCTTCTTTTTAACAAAAAAATCTATCTTTTGCAAGTACATTTTTAAAATAATTTTTTAAATTTTTTACTTCAAGTCAGAGATCATAGCTAGCTGTAAAGTACTTTTCCATTTAAGTTCCATTCAATAAGGAATTTTCAACATTATTGACATTAGTAATTTCTACTGAGCTGCTTATCTTTTCAATGTGTCCTTGAATTAGAGACCAAAGTGGCAAGTTATGTTCTCCTAGAGACCATGTCTTAGAAGGCTAAGACATTAAAAAAATAAAAACGACCACTTGTGTTACTAACTTCAATATAAATGAATAATTTTTTCTTTTCAGTTCTTTTGATTACTTGATTCAATATCTAAACAAAATTTCTGCTTAATATCAGATTTCAATGCAAGGTAAAACTGAGAAAAGCATTCCATATTAATATGTCACTTGGCTATACATTATATTATCAATAATATGTTTGTATGAAAGTCCTTTTTAATTTTTAATTTCCTAAGTAAAGGATGTTGGTTCATTGCTGTTTCCTTCTAGATAAGCTGTTGTCTGTCACCATAGAGATTTCTGTGGAAATAAGCAATAAGGAGTAACAATAGGTAGAAATCAAAAAGAACATTCATACCTCCAAAAATATGAGAAAATTGGAATCTCTCATAGAATAACGTGATGTTAGGCTGCCAGAATGCTGTTAATGCAATAATTTGTGTTAATTCTCACCCACGTCAGACATAGAATTAGTTCAGAACCCATGTTCCAACAGCCCATTGCCAACCCTTGGGCGTGAGCCACATGCGTGGGCCTAAATGGCTCTTTCCCATTCAATTCCCACCATGCTGCCATCAACGTTCCATAACACCCGAGAGCAGTGGGGGTAGCAGTAGACATCTTTTATCCTATATGTATTCTATCATTGGCACCTCGTGTGCAAGATCCATGCCAGACATCAGGTAGTCTTCCAAGGATAGTGTTCTACATTGAATTGTATACCTGCAAAAGATGCTGAAATCCTAATGCTCAGTACCTGTGACAGTGACCTTATTTGGAAAGAGAGCCTTTGCAGATGATCAAGTTAAAGATGAAGTCATTAAGATGGGCACTAATCCAATGTCTGTATGCTTCTAAAAGGGGGAAATTTGAACACAGAGACAGAGACACAGAAAAAATGCCATGTGGAAACTAATTATGCTGCCACCAGCCAAGGAATACCAAAGATTGCCAATAAATCAGAAACTAGGAGACAGGCATGGGGTAGTCCCTCCCTCAGAGTCCTTGGAAAGAAATGATCCTAGCTTCCAGAACTGTGGGACAAAAAATTTCTGTTGCTTAAGCTATCCAATTTGTGATATTTTATTATGGAAACTAATACAGGTATTAGCTTCATAACTATTGCCTCTGAAAGCATTTTAAGACTGTTGCTCTGCAATACTAACCACTTCTTCTAATCAATGTGGTAACTTTCAACATCTCCTAGGGTGGTCTTGAGCTCAGTCAGACAACAAAGGACAGACGGTCTTACTTCATTCTTAATTATTGTCCCTTCTGATGGTGGGTGCAAAAACCACGGGTAATAACAACAATCTTGGAATGCAGTGGTTGTGACCTAAAGACTTTTAGAGAAGATATTTTTGGTGATGTATCATTCTATGTTAATTAAGTCACTACTATAAAATTCTGGAAGGTCAATCTAGCATGACTAAAAAATGAATTATTGTTTACATTTTCCAAATATTCTGGATAACACTTGATTTGTCATTATCATCAACAAAGCACGGTAAAAATCTTTCAGGGAGTGATCAGGAGCCAGCATTCATGAGCAACACAATGGATGATAAACACAGTGAGTAATGATGAAACCTTAGCATTATGCAATGATTAGGGAAATATAAAAGCAAGGTCCGTATTGGTTTAGTACTGGCAAGATCTGTATTGAATACATAGTCATGGCACTGTGAGTAACAGTAGAGTCTCTGCCTTTTTTGTTGTTGTTGTTGTTTTGTAATGAGAGATATATAATTAGCCAGTGTTATAGACTGAATGTTTGTGCTCTCTCAAAATTCATGTTAAAACCTAATTCCCAGTGTAATTATATTTGGCAGTGGGATCCTGGGATGTGGTTAGTTCATAAGGTTTGAGCCCTTGTGAAGGGAATTACTGCCCTTATTAGAGACCACAGAGAGTTCTCTCCTCCCAGTGAGAAGACAGCTCTCATCTAACAATGAATTTACCAATGTCTTGATCTTGGACTTTTTAGCCTCCAGAACTATAAGAGATAAATGCTCATTGTGGGAGTTACCCAGTCTATGCTATTTTTGTTATAGCAGCCCAAACAGAATAAGACAACTATGCATGATGAATTTAAAAATAAAGAACACAGAAACATGATTTCTGGATCAGAATAGAAATAGATAATGATAGATACTAATAAAAATATTTATGCTCACTGATTGGATAGTAAATAAATACATATTTGTTATTTGTCTTCATCCATGTTTTTGCACCCATCAGTATGTAAGAAAATATACATGTTCTAGATTTACTATTTTAAATATTCATTAATAAATCGATATGCTTCACAAGTCCTCATAAATTATGTATCACATTTGAGCCAGCTTGTTTATATTGCAAAAGACATTAGAAGTGATGGGTTAATATTAGCTAATGGGTGGGGAGTGTCTTCCTCCAGAAAGAGGATCAGTGTTATAGATCACAAGAACCAGATAGGTAGCAGGAACCAGTGACCCTCAATGAAAATCATTTTCAGATTTCCTTTGGCTCCCTCATATCCATCCATTCCTCTTCCCTTTTCCATCAACACTGTGAGGCCTCTGATTTGTGCCAGCTTAATTTTTCTAACTCCAGTGTTAGTTGGTGGCAAACTGGAATTTATCAATGGGAGACACTAGTGGGAAATTAGAGGGCTGATAGCAGAATTCATGACAATGCTGTCACATTTCTAACCTTCAAAGTATTTCTGGCCAAGGTGCATCTTCTCTAAACCCACAGTGTGCCTGTTCCATCTGTTTTATCTCTAGTAACAATGTCCCCGCTCAGTTTCTTCCTAGTTTAAAGGTTATACATGGAAATCTCCAGAAAACCTCAAAGTGTTTCAGAATGACCAGTTCCCTGTATAAATCCTCCTATTATAAATACTTAAGGAAGCTCTCTTTCCTTTTCTTTCTTTTTAAATTTTTAATTGAATTTATTGGGGTGATACTAATCAATAAAACCATATAGGTTTCAAGTGTACATCTCTATAACACATCATCTGCATACTGCATCACGTTCTTAACACTCAAAGTAAAGTCTCTTACTGCTATCGTTTATCCCACTTTTGCCTTCTTCACCTTCCCCTCTCCCCTTTTCCTCTGGCAATAGCCATACTGTAGTCCATGTCTATGTTTTTTGTTTGTTTTTCTTTTTAATCCCTTCACTTTTTCACCCAACCACCAAACTCCCTCCCTTCTGACAGCTGTCAGTCTGTTCTATGTATCTATGATTCTGTTTCTATTTTTTTTTTAGTTTATTTTGTTCTTTAGACTCCACATATAAGTGAAAGATGAAAGACTTAAATGTAAGTCACAAACCATAAAAATCCTAGAAGAAAACATACGCAGTGAATCTCAGACATTTCTTGCAGCAATATTTTTTCTGATATATCTCCTTGAGCAAGGGGAACAAGAGAAAAAATAAACAAATGGGGCTATTTCAAATTAAAAAGCTTTTGTACAGCAAAGAAAAGCATTAATAAAATGAAAAGACAACCCACTGAATGGGAGAAAGTACTTGCCAATGATATATATGATAAAGGATCAATTTTCAACATTTATAAAGAACTTATACAACTTAACACCAAGAAAACAAACAATCCAATTAAAAATTGGGCGAAGAACCTAAATAGAGGATTCTCCAAAAAGGACACACAGGTGGCCAATAGACTTATGAAAAGATGTTCAGTGTTACTAATCATCAAAGAAAGGCAAATTAAGACCACAATCAGATATAACCTCACAACTGTCAGAATGGCTATTATCAATTAACCAACAAATAGCAAGTGTTGATGAGGGTGTGAAGACAGGGGCACCCTCGTGCACTGTTGTTGGGAATGCAGACTGGTGCAGCCACTGTGGAAAGCAGTATGGAGTTTCCTCAAAAAATTAAAAATGGAGCTGCCTCATAACTCAGCAATCCCACTTAAAGAAAACTGAAACAGTAATTCGAAAGAATATGTGCAGCCCTAGGCTCATTATAGCATTATTCACAATAGCAGAGATTTGGAAGCAGCCCAAGTGCCCATCAGTAGATGAGTGGATAAAAAAGCTGTGGTACATTTACACAATGGAACACTACTCAGCCATGAAAAAGAAGAAAATCTTACTTTTTGTGACAGCATGGATGGACCTGAAGAGTATTATGCAAGTGAAATAAGCCAGTCAGAGAAAGGCAAATATCATAAGAAGTTCCCTTTCCTAATGCACTCCAAGATCTGCTCCAGTAGTGCCTTCATTTCTACGTGGCACACCAAATGTGGCAAATCAAGCCCCATTTCTGGATTTCTTTCCCAGTATTTTTAAAGTCTGCTCATCCCCCACCCATGGCTCTGAGAATGGTGTGAGCACCTCAAGAGTCCCGCATGAAGGTGGAATCTTCTGAAGACATAGATGTCAATCAGGCCGAGGACAACACAGTCTCTGATAACCAGTCCCAGCTGCCCAGAATATATGCAACCTCCACATATACTTGAAAACGTGGCTTTGATAGTCTTCTTTTACATGCACTAATGGCAGTGGAACCGCTGAGAAAATTCCACCTCAGAGCTGGTGAATTTTGTCAGTTAGCTCTGCATTTTGCTGTCATTTCTCTTAGAGATGAGGGGCTGAAGTGAATCAATATTGGTCCCCATGTAGTAAAGACTCCAGTAGCACTGCCCTTTCCACTGGAGGATGGTTTGGTCCTGTGATACAAAAGGTGGCTAATGACTCCCATCAGGGTCATGCCTGTCTCTATGCCACAGACACCAATGAAATGGTGACACACAAGTGCACAGGGTAAAGATTTGTTGGTTGGATTTAATGGTTTAGACCATTATTGAGGCCAATACCTATGGTGTAGATGGCCATTCTACAGAGAGTAGAACACTGCCAAGGTTGACTCCAAACAAAGCTTGATAAGTCAGTTAGAGAAAAATGATAATACACTGGCTAGTGTCAAGATGCTGTATAAATTGAACAGAAAGTGTTTGCTGCAGGGATAAAGCTCCTCGCCATGGTCAGTTCTGGCTGCTGGAACCCATTATTGTGCCAAAATATAACAACAGAATATTTGTTTTCCTTCACCCATTTCCTAGAACAGAAATATTTGCAAAAGTAAACACAAATTATGGGTGTGTCTTCCATTTAAATTCCAAACAATAGACAAATATGGGTCTTCTTGGTAAATAAGAAAAAATCATTAGACATAAGATAAAAATTAGTAATTAAAAATAAATGTATAAAAATGGAATAAATTCAGAGCCAATACCTTATACTATCAGAAAAACACTTGAAGTTTTCATATATATATATATATGTGTGTGTGTGTGTGTGTATACACACATATATATATATATATATATATATATATATATATATATATATCATATCCTTTGTGTTGTCCTTGGCCTGATTGACATTTATATCTTCAGAACATTCCACCTTCATGTGGGACTCTTGTGGTGCTCATGCCATACTCAGAGCCATGAGTAGGGGATGAGCAGACTTTAAAAATACTGGGAAAGTGATCCAGGAATGTGGATTGATTTGCCTCATTTGGTGTACCAGGTGGAAATGAAGGCACTACTGGAGTAGATGTTGGAGTGGATTAGGAAAAGGAACTTCCTATGGTATTTGTCTTTCTCTTTTTAATACATATATATATATATATATGTATATAAAGATATATATGTGTATATATATATGTGTATATATATATATATATATATATTTCAGAGAGAGAGAGGAAGGGAGAAGAAGAGAGAGAAAAACACCAATGATGAGTCATTGATCAGCTGCCTCCTGCATGCCCCATGCTGGGGATTGAACACAAAACCTGGGCATGTGCCCTGACGGGGAATCAAATCTCGATCTCCTGGATCCTAGGTCAATTAACAGCTACTGAGTCACACCAGCCAGGCTGAAGTTTTTAATTCACATTCCAAATATATTAATATTTCCTATATGAAACAAGGAAAACCAGCCATGAAAGATGAAAAAATAAGCACTGTAGGTGAGCAATCACTTCAGACATTCCCTCTTCTGCACTTTATTTTAGGAATAGTGGTTATGGATAGTCAATTACACTAACTTTGGGGCATTTTGTAATTGTCACTGCTTAACAATGTTAGTCAATTTTTGTTGTACTGCTCAAAGATGAACATTCTGTACCTCTACAGGATTTGTTTTGTTTTCTTATTTTGTTTCATTTTTTCAGGATCAAATGGTGGTGGTGGAGCAGATCCTTTCCACAGTTAATGTGTTTTCACAACACATTGGGTGACTACTTGTAGCACCCCAGGGGTTCACAGTCCTTCTTTAAAATTCAGTGGTTTAACAATACATTTTTTGCAGTTCTATCACAATTCTTTAACTCAGCAATTGAAGCCACTCATAAATAATGATTGGCATGGGCTAGAGAATGTCTGATAAACATTAAAATGATTTCAACTTTAGGTTTCTGAAAATTTCTGATGACATGGCTGTTTTGACTAGAATCTAAAGGTTCATTTTCAACATATTTTCTATAAACAATCTAGTTGTGAAGACAAGAATTTTTCATTATAAATCAATACATACACTGGATATTTTTCTGCATCAACAGTCAGTTGCTATAAGGTGTATCTTGTCTTTAAGAACATTAGAAAATAGTCATTCTGTCTTGTCTTTACTTTGTAAGAGGAAAAATGAGCTCAAAATGAAGTCTCAGTAACTTAAGCTCTTTTTCACATTGCAGAGAGGCAGTTTTTAGGAGTCACCACAGATGTAAACTGTTCTGATATCACTGAATCCTGTAAGTAACTAGTTCTGGAGGCTGAGAGAAATTGTTTTTATGGCTTCTGATAAATCAACTAATATATCTTTTAGAAGTGTTTATTGAGCTCCAACAAACACAAAACTGAGCTAAGTAATACAGAGAATGTAAAAGAAATAGCAGGTTAAGCTCTAACCTTTAATCTTTGAGAATTCTCTCAGCTGACTCCCTTGCTCTTTTATCACTTGTTTAGACACGATTATTTCAGGGATGGCAGAAACTACAAGTTTGGAGGTCTCCACATCTCACTCATGGACCTGGAATTTCTAAATTTTTGTTCTCAGACAAGTACTTATAACTAAATACATGTGTGTTCTTAATTTTTAGAGTTGCTGGGCAGTTTGCAGAAAATGTTTGAATACTGTCAACTTGTCACAGATACTCTCATCTAACTACTTTGTTACCACTACACAATCTAACCTAACAATTTAAGGTATTGCATCTCATCACAAATATCTGAGGATCATAAGAGATTGATTTCCATAGTTGCTTAGAGACTTTGCATGTATAATTTTGTGAAATCTTTTAATCATAAGGAAGAATGAATATTTAAAATAATTGACACATTTTGTTTTGAAATGTACATCATTCAGAGAATTTAGGATTTATTTCTGTTTTAACACTAATGATTGTAAGAGTTCTGGGATCTCTTGAAACTTTTCCCTTTAAAATGAGAGATTACATTAATTAACATTTCAGATTCTTTACTGATAATATATCAGATTAGATAGATGATGATAGATAGATGATAGATAGATAGATGATAGATGATAGATAGATGATAGATAGATAGATAGATAGATAGATAGATAGATAGATAGATAGATAGATAGATAGATGGATATAGATGATAGATTCTATGGGATAGCAAATGTCTAAAGGCATGGAGAGAGTGCTTCAAGTCTTTGCCCGATCTGCTTCTGGACATGGGCCTTCAAAAAGCAGACTTTGGTGTATGTCTTGGTCCTGTACAACCACACTCAGGCCCAGCAGAGGGGAACTCAAGCTGAGGATTGTTGATAGCTCCAAACAGGGTACCCAGTCAATGCCAGTCACAGAGTATGACATGGACTGACACCAAAGACAATCCAAAAAGACTGAGAGTCCTAGCAGATCTACCTAATACTTAGAAACAAACCCAATAAGGCAGCCAAAATGGGGAGACAAAAAAACAAGCCCCAAATAAAAGACCAAGAGAAGTCTACAAAAGAAGCATTAAATGAAATGGAAATAAGCAATCTATTAGATACAGAATTCAGAATACTGATTGTAAAGATGCTCAACAGCATGAAAAAAGATATGGAAACTATGAAGGGTGACAGCAGAAATAAAGAATAGATTGGAGCCCGGCCGGGCATGGCTCAAAGGTTGAGTGTCGACCTAGGATCCATGTCCAGTTGAGGGCTTGATCAATGACTCTCTCATCATTGATGTTTCTGTCTCTCTCTCCCTCTCCCTTCCTCTCTCTGAAATCAATAAAGATATATTTTAAAAAAAGAGAGAGAGAAAAAAGAATAGATTGGAAGGAATAAACAGCAGATCAGAGGAACCTAAGGATAGGATCAGCAAATTAGAAAACAGGGTAGAAAAAAAATCACTCAATCAGAGATCCAAAATGAAAAAAACAATTAAAAAACAGGAGGACAGTTTAAGGGAGCTGTGGGACAACATGAAACATAACAATATTTGCATTATAGGAGTGAGAGAAGAGGTCAAAAGTAAGCAAGGGTTAGAGAACCCATTTGAAGAAATAATGGCAGAATACTTCCCTAACCTGGTGAGTCACACAAGTTCAGTGGGTACAGAGTCCCAATTAAAAAGAATCTAAAGAGGTCTGTGACCAGACACATCATAATTAAAATGCCAAAAATTCAAGACAAAGAGCGAATCCTAAAGGCAGCTAGAGAAAAGCAATCTGTTACCTACAAAGGAGCTCCCATAAGGCTGTCAGCTGACCTCCCATCAGAAACTCTACAGGCCAGAAGGGAATGGCATGAAATATACAAGAATCTGAAACCAAGACTACTCTATGCTGCAAGAATATCATTCAAGATAGATGGTGAAATAAAGAGCTTCCCAGAAAAAAAAAAAAAAAGAAGGAAAAGGAATTTATTATCACCAAACCAATGTTGCTAGAAGTGTTAACAGAACTGCTGTAATTAGATGCAGAAATAGAAAGAGAAACATAGGCCTAAAGAATTAAATGGCAATAGATAAGTATCTATCAATAATAACTTTAAATGTAAATGGATTAAATGCTCCAATTAAAAGACAAAGGGGGGGCTGACTGGATAAGCAAACATGACCCCAATATATGCTACCTACAAGAGACCCACCTCGGAACAAAAGACTCACACAGGATGAGAGTGAAAGAATGAAAAAAAAAAATTTCCATGCAAATAGAAAGGAAAAAACTTGGGTAGCAATACTCATATTAGACAAAATAGACTTCAAAATGAAGACTATAACAGGACAAGAAAGGTCATTACATAATACTAAAGGGATCAACCCAACAAGAGGACATAATTCTGATAAACATATATTCACCCAATATAGGAGCACCTAAATTTATAAAAAAAACTTCTAGAGGACTTTAAGGGAGAGATCGACAGCAAGAGTCATACTAGGGGACTTTAACACCCACTGACTTCACTGGATAGGTCTTCCAGACAAAAAATCAACAAGGAAACAGTGAACCTAAATGACACACTAGATCAGATGGTTTTAATTGACATTTACAGAACATTTCCCCCTAAAGCTTCAGATTATACATTCTTCTCAAGTACACACAGGACATTCTCAAAGACAGACCACATTTTAGGACACAATACAAGTCTCCACAAGTTAAAGAAAATTGAAATCATATCAAGCATCTTCTTGGACCACAGTGGCATGAAATTAGAAATTAACTATAATAAAAACACTAAAAAACATTCAAACGCATGGAGACTAAAAAGCATGTTTTTAAACAATGAATAGGTTACCAAAGAGACCAAGGAAGAAATAAAAACTTCCTGGGAACATGAAAATGAACACACAACAATTTCAAATCTATGGGACACAATGAAAGCAATCCTGAGAGGGAAGTTCATAGCACTACAGGCCAGCTCAAAAAACAAGAAAAACTTCTAATAGACTCTCTAACCCAACAACTTAAATATTTAGAAAGAGACAACAAGAAAAGCCCAGAGTAAGTAGAAGGAAGGAAATAATAAAGATCAGAGCAAAAATAAATGACATAGAGACTAAAAAAAATACAAAAGATCAATGAAACCAAGAGATGGTTCTTTGAAAAGATAGAGTCATCAAGAAACAAAGAGAGAGAACCCAAATAAAAAAATCAGAAATGAAAGTGAAATAACAACTGACCCAACAGAAATACAAAGGATTGTAAGAAAACACTATGAACAACTATATGCCACCAAGCTGGATAACCTGGAAGAAAAAGACAAATTCCTAGAAAACTACAACCTTCCAAAATTCAATCAGGAAGGGTCAGAAAACCATTGAATAGGCCAATAACTGCTGATGAAGTTGAAGCAGTAATCAAAAAACTTCCAGCACATAAAAGCCCTGGTCCACATGGCTTCACAGGGGAGTTTTACCAAACAGTCAAAGAAAAACTAACACCAATCCTCCTCAAACTATTCCAAAAAATCCAGAGAAAGTAATACTTCCAAGTTCTTTTTATGAGGCCAGCATTAGCCTAATTCCAAAACCAGGTAAAGAAAGAAAATTGCAGGCCAATATCCCTGATGAACATAGATTCTAAAATCCTCAACAAAATATTAGCAAATCAATCCAATAATATATTAAAAAGATCATACACCATGACCAAGTGGGATTTATTCCAGGGATGCAAGGCTGGTACAATATTCACAAATCAATAAACATAAAACATCACATAAACAAATTGAGAGACAAAAATCACATGATCATATCAATAGACACAGGAAAAGCATGTGATAAAATCCAACACCTATTTTTGATAAAAACTCTCAGCAAAGTGTGAAAGAGGGATCATACCTTAACTTAATATGACAAACCTACAGCCAAAATCATACTCAATGGGCAAAAACTAAAACCATTTCCCCTAAGAACAGGAACAGGACAGGGTGTCCACCATCACCACTCTTATTAAACATAGTAGTGGAAGTTCTAGCCACAGTGATCAGACAAGAAGAAAACATAAAAGGCATCCAAATTTGAAAGGAGGAAATAAAATTGCCATTACTTGCAGATGACATGATATTATACATAGAAAACCATAAAGACTCCACCAAAAAACTATTAGGTTTAATAAATGAATTCAGCAAGGTAGCAGGTTACAACATTAACACTCAGAAATAGATGACATTTATATACCAATAATGTACTCTCAGAAAGAGAAACTAAAAAAAAATCCCATTTACCATTGCAACAAAAAATTAAGATACTTAGGAATAACTTAACCAAGGATGTAAAAGGCCTGTACTCAGAAAACTACAGGACATTGCAAAAAGAGATAGAGGAAGATATAAACAAGTGAAAGAATATACCATGTTCATGGATTGGAAGAATGAACATCATTAAAATGTCCATACTACCCAAAGCAATCTATAAATTCAATGCAATCCCTATTAAAATACTAACAGCATACTGGACAAACACTTCAAAAATTTATATGGAACCAAAAAAGACCCCGAATAGCCACAGCAATCTTGAGAAAGAGGAACAAACTTGGAGGGATCACAATACCAGATATCAAGTTATACTACAAAGCCACTGTAATCTAAAGAGCCTGGTACTGGCATAACAACAGAAATATAGATCAGTGGAACAGAACAGGGAGCCCAGAAATTGACCTACACCACTATGGTTGGTTAATATTTGACAAAGGAGGCAAGAACATATAATTGAGTAAAGACAGTCTCTTCAATAAATGGTATTGGAAAAATTGGACATGTACATGCAAAAGAATGAAACTAGACCACCAGCTTACTCCAAATACAAAAATAAAATCAAAATGGATGAAAGACTTAAATGTAAGATGTGAAACCATAAAAATCCTAGAGGAAAACATAGGCAGCAAAAGCTCAGACATCTCTCTTAGAAATATGTTTGCTGACACATCTGCTAGGGCAAGAAAAACACAGAGAAAATAAACCATGGGACTACATCAAAATAAAAAGCTTCTGCACAGCAAAAGAAACCATCAACAAAACGAAAAGGGAGTCCATTGTGTGGAAGAACATATTTGCCAATGACACATCTGATAAGTGATTAATATTCAAAATATATAAGGAACCCATACATCTTAACAAAAGGAAGACAAATAATCCAATTAAAAAATGGGCAAAGGACCTAAATAGACACTTCTCCAAAGAGGACACACAGGTGGCCAAGAGACATATAAAAAAATACTCAACATCATTAATCATCAAAGAGGTGCAAATTAAAACTACAATGAGGTATCACTTCACACCTGTCAGAATGGCTCCATCAACAAATCAATAAACAACAAGTGGTTGGAGAGGGTGTGGAGAAAAGGATGGGAATGCAAATTGGTGCAGCCACTATGGAAAACAGTATGGCGTTTACTCAAAAGATTAAAATTGACCTGCCATTTCACCTAGTGATTCTACTTCTAGGAATATATCCTAAGAAACCCAAAACACCAATAAGAAAGAACTTATGCACCCCTATGTTCATAGCAGCACAATTTACAATAGCTAAGATCTTGAAACAGCCCAAGTTCCCATCAGTAGATGAGTGGATCAACAAGCTGCGGGACATTTATACCATGGACTACTATGCAGCTGTAAAAAATAAGGATCTCTTATCCTTTGGAACATCATGTAGGGCACTGGAGAGTATTATGCTAAGTAAAATAAGCCAGTCAGAGAAAGGCAAGTACCACATGATCTCACTCATATGTGGACTCTAATGAACAAAATAAGCTGATGAACAAAAGAGATCCAGAGACATAGAAGCAGAGGACAGACTGAGGGATCTCAGAGGGAAGATGGGGATGGAGGAGTGGGCGGTGAGAGATTAATCAAAGAACTTATATGTTTATAAGCATAACCCATGGACACAGACATTGGTATGGGGAAGGCCCGGGGGGGGGTGGATGCAGTGTGGAGGGGATCAATGGGGGAAAAAGGTGACATTTATAATACTTTCAACAATAAAGATTTTTTTAATACTAAAAATAATTTTAAAAAATACAGAAAATAAATCCTCTGTAAAATGCTCAAGTCTTCTGTGAAGTATTAAAATGTAAAGATATTTACAGAAGGTGCATGTTACTACTTTGTTTACATATTTAGTGGGTGTTTCATTTAGTAGTCATAATTGGGCTAAAAACAGTGTTTCACATTTGTTTTGTGTACATCTTCCTAGGTGTGTTCAGAAACGTCACTCCTGTTTTCAACAATTCAAGGTAAATTGAAACACTAAAACTATACTCTTCTACACAGTCTTTGCTATTAGCTTGTACAAATGTATTGAATTCATGTTATGTCATATACTAATTCATGCATTAACAACTTGGAACATATTCAAATAAATTTTTGATAATCCATAGGTGAATTAGTCTGTAAAATGTTCATATATTCTATTTAGTATTATCATGTAAATTTACTGAAAGAGTAGACTTGAATACTTATTACATAGATTGGATTTTCATATAACAGATATACTTTGTGCTAAAATCCATGTTTCCAAATACTCTCTGTATACAACATTCTAAGAGTGTACATAAATTTTCCTAGAGCTTTAAACAATGCAAAATTGTTTCAAACTCTAAAACTAGATTTTTCTCAATAGACTTTGTAAGTAGCATGCAAAAATATATTGACTTTAGGTTATTTCATAGACTAATCCATGCATTACTACTCTGGAGTATGTTTCAATCTTTGAAGTAATACACAGGTGAATTACTTCATATGTTCATATCTTCTGTGAAGTATTTTAATATAATGGCATTTACTAGGGAGCAAGTTCAAACATTCATTATCTAGTTGTTTCTCATTTATTCATTTTAGTGTTTGCTAAAAGCTTTGATTAAATCCCGCTTCGTACAAATTAATTTTACAATGGTCAATCAAGTTTACACAATGAGCTGCTAATTGAAACCTTAAAACTACACTGTTCCAATATTGGTTTGCTATTACCATTTACAAATGTATTGATTTTTTTTTCAGTGTTCAAACATGCTCTTGAAGTTAAATAAAAATAAATAAATAAATAAATAAATAAATAAATAAATAAATAAATAATAATAAATAATAAATATAAAGGCATGGAAGCTTAGTTGGCCAAAATGATCTCTAATAATCATGAAAAACACTAGAAATGGCCAAACATAAGAAGTTTTAGCTCAATCTTAGCTCTTCTAAACTTTCTTCCCAGCTTCAGTTCTTATTGGAAATAATTCCCATTTATATCTTTATCCTCATTTGCATGGAAGTTACGCTAGCAGATGTATTTGTTAAATAAATTATGATATATAATTAATGGAATATCTTTATCACAAATGGTGTTGATGTTTTAGGATATAGGCCATTGGGGTAAAACCATGTACATGATTATAGTAGGCAGTACAATGACCCCACAGAGACGGCCATATCCTATTCTCTGGAACCCATGAATATGTTACTTTACATGGCAAAAGGGACTTTGCATATGTGATTAAAAGTTAAGGAATTTGAGATAGGATGATAATTCTGGATAATATATGTGGGCTTAATGCAATCACAAGGATTCTTACGAAGGAAAAAAGGAGGCAGGCAAGTCGAAGAAGGAGATGTGATAAGTAAGCAGGTGTTGGACTGATGCAGCCATGAGCCAAGGAACGTGAGCAGCCTCTGGAAGCTGGAAAAGGCAGGAAATAGATTCTCCCCTGGAACCTCCAGAAGGAACTTGGCACTTTAATTTTAGCCCCATAAGACAAATTTTTAGACTCTGCCCTCCAAACTTTAAGATAACACTGTGTTGTTGTAAGCAACTAAGTTTGTAGTAATTTGTTACAGCAATGACAGGCAACTAATATAATCTTTACACTTAAAATATTATGCTGGAAAATTTAAATTTGAGGTCAAGTTGGTAGAAGGAGAAACCTTATCTGCCTTTTGATTACCTCTGTCTTATTGCAATGAAGTACAAAATGTTAAAATCTGTAAAAGTTAGGAGAGCAGTGCTCATAGGTGGGATGGGTCAGCAACATTCAAACACAATTAAAATATTTTTGAGAGGTTGAAAATCAAGACAAACTTACTGAAAAGTTTATCAGACTAGAAGAAGCTGCAATCTAGTACACAGACTAAAGAAGGTCAGAGGAGACGTGGGAGGAAATAAGTTTTGAAAGTGAGAGTAGTGGGACAGAAAGGAGGTTAATTAGTTAAAAGGTTTGCTGTGGTATAAATTGCTTGTTCAGGTGCCCCGACTCTCTCTCCACCCCCTAACTCAGCTTATACAGGACTTTAGCACCTGATGATTCTCTGAAGGAAAAAAAACAACACCTAAAGTTCTGTTTTTAAAAACTGCCTCTTAGAAAAACTAAAGTTTTCTTAGATGATATTAGGACTTTAGAATCAATACTTTTGATTTTAGGTTTCCTGGGAAAGGGCGGGAGCAACAGCATGCCGACATCTGATCTCCGCATGTGTTTTCCAAAGCCTGCCTGCAAGTCTCACAGCTCTCCCATACACGTCAACTACCAGTCAGCCTTGTGGCTAAGGCAGCAGGCCTTTTAAGAGACTAAGCCTCAAAAAAAAGAGAAACTAAGCCTCATTACATAACAACAGAGGAAACCCACGACACCTACACACCCTGATCAACATAAACACAGTATTAAAGTATTATCAACCGATTGGAAGACAAGGCATACAAATTAATCCAAATAGAAGAGCTGTGACCCAAATTCATTGTTCTTAATTATTATCAGAAAGCCAAGATTCCTGGATATTAGATAAAATAATATTTCAGATAGCAAGAAAACAGCATACATTTTACATATATTAAATTTGTGCCTTCAGATATGTTTGATAAGTTATTAAAGCCATAAAATATAAACAAAAAAGGTTTGCTGTAAAGAATGCAAAGAACACAAGAGAAATTTGAAAATTTTGAAAAAAAAATTACAATTTTAATAATTAAAAACAGTCTTGTTGGAGTAAACCCAAAGAGGAAATGGGCATTTTTAAAAGTCAAAAAGAGAGAGAAATGGTCAAGAGAGATAACATTAAATTAAGAAAATTATTGAAAAGATACAATAAAAAAAAATTGGAAATGAGGAAATTATCTCCCCAAATATTGAAAGAATCTTTCAGGTTAAACAGGATTAGCAAGTGACTGGAGAGGTAAATAACAGAGATATAAACCAGGACACAGCCTCAAGAAATGTCAGAAAACCAAAAGAGAAGAACCTAAAAGCATTTATATCAACAACAATTAAAAAGAGGAGATTCAAACTGGCATCAAACATTTCTGGAGTTTACTTACAAGAAATATTTTAATGATTATATATAAAGATTATGAATTTACAGCTGGAAATAGCTTTTAGTAATATTTAAATCAGTTCAACAATTTTCTGAGCAACTGTTAGCTGAATACCTACCTCTCCATAACACTTGGCCCTGTCTCTTCATAACTTGCCTCTGCTACATTCTGGTCTCAACTAGATAGATTGTTACCTCTCGCTTACTATCCAGCCCTGTCCCTCTGGACAGGTTACTCAGCAGGTTCCTATTTCCCTCATGGGCTCTGGCTCAGTTTCACAGGCTGGCCTTCCCCACAGTGAGTCATTTTTGAAAGCACAGAGTTTATCGTATCCTGCCAGCCCAATAAGCAACCAGAAAGTCCATTGCAACAGGGAGAGTGGAAAGGTCTTATGCTTTTTGCTTGAAATGACCAAATTCATTTTGATCCTTCAGGTGGATTTGACAATTTTTTGTTGTTGATGAAGAGCAGGTTTTTATTGTTCTTCTTGCTTTTATTTTAGTTTATTTCCTCGGTTATTGAAATGATATACAATTTCTTCCCATAGTATCTTTGTCAATTCCCTTTTGGTTGTTCAAAGTTTGATCACTATAAAAAAAAGTATATTTCTGTGCATCTGCAGCTGCAATTCACAGCCCATGCATGTCCAGATCAGTAAAATGTATTTCAGTAGAGATAAATTGAATGATGATGGATTCAAAAGTGACACTAATGAAAATACTCAAAATATAAGATTTGTTGCGTGTCCTGTTGACAAACATTATGGTGTTATTGAAAATTAGGTATGCATGTGCACAAGGCCCCAAAGCCTAAAGTAGTTTTTCATTCTATGAAAATGCTGTTTGATTTTCAAAAATGCAGTCATTCAAGAACATAGGTAAGAAGCTGATGTGAAAACTACTGTGTGCAATTTTATGTGTAACCACAGCAGCCTTTTCTTACTGTAGACAAATGAGGTGGTAGAGACCTCCCCAAGATTAGTTTCTGAATGGACCTGAAGCCTAAAATCAATGTTTACCCATGTTTTTCACAGCACTTTGCTTTCAACATTGATTGAGTTTATTGAAAAGCTCCCACTGGTCATTTTAAGTATCAAGTTAAATTGAAAATTCCCAATGGTGTTACTGAAACCTACAACTAACAGGCACCCCTGGTTTTTCAGAGAGCCAATGACCCTGACTATCAATGGTTGCTTAAACTCTTGGCAAGCAGCCACAGGATTTCTGAAATTAACTGCTTTTTTGGACTGTTTTCATTGAATTAAAAAGGAAGAAAAAAAAAAAAGCTTATAGAAAGTAATTACAAAGTCTTTGCTTTAATTCTAGTAATTAAATGTGACTTCACCTATTATTATTAGCTTCTGTTCTTTTCTTCACTACTAGAGGAAAGGGGAGCTCCACATAAGAGTTTATGCCTAGCTGGGCATGAATCATTTAAATCAAATAAATGGACGTATTACAAATGTGTTCTATTTGGACAACTTGAAAACAATTAGAATTTTTGCTTTGAGTGGAAAGAGGTATTAATTTCATAATGGAAGTAAAGTTGTGTGACCAGGTCAAAGAACACTAAAGTGGCCAAACACCATTTCCTCCCACACGTTTTGTTTTTGTTTTTTTTTTTAAGATAAAACTAGTATTGAAAATAGCAAGGATTCAGTAGAACCGAATTCTCTTTCCTAAATTGCCTCTGCCTTAATTTGGGGAAAAGTGCATTCTGAAGGAAAAAGTAAGCAGTGTCTTCCATTTACTCCCCATGTGGTGGTCATTTTGACTAATACCCACGTATAAGATTATCATCCAGATATCACCAGTTTAGCATAAGAATGACAAAAGAAGATTTAAAAGGCCTCTTTACATAGCCCTTTGATGATTATTGTGTATTAAATTTATATTTAGAAAGTGAGTGTTTCTTTCCATGGCATCCGTAAGTCCTTTATGGAGGAGCAGAAGCAAATTATTTAATATTTAACAAATATTTATTTATTTATTTCTGTCTTCAAACTATTTAAAATTAGAGGGTTCGCCATGACATTCTTATAGGGTTATAGTAGAAGGTTAATAATTGCCCTCATTATTACTGCTCCCTCTTTACTGTTGTCGCTAGTTCCTACATGCTGTTCCCGGGAGGTTGACCAAACTCCCGTATAGGAAACTAGGCATGAATCCTGGACCGCACCAATCACAACCCACACCCTACCCACGGTGTTTGCCTCAGCGATGAGAATATGATTAAGTTGGCCCAACTGAAGTGTAGCATAGAATCTCTACTCACAGTTCTAACCTATATACTCTCTCCAATCAAGATGATTTATTGGAAAGATCGCTACAGCCATTTTACTATAGAATGATTGCCAGCCAAAGGATGAACTGATGCATGGAGAGAGAATAGTCCTGGAGATCCAGGGAGCAACTGAGACGGAACAAGAATTAAGCCAGTCCTGGGCCCCACCACTTTCCTGTCTGAAGCGTGGGGGGGGGGGGAGAACTCTTTCATCTATTCGAGTTAGGTTATATTCTTGTAACTGAGAGTCTTGACTACTATAGTATTCAAAGGAGTTAGTAAGGAAGAAAGTTAACTGTAAAATTAATAAAACATTTTAAAGCCAAAAGTAACATTGCTGAATAAATGTTCTATGCTGCACTGGTTCTCAACAGTGATGAACTCCAAGCCTTCCACAAGCATATCAATAAATTTTAGCTAATATATAATATGTATTTTTGGTAACACTGAGTATATTAATTGTTTGGATGAAACTTAAAACACCACTAATGTAGTAGATAAGTTGATATTACATCTAGGCTTAATCAGTTGGCCTAATCAGGAACTTGAATTCCAAGGAGGTCCAGTTTTATTAAATTCAGGAAACCTAAATTTAGGATTAACTACTAAAAGCACTTCTACTATCTTTTTTTCAATCAATACTAAGGCCTTTTCCAAATAGCTCAATGAATCTTAGAAATATGTTTCTACTGGTGAAATTGGTGGCTTGTTAATCACCGTAATGAATATTAGCAATGGGTTCTCAGTAAAAGTAATAGTATTCAACATGTAAATTGACTAAAATAATTAGGGGTCACTCATATTTGCAAAATCAAAGCACAAAATTCTCACAAAACTTGATCATTAAATAGTTTCGTGTCCAGCCATTGGGTTTAAAACCATCTAATTTCTGTTACCCCTAAAAGAAAAAGAATGTTACCTCAGGAATATTAGCATGTCTGCCTTATGTGAACCTTTCATCCAAGGTGTGGTCAAAGTATCAAAAAGTCGAAGAGCTGGGGTTTTGTTGAACTCACAGGGTAAGTGGTATGAACTATTTTATGTCTACTGGTTAAAGTTTGTTTAATAAATTTCTGTATATATGGCTGGAATTGTCATAAGAGTTTATTTCCTTTTAAGCTTTTACCAAGACTGTATGGGTAGAAGTAATCTTCACCTACCTCAAAATTCTCCAGCAGTTACCATTATCTAACAACAACAACAAAAAAAAAACACCTAAGCATTGTGTATAAACCAAATGACTTAGAAAATTTTACAATACCTATTGTTAGAGCAGTGTCTTTCAGATATAACCTTATTTAAAGATATGCATGTATTTGAAGATATGATTTAGAGTGAAACATAACCTGTTCCAAGGCATAGGTAAAACTGTAATTTTGTCAAAGATGATATAGAACTGAAAACAGTTATATTCTAATATTGACACAAAGTTAAATGTCAACTGAATGAAGAACATTAGGCTGGAATTATATTTTTTCTCAAAGCTATTATTGTATTTATTTTAAGCTGATTTTAAATAAATTTTAAAAATTTCATTCTGAAATGTAAAGCTTATTTTAATTAAAGTATAGTTGACATACAATATTAGTTTCATAGTGATTTGACATTTATATACCTTATGAAGTGATCACCAGATGTTTAGTAACCATCTGTCACTATACAAAATTACTGTGATATTATTGACTGTATTTCCTTTGTGCTACTTTATAGCCATGATATGGAAGCAAACTAGGTGTCCATTGATATATGAATGGATAAAAAGGAAGGGATATATAGGCATATATATATATATGTATATATATGTGTATATATATATATGCACACACAATAAAATATTACTTAGCCATAAAAAAGAATGAAATCTTGCCATTTGCAACAAAATGGATAGACCTAGGGAATATTATGCTAAGTGAAATAAGTCAGAGAAAAACAAGCACTGTATCATTTCACTTGTATGTGGAATCTAAAAGACTAAACAAATGAAAAAACAAAGAAAACAGACTCATAGATATTGAAAACAAACTGATAGTTGCCAGAGGGTTGAGCACTAGGTAGATGGGCAAAAGGTGAAGGGGATTAATAGGTACAAATGTAAATGAATTTTTTATTATATAAATAACATAAACAATTTTTATGGGAAATACTAAATTATTATACATAAAAATGAAGTCACTACAAATATTGCTTATAGTAAAACAAATCCGTCTTCTTATTGGTTACTAATTGTTTTTAATTTCCCAGAATTGTTTTTCAGTATTTACACACACACACACACACACACACACACACACATGCACATACACATGTACAGTTATGGAAAATATATTATGTATATTATGTATATATACATGTATATTATTTAGAAGGGATGAAAAAAAGTTATAGAAATATATCCTTTTATCATTTAACATTGCCTTAGCAAAGTAATGCACATAATTCCAGCTTACTGCTTTTAACTTAGTCATATTAAACTGTTTATTTGCCTTTTTTTCTATTACAAACAGACTCTGGTGAATGTCATTGTAATGTTTTCTTTTGTTAATATAGGAGGATTTCTTCATGGGTTGATATGGAGTATTTCTCCTAGCTTAAATTCTAAAAATTTGAAGTTGAATTGCTGAGTCATAGAGAATGGCTATGTAAAATTTTAATAGATATAACCAATTGTCCTCTAAGTGCCTCTCCAGCTGATGAGAGGGCCTGTATCCATATACTGACTTCCTCATCAACACTTGATATCATCATATTTTAATAGTTTGATAATCTTATAAAAGATATCTCTATCCCATTCACCCTTTAATTAGCAATTATTTGATTCTAAGGTTAAGAACTTTTTATAAGTGTACCCGTGATTGGACTTTCCACTTTTATGAATTTCTTGTTCACATTTTTAGTCTAGAAATGTTTTCACAGATACACATAATCATTGCTATATAGCATTAGCAATTAATAATGATTTCCAACTTGTTTGGTGTTTTGAGACTTTTAATCCCACAGTTGTATCACTTACCAAAACAAAAAATTATTGTGAATTACTGATAAAATTTAATAAATCAGTACTTACATAAATGCATGTTTATAATAAAAAGTGTATATAACCTTCCTGGAGATAGAATTATGGGAAGAAATTACTAACATTTTTATTACATTTTTTACTTCATATTCAAAGGCACAAAAAACGATAGTATTTTTTTTCTAAGTTTTGAACAACAAATTACAGGTATGGAAGGTTTGTTTTTCAGAAAAACATTCTGTATTTGTATGTCAAGAAAGGCATTAAAAACACAGAGAACAATATTCAATGAATTTCATTTCAGTAAGTGTGCAGTAGCATCAAAATATGGCTATAAAGCTTTCATATATGAACTATTTAAATATTTGGAATCTTAATTATATTTTTTTCTATGCCTTCAGCAAGTTCTTTAACGAGTCTGGTTTTCATTTGCTTTGTTTGCAAAGTGGAAAAATATTTATGTCATGTTATTTTTAAAAATTATTTTCAAAGGCTGTGAGCAAATTATGCACTGCAGAAATAATTTGAGAGTAAAATAGAAGCAAAAAATCTGCTCATTATATAAAGAGGACTCAAGAAAAAGACAAGAAAATATACCTTAGGAACAAAACCCAAAGTACTTTCTTTTACTTTCTTATGTCCCTTAAAAATTCTGAACAACAATCCCGTCTTTTTAAAAGATTTAGATTTTCTATAATGTGGCTTTCAGATACATGCTAGTACATTTTATACTAGCATTTCCTTAATACATTTTATCTTTAAATTTTCTTAGACTATTTCACATACAGTTACTGAAATGTCTTATATATAATAGAAATTTAAATTTAGGGTTTAATTAGAAAATTTTTCAACAGGCTGCATGTCTTGTCCTTTCATTATCTAACATAAAAATGTTCAATTTCAACTTGCTGATTCTGTGGTCTTCTTGTCTCCCTATCTCTTGGTTTACATTATCTAATTAGGTAACATGATAAGAAATGTGCTAATTCATTTTGAAAGAAGTAGTTTGTTGAGAGTTTTAAGTTATGCTTCCACCTGTGTTGTAATATTTTTATGCTCCTCATTTTATAAGATTTCTGATTATTAGAATGAATGGTAATATTGTAGTTTGTTTGAAGAGCATTGATTTATCAATCACACAACCATTTTTTATGATAAGTGTCTCAGACTGTTCAGAGTAATCTCAAAAAAAAAAAAAAAAAAATCAGTTTTAGAACTATTTTAAACAACATAAATAAAAGTTCCACTCCACAGGTCAATAGACCAATCTGATATCTCTATAGATTTTCAGGAAAATGGGAGATTTGTGAAAGCAATTTAAGTTATGTCTCTCTCTCTACGTATTTTGTCTTACTCTCAGTCATACACTTGGTTGGGAAATCTTTGGTTATATATATACCAGAAACTTATAGAACAGCTAGGGAAATTACAGAAATAGATTTTGAGTTGGACATGGGAAATATAGTTATCAATTAATTGACAATCTTTTAGATTGACTTAATTAAATAGAAAGTTAATACCAGTGGGAAAACTAAACCCTTATTTATAGTATAAATTAACACCAAGTTATTAGAGGAAAATTATAAAAATACAATTATCTTTGCAGCCAGTAGGCATCCATGGATGTCTGAAAAACACATCATATTATCAATAGTGACTGTCCCTCATTGAGAAGTTCTGTTTCTGGAACAGATGTCTCAGATATAGGACTGGTAACTCATGAATTCTGGAGAGAGATGTTATTGGGCAACAAGGTTCTAGAAGATAATACATTATCACATTAAATATCTGGCCAAAGATGAATGGCTAGCTTAATATTTTAGACAAAGGAAGCCATATTCTCTAATGTTATGTGTAAATTGTTTGTTCCATAAATTTAGTTTTTATGTAGAACATTCTTGGAAAAATAGTAAAAAATATTTACTTTTTACTTGACTCTTGCAGAAGGTAAAGAAAACCTGGGGAAAGTAGATGCTGGAAACTAGCATGTTTGCCAGAATCATTTGTGTTAATCTGGGATACTTTCCAATGTTTTCCACGCTGGACGTTGAACTGCAGCATTGATGGCAGCAACTATTTCCTTTTTCTTTACATAACCTCACGAATGTGATAAACTGGTAACAGAAAATATTGATGAATAGATTACTTATTTGATTTATATTCTTGCTGAAATTACAGAGATAGGAGCAAATTATATAATTCTGAGTTATGTCTTTGGCTTAAGTTCAGAAAGGCGATAACAACCTAAATAAGTCCAGAGGCGTAATAGGTCACAAAAGAAGAGATGACGAACGTTCAATTTAAAAGTGGCATCATTACCATCTTACGTCAGTCAGACCGCTTGCTACTCTTATTTGTACAACCTTTAAAGAGCTTTCCTTTAAGAACTATAATTTTTGGTATGCTTTTTTCTTTTAATCCTTACCCAAGGATATTTTTTCTATTGCTTTTCAGAGAATGGAAGGGAGAGAGCAAAAGAGAGAGGGAGAGAGAGCGAGAAGGGGAGGGAGGGAGACGTCATGTGAGAGACACATCGATGGGTTGCCTCCCTCATGCACCCCATCCAGGGCTGGGGATCGAGCCTGCAGCTGAGGCTGTGCCCTTGACCCAAATCAGACCCGAGACCCTTCAGTCTGCAGGCAGATGCCCTAACCACTGAGCGAACCGCCTAGGGCTTGGTATGCTGTTTTGAATGCTGCTCTTTCCCCCCAACTTTTCTTTATGTGACAAGCTACAAGGATATAAAGTTCTTTTTTTTAATCCTCAATGGAGGATATGTTTATTGATTTCAGAGAGAAAAAGAGAGAGAGATTAATGTGAGAGAGAAGCATCAATCGGTTGCCTCCCCTACAGGCCCTGGCAGGAAATCAACCCCGCAAACTTTTGGTGCACAAGATGATGCTCCAACCAACTCAGCCATCCTGCCAGAGCCAAATGTTCATTTTAAAAGCCCATTCCTTCTATATCTGGGGTGTGCTCAGGCAGAAAAAAAGGAAAGAAAAAGATCCTTTCAGCAAAAATATCATTTAATCAACCACTTGCTATGTCCCAGTTGTCCTATGATAAATTGTGAAAAAAGGCAATTAATATGAACCCAATCTAATAGAGCACACTATATAAAAGAGAAGACAGGTTTAGAAGCAGTTAACTGTAACACAATGTAACTATTAATCTAGCACTGAGTCCAGTAGGTATAGAATCACAGGGAAAAAATAAATAAATCTCTGAGTGGAAAGAATGTGATCGTTAAGAATTCAGAGAAGAGATTATATTTGCATTGGGCCTGGAAACTTGATGAGGTGCAGAAAAGGCTGACGGGGTGACCCAGGCGGGGGGAGGAGCATGAGGGGAGACGTCTAGTGCACCGGGCATCTGGGGTCATGGGTCCCATGTAGAGAAGTTGTGGGAAATGAAGCCAGCTGTGGATGGCCATGAATTCATTTATGCAATGATGAACCACAGGGGAAATTACATGTTAGGATAAGTGATGATCAGCACTGTGAATACTGGAGAGAAAGAGGGACTGAGAGCAAAGAGGCCTTTAGAAGCCACTGAAATAACGTCAGTCAGAGGTGATGACAACTAGCTAAAGACAAGCTGAAATAGAGTGGAAATGGGTGCTTGGAGGTGTTTTAGACATTAATTTACAGTGCCTAAGGTTTCTTTTAGAGAAGAAAGAAAGAAATAGATGAGAATAGATTGCATTAACTGAAATAAGAAATCCAGGAAAGTGAACCTGTGAGGGTGAGCAAAAGAGAATGTCCTCATAGTCGAACTGGGTACACTTGACAAGACTATGTGTACCCAGGTGGAGGGCGCCAGTTTCAATGGTAAACATCCATCTGGATTTGGTAAAATTATTGGGCCCTGTAGCTAGTGCTTTGGGAATTATTGGCATATGAAGAGCCATTGAAATGGGCTAAAGTTAAGTATCAATACTTAAGATTAGAATAAATAAAAGTTCTTAGTTGGAAGCTTGGGGACTTTACAGGGGCCCACTTCTTTTGTAAACCAGGTATTACCATTTTACTCCCAAGGCTGGGAAATGCTGAATTCCCTGCTTAGCGTTTGACACCTCCTAACGACTACTTTTGACCAAGTTTCTTATCCTAAATATGTAGCACTGTATTCAGGTTATTGACCCTTCAAGTCTTGACCTTCTTGGTAGTCTTAAATCCAATATTTTTCTATTCAGCTCTGTGAGATGCCACACGCTTTAGGCTATTGCATCCTGTCCAGTCTCTGCATCTTGCGGTAAACAAATTCTCTGACAGGGAAATTCTACAGAAAAACTCAGCTTACCACAACACCATCTCCTTCTTTCTGGAATATTGGCCACTAAATTCTTGGCTTTATTTTTCTTTCTAATGGGTTCAAATGGTCATTTTTAAAATATATATTATATTCAGATTCTATAGTGTGCCATGTATTGGGAGGATTAATCCTGTAACAAGGGCTCTAACATAGGCAGGTGTGGGGTTCTTCCCCCACAGCATCTTGTATGTAGCTTTATTCAAACATTATTGTAGTTTGCTTGTACTATTTATATATAATGTTCTTAAGTCTAATGTGCTTTGTTCCCATTCGACTTAAGGACAGAGAATACTTTATTATATTATAAATTTCTTCTTAGCACTTAGTATCTGGTTCAGTAAAAGATGGATAAATAATGAGTCTTTAAAATCTATGTGACACTTTCTGAGAGCTATAAGGGAATGTCATCTGTCCTGGAAGAAAGAAAGGACCTGTTTTTATAATCGCTTAGCAGAGCGCATCTGATGTCCTCACACTTAACCTCCCCATTATTCTGAACTCCTAGCTGGCTTCTGTCACCCCATTCCGTGCTGCAACATGGCTCTTTGTTTTTAACCACATTTTGCTTTTGTTTATCTATAAAACTCATTTTTCTTCCTCAAAATCTGGTTAAGCGGCATCTCCTTATTGAAGGGTTTCTAAATCTCCTTCTTTCTTATGCCACCTCAATATTTTGTATGTTTACTGTTACATTTATTGCCTGCTCATATGCCTGCCTCTTCTGTGGGGATCACTGAATGCAAAGCTGCATCTAACCATTTTCCAGAACTCCTGTGACTAATATCAGCTAATCTCCATGGAAGGCTTACAGGCTATGGATAAGAGCTTTGTTTGCATTTTTTCCTTTACACTTCACACGTACTAGGGATATGTATTACTTGCATTTTATATATGAAAAAACTGAGATTCAGAAAAGCTGGGAAAATTATTCAGGTCCGCAAAGATAGTAGCAAATTCTCAGACCAAATAGTCTACATTGTCTCCAAATGCTTGTCCTTTCTGTCTATTTTTCTTTTCAGAGTTCAACTTTTCATTGAATGTGTTACAAAGGAGGCTTAGTCAAAAAGACCAAAGCCTATGTCATCCTCAGACTCCTCAGATCCTTCTTTCTTTGCTTCTGCTTTCTTTCCTCAGCTGGAACAGCAGTGGTGGGAGCAGGGCCTCCTGCTGGGGCAGGTCCACCAGCTCCTACACTGCAGATGAGGCTCCCAGTGTTCCCGCTGGCCAGAGCCTCTGCAAACAAGCCTGGCCAGAAAGGTCCAACATTTACAGCAGCTGCTTCAGTGAGGGCATTGATCTTGTCCTCCTAGCGTCATATCATCTTTGTGCAGCATAAGGGCTAAGTAGATGCAGGTGAGCTCCAAGACAGAGGCTATGGTGTGGGCGAGTGCTGGGCCAGCACTGCCTGAAGCAGTGCTCATCCTGGGATGAAGTGAGGGCCTCACCCCAAAGGGTCCTTAGCTTCCTCAGAAGGACCTGGCACCTTCCTGGCAGCTGGGGAAAGGGGTCCAAATGCTTGCTCTTAATTTCTATTCTTTCTGCATCACTGCTCCTTGTCTGGCACAAGGCAGGCACTACATAAACTTTGTGAAGCAGGATATACTATTATGTATATTATATTATTATATTATATTAATTATATTATGTCATTATATTGCATTCCATTGTGAAGAGATATAAGTCAGGATTATTTTATCACAAGGTCAACCATTTGCAGGTTAATTACCAAACAGTAAATCTGATCCATCTTCATTTATTTCAGACAAAACAATGAGGTGATAGCAATGAATCATTTACTCAAAAGAATCAACCATGTGAAAACTAGAACATTTTAATGAGCAAATCTCTATAGATCTGTGGCTTTCTTAAAATTACAGAACTTCCAGTTTTAAGGAATGTGTGAGTAAAGTGCTTTATTTCAACAATTTGGTAATCTAATGAGTAAAGGAAAGTCATGGGCAGGTGCCATGTGTAACTGTGCAAAAGCTCCTGTATTGAAATAACATAAGAGATGACTACTTGTGACAATGTAAAAATGTACACAAGAGACTGGGGACTGAAGTTTTGTCAGTGCGTCCTTAATGATATTGACCTTTGTGTCTATTACATCATATTGGCATTGTTGCCGCTGAAAGAACCTTTCATATTAAAGAATATTAGAATTGTTTATTTAGAAATAATCAAAGCGAGGTAGAGGAAAGATTTTCCTTCCCTGTAGACCAAAATAAGAGTTGTATTATCATGAGCTCAACAGAAAGAATCAATTCAGAGAGCGGTGAACTATTATCTTCATGCAGAACCTACTACATCCAATCATGTATTATGTATAAAATACAACATAAGTACATAATACAAAGGATGCTAAAGAGCTATGGTGTTCCCAGAACCACTTATTATTCCATTACATTGTGAGTCACATAGAAAAAACTAACGGTAACATATGGTATTGGAGGATCAGAATTAAAGGACCTAAAATCAATAGAATCACCCCCACGCATACTCTGTACACACATATAAGTTTACAGTCAAATCCTTGCAACTGATTAGCAGACTCTTTGTTTTCTGAAAGTTCAATAGTATGGGTATCTCGGTTTTCTTTTCACTGTGACCTCGTACTTTCTCAGGCTGTTTTGTTCCTTAACTATTTTGTGTGTGTGGAAGTAATCTGAATGTTAATCATCATGATACAAGGGTTAAAAAGGCGTCTCAGGTACAGACTTTGAGGGTCAGAGGCAATTTAGGATATTAGGAGCTTCCATGATATACATCACACAAGGCTAGAATAGGAAAGCAATTAGGACTCAGTAGAAATATTAGAATACTTTTTTAAAAGATACATTTCACTGAGTTGTTGCTTTTTTCTTAATTCTCAGTAACCTAATTATAACAGTTGGGGAGCAGCTGAAATAAAAGAACTCTAAAGCCTAGAAAACCACAGAAATAACATCATACAATCAGTTTTCTAAAACTCATTCACCTCAATTTATTACCATAGAAATACATAGTAGTTAAATTTGCCATACAAATATCACAGTTTTTAGGTATGAAAAATTTACAAAGACCCTATATTACAAATATCTCTCAAATATGTAACAATGTCTCTATAGTCTTTATGCTTTCCAAGTCTCTGATCATAACCCCCCAATCTATAAACTAAAAATATTAAATTATCAGTGAGATTCTGTAAGAACAGAATATATGATAAGATATGAAGGTAGAAATTCCTTATTATGGTTGCATATTTTCACAGCTACTTCAAAATGTTTCTTCATTTTTATTTTTTGCATATATCAACATTTGTTCTTTGGTCTTTGTACATGGCATCTCATGCTAATATTTAATACGATCACCAAAAGTAACTTAATAAAGGCCAAGACTGCTCATTCATACTTCTAAAATTTCCACACACTTTTCTTTGCACCTGTAAAACTAGACAAAATGAGGTGATATTTCATTGTGTTTTGAATTTGCATATCTTGGATGGTTACTGACACTGAGCATCTTTTCATATGTCTATTGGCCATCTATACATATGTCCTCTTTGGAGAAGTGTCTATTCAGGTCCTTTGCCCATTTTTTAATTGGATTGCTTAGTGGGGGGGGGGGGGGGGTTGGTGTTGAATTGTATAAATTCTTTATAAATTTTAGACATTAATTAAAATCACAATAAAATATCACCTCACACCTGTGAGAATGGCTATAATCAATAAATCAATAAACAAGTGTTGGCGGTGATGTGGAGAAAAGGAAACCCCAGAGCACTGTTGGTAGGAATGCAGATTGAAGCCACTGTGGAAAACAGCGTAACATTTCCTCAAAAAATTAAAAATGGTACTGCCTTATGACCCAAAGATTCCACTTTTGGGAATATATCTGAAGAAATCAGAAACATTGATTTGAAAAAACATAGGGTGGGGTAAAAGTAGGTTTACAGTTGTGAGTATGCAAAACAGTTAATTTGTGTATTATTATTTATTAATTGTCTTATTTTCCACACTAATAACTGTGATTTACTTTTGCCCCACCCTGTATATGCACCCCTACATCACTGAAGCATTATTTACAATAGCCAAGATTTGGCAGCAGCCCAAGTGCCCATCAGTAGATGAGTGGATATAAAAGCTGTGGGACATTTATACAATGGAATACCAGTCAGCTGTAAAAAATAAGGAAATCTTAACTTTTGTGACAGCCTGGATGGACTTGGAGAGTGTTATGCTAAATGAAAATAAGCCAGTCAGAGAAATACAAGTACTATATGATTTCACTTATATGTGGAATCTAATGAACAAAATAAACAAAAAAAAATAGAAACAGACTGATAGATACAGAAAGCAAACTGACAGCTATCAGAGGGGAGGGTGGTTGGGAGACTGGGTGAAAAAAGTGAAGGGATTAAGCACACACAAAAAAAAACCCTCATAGACACAGACTACAGTATGGTGATTATCAGAGGGAAAGGGGGGTCGGGGGATGGTCAAATAGGGTAACGGGGATAAATGGTGATGGAAGGAGACTTGACTTGGGGTAGTGAACACACAATGCAATATACAGATGATGTCTTATAGAATTGTACACCTGGAACATAATTTTATTAACAAATGCCACCTCAATAAATTCAACAATAAATAAATAAAAGTAAAACTAGACAAATGTTAGAGACACCTTTACTAGCTTCATTTAGTGATTACTCACTACACAGGAGTCCTATAATGTCCCACTACACAATGTCCCTTATATTGTACACATTAACTCTTTGAAACCTCTTAACCACCGTATGAGAAAGAAACAATATTTTTCCGTTATAGAACCTAGCATCCTAGGTTCATAGAGCCAGTGCCTATAACTAAATCCATGCAGTCTGGCCGTAAAATCTGCACTCTGAGATGTTCCTCTAAAATGCCTGCATCAATAACTCCATTTACATAGCATATGCTATGTAGACATGTGTTTTGATTATATTTCCCTTTTGTTCTTCACATCACCCAAATTCTACAAATTTAGATATTGAGGGTTCAAGATTTTAAGTTCAAGTAATTTGGTAAAAGTCCTGGTGATTATTCCAGTTCCTAGAAACTAATAGAATTTTCATTAAGTTGAATAACTGAATGAATCAATACATAAATACATTTTTAAAAACTCAGTTACTTGAGAAAATGTATTTATTACCATGAAAATTTTTATTTTAAATTGATAAATCCTGCAATCTTTTTTCTTACACTGAAAAGTCCATATTAATCGCTACGGCTAAATAACAAACATAACAGCCACGGAGAGCAGTGGGAACATGTCAACAGTTCATGGAAACAATACACAGGGCCTGTTTCAGAGATCTGAACTGCTACACAGACTGTACTATACTAAAATTACAAACAGGGCAAGAATATTTAGCCTAGCTCAACAATCAGGACATGCTCTGATAGGCAGAAAACAAAACCCCAACCTGGAGCACAAGCACCATGAATCCTCACTTAAATGTCGCTAGATTTTGCCTATTGTCAATTGCTAAAGATAGATGGAACTGAAGAGGCAGGTGATTGTGAGAAAGAACTAATTTTATAATAAAAGTGAGTTGTGCATATTTGGGAGATGATAACTTAGACAATTGTCCTGGCAGGTTAATATCATTATAAATTATAAAAGGAAAATATTAGTACAAAAGCCCCCTGTGCCATTTGATAATTAAACACCTGGAGAGTGAAGGAAGAAAGTTATTTATAACATATTCAATAGACACTAAAATTACTAGAAAAAAAAATGTTCAAGTTTAATAATAAAGTAACAAAGCAATGGAGAAGAATTGGAATATCGAGCTGTTTGCCCCTGAATTTCTCCAGCTTTTTCTAAGGAAAATGTGGCATCAAGTAAGATTCACCTCCACTTTAAGTCAGGAGCAGCCCATTAAAGGGCTGATATGTAGACAGCATCATGGGTTATCTTAAAGCCTTGCAGCCAACACTTCCTCAGAGATTCGGCTTATCGATAGTTCCAGAGACATTGTTAACATTTGGCTCCATTCCTCTTCCCTCAGCATCAAGACCATGAACCCAGATGTCTACATTGCACTTTAGAGATTGCAAAAAACACGAGACGCATTGTACCAGGCACACAGGCTGATAATCCATGTTAGTAGCCAAGTATGATCTGAGGGCAGACCACTGTACTAATATATTAACCAGGACTATTAACCCTTTGCGGTCGTTTGTCTACTCTCAGCCACCAAAGCTTTTTTACCATTCCAGTCGTATGTCTGCTCTCAGCCACCACAGCAAGGAACTGTACGAATCTTAACTCTATTCATTCATGTATCAGTTCATAATTTCTCTGAAAGCTCTTAATTCCGACCAGTACGACACCCATGTCCAAATTTAATACGACCGCAAAGGGTTAATACCCGAGTACAAAACAGGTGAGATAAAATTTTAATGCAGTGTGCTGATATACTGTATATATGGACAGTCTTCAAAATAAATGCCATCTAGTTTATTTAAATGTTTAATTTAAAACAAGTTAATTTCTTTGCATATAATAGAATGCAGCCTTAAAAAATGTTGTACTTTTTTTACTGCTAAGGAGTGTCATGTGGATTTCAAATTTTACATTATATAATTATAGAGTATGATTAGATGTTAAGGTGCTTAGGCACTTCCTGCCCTGTGGGGCATATGGGTCGAGTATAAATGAGAATTAAAAAAAAACAAAACACATTAATATTAATTTGATAAGGACAGTAGTCTAACTGACTAATGACTCTTTTTTATAGACAGGACAGATTCACTTTCAAAAGAATTTGTGAACATTAAAAATGTATTTTTAATTTTAAAAACACCATAAAGCAACTATATTTACTTTATGATATGGATTTAAAATGTTAAACTTCAAGCTTTAATTTTTCTTCCTTTCTTTTTAGCAGATTAGACATATATAAAATTTTTTAAAACCTTTTAAAAAATGTGTTAGAGGCCTTTATATTTATTTTTTACAAAAGCAAACAATATACGCATCCTATTGCTCTGAGCTGCAAATTACTCATTAATCATATATATAAGAAAGATGGAAAAATCTTCCATGTCATTGGATTCAGATAAAGAAAACCCATCATATTGCTCTGATAAATAATAAACATAATCATAAATTCTGCAGCATCAACATAAATCATTTGAGTAAATTATTCTTTTAAATATATTACCTTCAAAATACCCTGTTAGCTATTCTACAGTAAAGTTGCTGATTTTTCTTAAATGTAGCTCATATTTTCATATGGTTACTTTTATTCATATAAAGTAATTCTTGATGCTGAAACATATATTTTAATATGAACATTTTGTTTTTCCCATTAAAGATTACTTGATGGTTTTTCTAAATAAAATATGAGTATTATAATATATTAAAATGTGCTATTTGTACCACAGCTTGTAATTGGCATTTCAAAATCAAGTGAATATGAGTTTTTCTTACTATTTCATAATAAACATTAAGAGTTCTTTCAGCAATACACCTCTATTTTATTTATTCTAGTTTTTGTCCAAACTTACTATGAACATTAGTATAGGCTAGAATAAAGCCTAGAGTTCTTTCTCTTTTATTTAAATGTCTTTATTTGTAAGTCAAATCCCAACCTAAATGTGGTTCATGCACAATTTTAGCTGTTCTGCTCTAATTCTCTAATGGGATTTATTTTTTACAGTGGTTATTGTTTTAACTACTCTATAATTAAATTTTCTTATGGACTATATGACATTAAAATGGTAACTTTTCTATGAAAATGCGAGATTATGTGGCCAGTTAATACTTTTCAGACTTTTGTACAGCTATTCTTCTTAATAAGATGACAGTCAAACAACTTTTTAGTTAAAATTTCACTAGTAATTATATTCATAAGGAATGATTTTTACGACTAAAATCCTACATAAATTGTGAGAGTCTGTTATTTATTTTTTTAATGTTTTACCAGTAGTGTTTATTTTAAAATTTGAAAATAATATATGTTTTCTTTTGATGAAGTATACTATAGGGATAAGTTTCAACGCCTTGACAATATCTCCTCCTATGATCCATTATTTGAGTCAGATGTCTTAACCACCCTTAAAAAAAAAAAGTACAGTTGTAAGAACATTCTTTTGTCTATTGTTTCCTGAATATTCTGATGAAGAATAGCTTATCTGCTGTATTTGCAGTGGATAAAACTTGATTAGCTTCCCAAGACCTCTGGTGAAATGGATTTGTTAAATATACCTTTTGCTCCTTACAGAATAGCAGCATATCTCTTTTCTACTAAATTACTTCTTATTACACACTATACATTGTGCTAATGGGCACATAAAGGCTGGAGGTTTTCTTTTGTGTTTTGTTTTTTTAAATGAAAATTCTAGACACTAAATATAGGTTAAAATGCCTTTGCAACAGTATCATAGCAACCAAAGTTCTAAACTGAAGCACTAGAATGGCAAATTGATATAATCTAAACAAGTATGTCAGAAGAAATGAGTATGATAGCTACAAATCATCACCAAGCTGGCTCAATTCACACTTCATGCCAAGGTGCCCCATGAAGAGGCAATTTTCATCTCCTGGATTTCAAATATCCCCCCACTCCTGGATTCTAGAATGGGGGAGGGTGCAAAGCTGAAAGTTTATGTCTCTCCAACCAGGGTTTAATTTACATGGAAGGTCTCGTTGATACACGTATGCGAAAATAGCCACTATATTTTTAATTCCTAAATGCAAATTACTTTTCTAATAGAGAAAACGTATGCAATGTTATAAAAGAAAAAATACAGAAACTTCATTTACCAGTGCCTATTATTGGAAAGAGGGCTGCGTAAAGAGGGAAGTGGCGACTGGAGTGAAAGGCTTCCCTGCGTTCCCTTTAGGAATGCAGTGTGTTCATTTTGCTTTGTAAGCCATGCTCTACAGACTAAACATTCTTTTAGAAAATGAGTTTAAATACAAGGGCAGCCATGTATTGGATGCATGGAAGCATGGAGGAATCACTGCGTGAGACAAAAGTAAAGAAACCTCTCCAAAATGAAGTTAGACTGAAGGTGGCCATAGCTGTTTAGAAGCGAGGACAACACTGCCATTCCCAATATGCTTTAAGTAATAAAAACAAAATTAGCGTTGTTTTAACTTTCATTCTCTGGCTCCCTAGAGACTCAAGATACATCTGCTACATCAGTTTGGAATGATGTAGGATGACACAATTACCAACAATTATCTAGTCCCAAATAGCCAAAAACCTTACATTTTATCTGTTTGGATGATTTTTTTTCTATGTACACAAAAATATTCAAATTAATTGAAATATCAATATAACTAAAAAAATGAATTTGTTGCCATGACATATTTTGTATCAAGAGTGGTCAATTATTACCAAACAGGGCATTGGTACAACATTTTACCAAGTACTGAGTAAAATAATTTATATGTGCCGGAAAATGTGAAAAATTAACGTGAGAGTCCAGAGACAGACTTAACCAGAAGAGGGATGCTTCCTATGATTCATGGAGCCCACTGATGTGAGAGGAGAGGAAAGCGAGAGGCTGAAAATAGATTTCATTGATCTTTCTTCTATCTTTAATGAAAAATTTCTCAACTTTATTTCACCCCCCAACATTAACTCTTTCATTCCCAACAAAGTGAAGATTTCCCATCTTCCTTGCCCTTACTCCCCAATCATGATTCCCTACATATTGGCATAATCTTTAACACCTCTATACAAACATTTTACTAAGATGACAAATAGCCATCTAAAAGTTTCAAAGTTTGATTTTTGTCAACGTCTTTCTTGAAATGTCCAAGATGGACAGGGAAGATGGTGGCCCTGTGAGAACTCGATATCCTCCTAAAATCCTACATAATTAGCTTGAAAAAAAACAGAGACACATACCTGAGTGGATGGAGTGCGAGCGAGTGGGGAGCACTGAAGACACATCACGGAGCCCGGTAAGAGGGGGGGTGTAGGAAGGCGGATCCCCTGAAGCCTGTGCTGGGCGCCGAGCTCGCCCCGAGGCCTGGAGGCTGCAAAGCTCCCTCCCCTCGGGAGTGCGGGCGGCCTCCAGAAGCTGGGACCCCACACCCGGCGCGATGGGACGGAGCGCCCGGCGCACAGGGGAGCGGTGAATCCCTGAGGAGGGGAGGGTGCCTTCCTTGGAAACAAAGCTTCTAGTGGAGGCCATGACCGGCATCTTGTGTTCCGGGCGCCGACCCTAGGGAAGGCTGTCCCAAAGTGTTGGCACCCGAGTGGTGAGGGACCAGAGGACTGTGCTGAGCAGACGCACACGGAGACTGTCTGCCTCCCTGTGGGGCACTGTGTTGAGCCCCAGAAAGCGCTGAATTTGCCTGGCAGGGGGGAGGGGAGGAGCCCTCCCGCCCTGAGCTCCCCGTGGGGAGAGGCTAGAATCTGTGACCAGCCCTGAGGGGACCCATGGTGGTGCGTGAAGCCGCCCCAGCTGTGCTGAGACCAGCGGTGCAGGGAGCTGCATGGAGCTGACTTTGGGTCCCCTCCTGCAGGGGGCCTTGGTGCGCAGGTGGTGAGACCTTGCAGGGCAGACTCTCGGCCTGTGTGTTGCTTTGTGCATTTTTGAGCCTGATCCCGGAACTGGCTCCCACCTTCCCGGCCTGCACTGGGGGACAGACCAGCGGAGGCTGGGGTTGGGGTCTGCACAGTGGATGGTCTGAGGGGCGGGCCTGGTGCAACCAGCCAACCAGAGCTGAGCAGGGAGGGGCGGAGCCCGCCGGCCTCTCCTGCAGCCCGGAGCACCCCCCCAATAGGAAAGGGGCGGGTCCCGCTCAATGAAGCTCCAGACACACCCACAGGGCACAGTCCTCAGGGGGGAGGGAGAGCAGCTCACAGGAGGGCTCTGTAAGAATAAGACTCTCGGGGACTATTGTTTGGGAACTAGAGGAAATGCTGAAAACCCCTGCTGGGGGCAGGGCAGGCAAAGGACTCACCGGAATGTTCTTTAATCGAACCCACGGGGCCCAGGCTGCTGAAAGGACCCCTACAGAAAAGGCAACAGGCTGAAATCAATCTGAAGCTGCAGCAGGACAGAGCCTGGGGAACTAGAATCAGAGGACAGGGTAGGGACTGAGGAGCTGGCTGTGGAGCAGAGACTAACTCCCACAGAGTGAGCGCCTGACAGCGACACCTCTAAGGGGAGTGATACCCTGAGCTACACTAGCCACCCTGCACCCTAAAGGCTCTACAGAAGACTCTGGAGTAAGACCAGGCCACTACAAGGTTGCAAAATAGTGACAAGAGGAGGTGGCCCATGGAGAGCCTCAGATCAACCGTCTACCTAAGGACACAAGAGCCAAACCTAGATGGCTCCTCACAGTGGGTGATACACAAGTACCTCCCAGGAGAACTAAAATCACAAAAAACAGTGACCCTCAGGCAGCATAAGCTGCCCAGAAGAAACTCACCTGATTGACTGTCTTTTTTTTCTTTTTTTTTTTTTTTTGTTGTTTTGGTTTTGGTTTTTTGTTTGTGTGTTTGTTTGTTTTATCTCTTTTTTCTCTTAGGAAGAAGAAAAAGGGGGGAAAATTTATTCATTTTTCTTCTTTGTAAATTTTATAATAATTTTGTGAAAAATTTTTTTAAAAACATTTCTTTTAACTAAATTTTTTCCCTTTTTTTTCATAAAAGAATTTTGTATTGCTTAGCTTATTTTTAGTTTTGTTTTGGTTATTTGCTTTGTTTTGTTTTCCCCTTGCTTCTATCAAGACTTTCTTGATATCCCTGCTTAACGACTGGGACTTTATCATTATAACCAAGTTTACTGCTTTCCTCTATAGTTTCCCCCAAATCTCTTACTGGACTACCTCCCTTCCTGGGCTTTATCTCTCTCTCTCTCTACTCGATTCATTGGCATAACTTTTTTACTTTTGCTTTTTTCTCTTTCTACTTTTTTTCATTCTTTCGTTATGCTCCCTTCTGTCTTCCTTTCTTTTTGTCTGATTGTTAGTTCTCTTATTCTCTGTATTGTATTTTTGTTTTCCCATTTTCAACTATTATCCTATTCCTATTCTCTCCCTTAATCTTTTGCTGACCCTTCTTTCAGAATCTTTTCTCTGTTTCTGTTATCTCCCAGTAGCTTTTCTATTTTTTACATCTTAGTTTATTATTATTTTCTAAATTTTCATCACTGTTAACAAGATTCTACTTCTCTTTCTAAATGTTATTTTCTTTCTCTTTCTTTTTTTAGGATTTTTTTTTTTTTCTCTAGAACTTGTGTTCTCCCTTCACACTCCCAGTTCTACTTTCACTTAGGTTGTGTTCATTGTGACTGTCAAGATATTTTGTAAGTACCTCTTGTTTCCTGGAAGTTTGGTTGTGTATTGTCCTACCTTGCCAACACCCGTATAACAGCTTACACAATGAGGTTTGGGCTGAGACACACAGTTAGCCAACCTGAGAGGAGAGTCCTCCCAAGGACTGATCAACGACAATCTAGACCCGACCACAACAGGAAAACATAAAGAAACCACAAAAGGGACACCCACAAGAGGGTCACGCCTAGAGCAAAGAGCTCAGAAGTATAAGGAAAACACACCTCTGGGCTCCACTGGACCCACAAGACAAAATCTCACTCCACAACACTGGGAGACAGCAAATATATCTAATATATAGATAAAAATACTAAGACCAAAAAAATTGGGAGACAAAGAAACAACCACCAAATTAAAGAAAAGGAAACATCGCCAGAAAAAGTCTTTGATGAGATGGAGTTAAGCAAGTTATCAGAAACAGAGTTCAGAGTAATGGTTATAAAGATGCTCAAGGAGATTAATGAGAAAAACAAGGCAATAGAGGATAAGATCAAGGACGTTAGGGAATACATGAAAAAAGGAATAAAGAATGTTGTATCTGATATCAAGAATACACTGAGCCAGCCGGGTGTGGCTCAGCGTTTGAGTGTTGACCTAGGATTCAGGCGATGGGGCTTTGATTCCCGGTCAGGGCACATGCCCGGATTGTGGGCTCAATCCCCAGTAGGGGGCATGCGGAGGCAGCTGATCAATGACTCTCTCATCATTGATGTTTCCATCTCTCTCTATTCCTCTCCTTTCCTCTCTCTGAAATCAATAAAGATATATTAAAAATAAAAAAAGAATACACTGGAAGGAATTAAAAGCAGGCTCAATGAAGCAGAGGATAGAATAAGTGATTTAGAAGAAAAGGTAGAAAAAATAACTCAATCAGAGAAGCAAAAAGAAAAAAAACACTTAAAAAGCATGAGGACAGTCCAAGGAAGCTTTGGGACAACATGAAGAGAAACAACATTCGCATTATAGGAGTCACAGAGAGGGAGGAAAGAGAGCAAGGGATAGAGAACTTGGTGGAGGAAATAATGACACAAAACTTCCTTAGGCTGGTGAGGGAGAAAGCCACACAAGTTCAGGAAGCACAGAGGGTTCCAAAGAAGAGGGACCCAAAGAGACCCACTCCAAGACACATCATAATTAAAATGGCAAATGTCATGGACAAATAGAAAATATTAAGGGCTACAAGAGAGAGACAAGCAGTGACCTACAAGGAAACCCCCATAAGCTAACAGCTGATTTCTCAACAGAAACTCTTCAGGACGGAAGGGAGTGGCATGAAGTTCTCAAAGTAATGAAAAGCAAGAACAGGCACCAAGATTGCTTTATCCAGCAAGACTATCATTTAAAATTGAAGGTGAAATAAAGAGCTTCCCAGACAAAAGAGGCTAAAGGAGTTCACCCTACCAGCACTGCAAGAAATGCTAAAACGACTGCTCTAAGAAAAAGAAGGAATAGTGAGAGAAAGGTACATCAGCATAAAGAGGAAAAATGGCATTAAATAAGTTGATATCAATAGTAACCTTAAATGTAAATGGCATAAATGGTCCAATCAAGAGACATAGGGTAGCTGAATGGATAAGAAAACAGGACCCAAATATATGCTGTTTACAAGAAACCCACCTGAGAGCAAAAGACTCACACAGGCTAAAAGTGAAGGGATGGGAAAAAATAATCCATGCAAATGGAAAGGAAAAGAAAGCTGGAGTAGCAATTCTTATTTCTGACAAAATTGACTTCAAAATAAAGACCATAACAAGAGACAAAGATGGTCACTACATAATACTAAAGGGATCAACAGGAGAAAATAACCCTTACAAACATTTATGCACCCAATACAGGAGCACCTAAATATACAAAAAAATTCTTGGGAAACTTTAAGGGGAAGATTGACAGCAACACAATCATAGGGTGACTTTAACACCCCACTGTCAGCATTGGACAGACCATCAAGACAAAAAATCAACAAGTAAACACAGACCTTAAATGATTCACTAACCTAATGGATTTAATTGACATTTACAGAATATTTCATCCCAAAGCAGCAGAATACACATTCTTCTCAAGTGCACAGGGAACATTCTCAAAAATAGACCACATGTTAGGGCACAAGGCAAGACTCTACAAATACAACATTGAAATCATATCAAGCATCTTCTTGGATCACAATGCCATGAAACTAGAAATCAACCACTATACAAAAACTCAAAAATATTCAAACACATGGAGGCTAAATAGCATGTTATTGAACAATGAATGGTTTACCAATGAGATCAAGGAAGAAATCAAACACTTCATGGAAAGAAACAAAAATGAACAGACAACAATCCAAAATCTGTGGGACACTGCAAAAGCAATCCTGAGAAGAAAATTCATAGCATTACAGGCCTATCTCAAGAAACAAGAAAAAGATCTAATGAACCATCTAACACAACAACTAAAAGAACTAGGATAAGAACAGCAAGAAAAGCCCCGAGGAAGTAGAAGGAAGGAAATAATAAAAATCAGAGCAGAAATTAATGACATAGAGGATAAAAAACACTACAAAAAATCAATGAAAGCAAGAGCTGGTTCTTTGTAAAGATAAATAAGATTGATGCACCTTTAGCCAGACTCACTAAGAAACAAAGAGAGAGGACCCAAATAAATAAAATCAGAAATGAAAGAGGTGATATAACAACTGACCCACCAGAAATGTAAAGAATTATAAGAAAATACTATGAGCAACTATATGCCAACAAATTGGACAACATAGGGGAAATGGACAAATTTATAGAAGCATACAACCTTGCAAAGCTTAATCAAGATGAGGCAGAAAACATGAATAGGCTGATAACAACTAATGAAATTGAAGCAATAATCAAAAAACTCCCAGGAAACAAAAGTCCTGGACCAGATGGATTTACAGGAGAGTTTTACCAAACATTCAAAGAAGAATTAACACCTATTCAAACTATTCCAGAAAATTCAAGAGGAGGGAAAACTCCCAAACTCTTTTTATGAGGCCAGCATCATCCTAATCCAAAAACCAGAGAAAGATACTACAAAGAAAGAAAATGATAGGCCAATATCCCTGATGAACATAGATGCTATAATACTCAACAAAATACTAGGAAACTGGATCCAACAATACATTAAAAAGATCACATACCACGACCAAGTGGGATTTATTCCAGGGATGCAAGGCTGGTACATCTGCAAATCAATAAATGTGATACATCACATAAACAAAATGAAGGACAGAAATCATATGATCATATCTATAGATGCAGAAAAAGCATTTGACAAAATCCAGCACCCATTTCTGATAAAAACTCTCAGCAAAGTGGGAATAGAGGGATCATGCCTCAACATAATAAAGGCATATATGACAAACCTACAGCCAATATCATACTCAATGGGCAAAACCTAAAACCATTTCCCTTAAAAACAAGATCAAGACAGGGATGTCCACTTTCACCACTCTTGTTCAACATAGTACTGGAAGTCCTCGCCACAGCAATCAGACAGGAAGAAAACATAAAAGGTATCCAAATTGGAAAGGAGTAAGTAAAACTCATTATTTGCAGATGACATGATATTGTACATAGAAAACCCTAAAGACTCCATCAAAGTATTACTAGATTTGATAAATGAATTTGGCAAGGTAGCTGGATACAAAATCAACATACGGAAATCAATGGCATTCTTATACACCAATAATGAACTCTCAGAAACAGAAACTACAAAAAAATACTATTTACCATTGCTACTAAAAATATAAGATACCTAGGAATAGACTTAACCAAGGATGTAAAAGGCCTGTACTTAGAAAACTACATGACACTGAAAAAAAGAATTAGAGGTAGATTTAAAGAAGTGGAAGAATATACCATGCTCATGGATTGGAAGAATTAATATCATTAAAATGTCCATACAGCCCAAAGCAATTTATAAATTCAATGCAATTCCCATTAAAATACCAACAGCACATTTCACAGACCTAGAACAAACATTTCAAAAATTTATATGGAATCAAAAAAGACCCCAAATAGCTGCAGCCATCTTGAGAAATAAGAATAGAGTAGGAGGGATCACATTTCTGGACTTCAAACTCTATTACAAAGCCATTGTAATCAAAATGGCCTGGTACTGGTACAACAACAGGTATATAGATCAATGGAACAGAACAGAGACCCCAGAAATAGACCCATGCCATTATGGTCAGTTAATATTTGAGAAAGGAGGCAAGAGCATCCAATGGATTAAAGACAGTCTCTACAATAAGTGGTGCTGGGAAAACTGGACAGATAGATGCAAAAAAATGAAACTAGACCACCAAATTTCACCATACACAAAAATGAACTCAAAATGGATAACAGGCTTAAATGTAAGTCACAAAACCATAAAAATCCTGGAAGGAAACATGGGCAGTAAAGAAACAGACATCTCACACAGTGGAATTTTCACTGATACATATCCTAGAGCAAGAGAAACAAAAGAAAAAATAAACATATGGGACTACATCAAACTAAAAAGCTTCTGTACAGCAAAAGAAAACAGTCTCAAAATACAAAGGAACTCCACGGTCTGAGAAAACATATTTGCCAAGGATGTATCTGATAAGGGGCTAATTTCCAAAGTGTACAAAGAACTCATATTACTCAGCAAGAGGAAGACAAAACAACCCAATTAAGAAATGGGCAAAGGACTTGAATAGACTCTTCTCCAAAGAGGACATACGGATGGCCAAGAGACACATGAGAAAATGCTCAACGTTGCTAACCATCAGAGAGATGCAAATTAAAACCATAATGAGGTATCACTTCACACCTGTCAGAATGGCTCCATCAAAAAACAACATATGCTGGAGAGGGTGTGGAGAAAGGGGATCCCTGGTACACTGCTGGTGGGAATGCAGACTGGTGCAGCCACTATGGAAAACAGTATGGAGGTTCCTCAAAAAATTAGAAATGGAGCTGCCTTTTGACTCAGTGATCCCATTTCTAGGAATATATCCTAAGAATCCTGAAACACTAATCAGAAAGAACATATGCACCCCTGAGTTCATAGTAGCACAGTTTACAATAGCTAAGATCTGGAAACAGCCCAAGTGCCCATCAGTAGATGAGTGGATCAAAAGCTGTGGGACATTCACACCATGGAATACTACGCAGCTGTAAAGAAGAAGAATCTCGTACCCTTTGGGACAGTATGGATGGACCTGGAGAATATTATGCTAGTGAAATAAGCCAGGCAGGGAAAGACAAACATCACATGATCTCACTTATACGTGGAATCTAAAGAACTTAATAAACTGATGAACAGAATAGATTCAATGACATGGAAGCATAGATGAGACTGTTGAATGTCAGAGGGATGGAGGAGGGTGGGTGAGTGGAGGGGGAGAGAGTAACCAAAGAATTTATATGCATAGTTGCACAACCCAAGGACAGGGACAATGGTCGGGAGAGGGACTGGGGAGGGGGATGAAAGGGGTGGGAAGGGTCACTGGGGAGAAAAAGGGACATCTGTAATATTTTAAACAAAAATAAAATTTAAAATAAATAAATAAAATCTAATCTTTAAAAAAAGAGAAATGTCCAAGATGCCTACCACTTTTACCTTGAAACACTTTCCTACCTTTTCTATCACTTTTTATGTTGTTTCTTTATGCATTTCTTACTGTGTTTAAATTTTCTTCTCAGTACTCTGTGAGCTTCTGTTGTGAAACCTTTCCATAAAAGTTGGGTTCCCTAGGTGTCTGCTCTTGGTCTCCCCTTTGTCATTTTGTATAGTTTCCCTCAGCAACCTTATCCAAAGTTACAATTACAAATACTGCGATGACTTCCTATAGGATGTCTTCACCCCACTGACTTACAAGTTATTTAATTCAAGTGTCCATCATTGAACTAGTTACCTAATATTCCAAATCTCTCCCTTCCCTATATTCTTCATTTTGGTAGAAGGCGCCATGATCAGTTTGGTTCCTCAAGCCAGAAACGTGGGTCACCAAGATTCATTCACTTCCTTTAACATTTATTTCTTGGTCCTTGTGCTCTTCTTAGCCATTATTAACACCTTTCCTGTCATTAATGTTCTTGCCTTGACTGTCACAATGTCCTTTAGAAAAAATTTCACATTTCATATGCTTTTAATTTTAACATGCTCTCCAATTTATTCTCCATTCCCCCACCCCACAGCTAGAGAGATATTTCTAAAAAGCATAATTATAATACTTCTCTACTTTAAATTTCTTCAATATTACACCTGGGTATAGGATAAAGTGCCCAGTCCTTTGCATAAAGTGAAAAGCTCTTTAACAGAGTCATACAGAGCAATCTGGTTTTTACTAAATAGACCAAATAATATCTTCTGCCTGTTTCTTTTGGCTTTAATGACCTTTTCTATGCATCCAGGGTGATTTATAGACATAAAACCATCTTTTAAACTGCATCTTATTTGATATCTACTTAAGGAAAAACTCTGACATCTCTAGACAGGTCCTTCCACTTCTGAGATTCTATAGCAACTTGATTATGGCCTTTCATAATACCTATTGCATTCATTGGGATTTACAACAATACAGTGTTTGCTGTTCATCTATGTATCTTTGGTTCTTAGTGGTATATTAATAGACTATGTTGAAGGAAAAAAGAGAAATGAAGATGAAGTGAAGGAGATATAAGACAAAAGAAATTTTATCATTAATTTTAATATTAGGACGTCTCGCAGCTCTCCTCAGAGTCTGTTAAATTATAAATGTTTCATATTATTTTTATTGCATACATACACAATGGCGGTTAATTTTTATGTGTCAACTTGATTGGGTCACATGTTGTCCAGACATTGAGTCAAACATTATTCTGGAGGTGTCCATGAGGGTGTTTCTGGCTGTGATCAACATTTGAATGGGTGAACTCAGTAAGGAAATCCCCCTCCATAATATGGGCAGACCCCATTCAATCAGTTGAAGGCCTGGATAGAACTAGAAGGCTGGCACTCCCATGAGTAAGAATGAATTTCCTCCTACCTGACTGCTTTGAACTGGGACATTAGATTTTTTTTCACTGTCATTGTCATTGAATTGAAACATTGGCTCTTCTGACTCAAGCCTGCAGGCCTTCGGACTGGAATTACACCATTGGCTCTCCTGAGTCTCCAGCTGCTGACTATGGGTGTTGAGATGTGTCAGCCTCCATAACTGTAAGACACAATTTCTTATAATAAATAAATCTCCCTCTCTTTGTATCTGCATTTATATTTCTGTACATATTGGTTTATATAGCCAATAAATACTATTGGTTATCTTTTCTGGAAAACTTTGACTCATACATAAGTACACATAAGGATTAAAATGTATAAGTATGAGAGAGATACATTTTGAATATATCATACTCAGACTAAATTATAATCAACATTTCAAGCCACAAAAATGAATGACTCGTAACGGCTACTTATTTCTGCAAAGAGTAAAATGTACATAGGGATGATGAAGATGGAAAAAAATCATTTCTCTGATTCCACCACTTTCTTATATTGTCCTGGGTTATCTGAAATCATCAACCTTCTTAATTTTCTTAAATTTGCCAATACAGTATTTTTCCCTTGTGAAGATACATGTACAAAATTTCGTAGAAATGTCATTCTTTATTCTTTTAATATAGGTCAACATAGCCTCCCATAACGTACAAAGTTTTTGCTGATTTGTGTGTTTAACAAATCTAACTTTACAAAGTGCTGAGGTTGTAGGGGGAACTGCAATAAGATGACTTGGGTGCATTGGCCAGCTGGGATATTCTAAGGCTTGTGCCTAGAAAAATGTGGTAGAGCTGAAGACACTGCAAGAACAGCATACTGACTAAGAAAATGACAAAGCAAACACAATGACTTCTCTGACCATATACTAAAAGTAAATTGGAGCCTTCTTATAACTATGATTGTTATGGAAAACTGTAATCCTAAGCAAGACAGAGAAAAATATAGTAATATTAATAGAATAATAATAATAGTTAAAGCTAAGTAATGGTTAATAATATTAGTTACTATTTACTGAGTGTTTAAAATGTCAAAGTAGGCTGTAAACATATTTTATACATTTTACACAATTTAGTTAATGATATCTTCAAAAGATAATACTATTATTATCTCCAATATACAGATACACATCTAAGGCACAGACACATAAAGTACAATTCTTTTACTAATAAAAAGTAGAGAAAATATTCCAATTTCAGGACCTGTATTCTCATCACTATTTAATTCTACTGCTCAGATCATAACAAATATACCAAGTAGATACCTGCCCACAAAGACAAATTACAGGGTAAACCAAAGCACTCAATATTCAGGGTTCCAAACATAATATGCATTCTAATAATATTATAATAAGTGAGGTTAAAAGAGTCAATTGTCCATTTACATGAGTAAATGGTGAAATATAAAGTGTTTCCATTTCCACTAATGTTTTATTATCTTCAAATGTAAATTTACTATTATCTTTCTAAAAAAGACCCTAACTGCCCAGCCAGCGTGGTTCAGTGGTTGAATGTCAACCCATGAACCAGGTGGTCATGGTTGGATCCTGGTCAGGGCACATGCCTGAGTTGCAGGCTTGATCTCCAGTAGAGGGCATGTAGGAGGCAGCCGATCACTGATTCTCTCTCATCATTGATGTTTCTCTCTTTCTCTTCCTCTCCTTTCCTCTCTCTGAAATCAATAAAATATATTAATCCTGAAAGAAAACATAAGAAATAAAGTCATAGACATCCCACATAGTGGAATTTTCACTGATATATCTCCTAGGGCAAGAAAAACAACAAAAAAAATAAACATATGGGACTACATCAAACTAAAAAGCTTCTGCACAGCAAAAGTAAACAGCCTCAAAATACAAAGGAACCCCACGGTCTGGGAAAACATATTTGCCAAGGATGTATCTGATAAGGGGCTAATTTCCAAAGTGTACAAATAACTCATACTACTCAGCAAGAGGAAGACAAACAACCCAATTAAGAAATGGGCAAAGGACTTGAATAGACACTTCTCCAAAGAGGACATACAGATGGCCAAGAGACACATGAGAAAATGCTCAACATCGCTAATCATCAGAGAGATGGAAATTAAAACCACAATGAGGTATCACTTCACACCTGTCAGAATGGCTCCATCAACAAATCAACAAACAACATGTGCTGGCGAGGGTGTGGAGAAAGGGGAACCCTAGTACACTGCTGGTGGGAATGCAGACTGGTACAGCCACTATGGAAAACAGTATGCAATTTCCTCAAAAAATTAAAAATGGATCTGCCTTTTGACCCAGTGATCCCACTTCTAGGAATGTGTCCTAAGAAACCTGAAACACCAATCAGAAAGAATATATGCACCCCTATGTTCATAGCAGCACAGTTTACAATAGCTAAGATCTGGAAACAGCCCAAGTGCCCATCAGTAGATGAGTGGATAAAAAAGCTGTGGGACATTCACACCATGGAATACTATGCAGCTGTAAAGAAGAAGAATCTTGTACCCTTTGGGACAGTATGGATGGACCTGGAGAAAATTATTCTAAGCAAAATAAGCCAGGCAGCGAAAGACAAACATCACATGATCCACTTATATGTGGAATCTAAATAACTTAATAAACAGGTGAACAGAATAGGTTCAATGACATGGAAGCATAGATGAGACTGTTGAATGTCAGAGGGATGGAGGAGGGTGGGTGGGTGGAGGGGGAGAGAGTAACCAAAGAACTTACATGCATATATGCACAACCCAAGGGCACGGACAATGGTGGGGAGTGGGACTGGGGAGGGGGATGGGACGGGGTGGAATGGGTCACTGGGGAGAAAAAGGGACATCTGTAATATTTTAAACAAAAATAAACAAAACAAAAAGAAAATAAAATGAGAAGAGGAGGGAAGGGGAGGGGAGGGGAAGAGAGGAGGGGAGGGGAGGGGAGGGGAGGGGAGGCATAAAGAAAGGAAAAGAAAAGAAAAGAAAAGAAAAGAAAAGAAAAGAAAAGAAAAGAAAAGAAAAGAAAAGAAGAAAAGAGAAGAAAAGAAAAGAAGAAAAGAGAAAAAAGAAAAAAGAAAAGAAAAGAAAAGAAAAGAAAAGAAAAGAAAAGAAAAGAAAAGAAAAGAAAAGAAAAGAAAAGAAAAGAAAAGAAAAAAGAAAAAAAGAAAAGAAAATGCCCAGTGGAAACAAGAAGACCCAGACTAGATTCACTGCCTACAGTAACTGCTCTGGAGAATCATAAACTGACTTTTAAATCATGAATGTTCAGGATGAAGAATATGGATAATTGCCCGGCTGGGCGATCGGGGTTCGATTCCCAGTCAGGGCACATGCCCGAGTTGCGGGCTGCAGCCGATCAATGACTCTCTCATCATTGATGTTTCTGTCTCTCTCTCTCCCTCTCCTTTCCTCTCTCTGAAATCAATAAAGATACATTTTTTAAAAAAAAGAAAAAAATAATATGGCTAATTTAATAATTAACAATAAACATTCTTGATTCAGGAAAAAAATAATAATAATAAAATATATTAAAAAATAAAATAAAATAAAGACCCTTCCTGACTCTTGTTTTAGCCCCACTGCATAGAAATGCAGTAGAGTTTTGGAAAGAAGCTACAAATGACTAGCCTGCAAACAGTGTGAACTTATGGTAGTGTTTTCTGATAGATGTCAGCCCCCAAAGTACAGAGTAGATAAATTACTATTTTTATGATGAGGTGCTGAGAGCATTACAACTCAGGGAACTTTGTGACCGGGAAGCAAAAAGAAAGGGGCAGATGGGGAGAAACAACAAGGGATGCATAGGAAATTTCAACTATGAACTGGATTTGTTGAATTATCTACAGAATTGTGTCTGACTTTATTTTCTGAACAAATATGGGAGTAGAAGTGACAATAAATGCAGCTGTCATGTTGCTGATGGAAAGAACCCTGGAAAAGATATTTAGTATTAAGCTATTCTAGAAACAAGGAAAGATTCAAAGTATGAAATCAAGGAGGCAATCAGAGAGCAAACATGGGTCTGAAATAAATATACTTCAACAGAGTTAAGAAAGAACCTGAGGACAAATTCGCAAAGTCACAGCTGTGCACACAAAGAAGACTTTTCTTATCTGGCTAATGCCACAATGAACACAGGAGACATATATCTTTTTGAATTAGTGTTCTCACTTTCATTGGAGAAACACCCAGAAGTGGAATTGCTGGGTCTTATGGTATATCTAACTTTAGCTTTTTTGAGGAATCTCCATACAGTTTTCCGTAGGGGCTGCAGCAGTTTGCAATCCCACCAAGGGTTCCTTTTTCTCTGCCTCCTGGTCAACACATGTTACTTGTTGACTTTTTGATAAGAGCCATTCCAACCGGTGTGAGGTGGTATCTCATTGAGGTTTTGATTTGCGTTTCCCTAATGATTAATGATGTTTAGCACTTTTCATGTGTCTGTTGATCATCTGTATGTTTTCTTCATAGAAATATATGTTCATGTATTTTGCCCATTTTTTTATTGGCCTCTTTATATTTGTTATTGGTTTGCTTGACTTTTTCATGTATTTTAGATATCAACATTTTATTGGATGTAGAAGCAACCTAGGTCTCCTTTGATAGATGATTGGATAAAAATATGTGGTATATAAATATATTATGGAATATTATGCAGCAATAAAAAAGAATGAAATCTTGCCATTTGCAACATAGAGGAATCTAGAGAGTATTTATAAGTGAAGGAAGTCAGACAGAAAGACAAATATCATATGGTTTCACTTACATGTAGAATCTAAAAAAAAATACAAAAACAAAAACAAAAAACAAATGGAAAAAAATAAAACAAAATAAAAATGAACTCATAGAAACAGAGACCAAAGGGATGGTTTCCAGAAGGGGGGGTGTGGGGGGATGGGTGAAAAGAAGAAAAGGAATATAGTCAATAATTATGTGATGAGTTTGCATGGTGACAGATGATTACTAGAATTGGTGGAGTAATTTCATTGTGAAGTATAAAAATGTCAAATCACTATATTGTACACCTAAAACTAATATAACCAGCATATTATTGTATACTATCTATACTTAAATATACTATCTTTACTTTAAAAAAATTTTAAAGGAGCCCTTCATAAGAGATTTGCACATATATTTGCAGAATCCTTCTATAGGAATTGTTTCTGATTTGACTTGATCAAGTATTCTAGAATGAAGTGTAATCCCAATTCCCTTGGTCTGTAAATCTGATAAAGAGGGAATAAATTCTTTGTAAAATGCAAAGCTAATTGTCTTAAGCCCTTCCATTGTCACTGGACTGAATCTACTATATTAGTTTTCTACATTACATAGCAAGTTACCACAAATGTAAGGCTAAAGCAACACACATTTATTATGTCACAGTTCCTTATGTAATGAGCACTGGCATGGCACAGCTGGGGCCTCTTCTCAGGATTTCAGAAGCTCAAATCAAAGCAAGGTGGGTGGCATTCTCGCCAGAGGCTTGAATGGGGAAAAGATCTGTTTCAAGCTTCCCACCGGTTATTGGCAGATTCATTTCCTTGCAGCTACAGAGCTACAGGCTCACGGTGACTTTCTCCTTGAAAGCCGGTAGGAGAGAATCTGCTGCTTTGGTTCTGACTTCTAGACTCTCTTCTAAAGAGCTCAAGCTTTGATTAACAAAAATAATCTCCTTTGATTAACATCCCTTTTAAATTTAAAGTAAATTGATTTAGAACCTTAGTACATCTGCATAATCCCTTCACTTTTGTCTTTTTTTTTTTTTTTTGGTTTGAAAGCATAACAGGCTCAACGAGAATGGATTATACAAGAGTGTAGGTCATTAGAAATCATTTCAGAATGCTTTCTACCTACATACTATGAGGAGTGTACTAACAAGTCAATATAAAGGATTAGACACAAATTCATCTAATTATAGTCTTGAAAACTTCCAAACCAAAAAGTAGCTTTCCTAAAGCTTCCTACGCTTAATACCTAAATCACAGTACTCATCAATTCTACCAATCAAGTCTGTTTTATTATATTCTGACTTTCTTGGTCGCACAAACTAATCAGCATTTTCTTAAAGCACTCTTGTTTATTGCCAGTTTCAAATACTCTTGTATCACTAATGAATTAAATTTTTCTTGTAAATAAAATTTTCCATTCTTTTACAGTGTTGTTTCCAGTTTTTCAAAATGTTTTTTAATTAAGTTGAAGCTTCAGTTGAATATGAGTCTAAGAAAATGTAACCTAGGTTTGTGTATCAACAAACACACTTTCTGGTGTTTATAAACAGCATTATAGGGTTAATATATTTTCAACATATGTTTCACCAAGGAAGTGAATACTTTACTGTTATGTTAGGACAAACTATTTCCAATTTGTATTTGTTAAATATTGACTTATACCAAACATTTTCCTATTGTTTTCTATTTTTTTCTAATATTTTATAATGGTTTAATAGGTGAACCCTATCCTTAGTTAAAAAATATGTTTTCCATATTGCTACCTAGGTCATGAATTGAAATGTTAAATAGAACTGGGCTAAGTCTCTAGAGAGCATTTCTTATTATGTCTTTCATTCTACCCTGAACTATTGATAATGATGTTTTAGATTAGCCACCCACACGCACTCTATAATTAGTTTTGAGTCTAATAGTTCAGTTAAACAGTTTGCATTTTACCAATATATTGATGAATATGTCATGTGGAACAAAGTTAAAAGTCTTGCTAATATAAAGATTGATCACACTTTTCTTGGATCTTCTAAAGACATTATTTGGTTTGAGAAGTGTTTTTAAACTTAAAAATTCCTCTGGCCCATCTTTCTCTAATTACATGGGAAATTTTTCGTTAATTAAGTTGCAAGCACAAAAGATAAATAAATATGTGGTTTTCAACATAACCTTTTTCATAATTTTTAAAAATTTTATTTGAGCTACAATATACTCTTTAGATGTCTTGCTGATTCTCAATGACATATAAGAAACAAGATCTACTAGCTTCTTTCATGATGCAAATCATTTGTGCTTAACAAGTTTAGCACACCCGGTATCTGTACATTTGTATACTCTTTTCCCCTCCCATTCTTTTCTCTATCCCAGGTTGTGTATTTTGCCCCAGTATCCTATAGGCTCCCGCATCAATTGTTTCCAATGGCACAGGTTAAAATAAGCAATACTTGCCTTTTTTAGTGTCATCTGTTATTAGCTTTACCTAGTTTTTTTGTGTTTTTTTTTTTTGCTGTTGTTGCTTTTTCTTTTGTCTTTCAGGCCTTCTGGATGAACAGAAAGCTTTACAATTCCCTTTGTGTAGTGTGTAATTGCATTTCATTTTGTTTTGATTTCTTTTTATTGTTTTCTCTTTAAGCATTCACTAATTCTTTCCCTGTTTATCTCATAAATTAATAGCTTTCCTTTTTTGTAGTAATCTCCATGTGTTTAATCTACACTGTCATTTTATAGATACAATGATTGAGCCCATATAGTACAAGCTTCCTAAATAATTACAGTTGTTTGGACCAAAACATTTTCCCAACATTAGTGAGAAACGGGGATCAAAATCTTAGTAGGAAAATGCTTTGCATCTTGGAAAAGAGAAGGAACGAAGACACATTTAGGAAGACAGAATTAATTTTGTTTATCCTCAACATATTCTAAATGAAATTAAATAATTTTAGTATGCCAAAAAATATATTGTTGCCACATAACTGAAGTCTTCCCTACATAAGGCAACATGGTAAAAAATGTGAGTAAGGAAGAGAAAAAATAGGTTCCTGAGCTCTTATTCTAAATATTTTATAACACCACCCGCCCACTTCAAGATGGCTTGCTGTATCCTATACTAAATAGGAAATAGAATGTGGTGATCTTATGCAAATGAAAATATCCCAAAATTCTAAAAGAAATTTAATATCAAAGCAACTAATACTATACCTAGTATAAACATGTATTGACCAACAAATGTCTCTTTATTATTGAACTGGTTACACACAACCAGACTTGATGCCTGCAGGTGGTAGTGGTGGTGTTAGTGCTGGTGTAATCTGCATAATGCATGAAGAAATAAAATATTTTATATTTCTTAGCTACTGCAGCTTGCCAGACAATAAAATACCTTAGAGTTTATTTTCATGATAATTATACTTTCCTGAGTTTTTGTAGGTTTATCTTCTATTTTCATGTCAGTGTATTGGAGATGAGTTGATCCATGATAAATTACAATCTATTCATGTTTAGCTCTGAGCAATTATTCAAATTCTAGTTGACCACACAATTGCCTGTTTTTTAGAATGCTATTTTTTCTATCACATAGTAAATGTTTCACAGAGCTATATTAACTAAAACATTACAATGATGATGGGCAATAACAAAACAGAACAACAGAATTAAAAATGGCAGTTTTGATGAGGAAATGGAGCAATATGTTAGTGGGGAACATACATTGCTAAAAACACTTTAGATATCTGTTTAGTAGTATTGATTAAAGCATACCTGTAGGTAATTCTACTACATATATACAAAATAGAAATGCATGCATATATGTAAAAATTATTAAATATGATCAAATTAGAATTAACTGTAATAGCCAAAGTTTAGAACTAAGAAAATATCCATCAGCTACAGAATAGGTAACTAACATATGTTGTATTAATTCAAAGATATTTTATAAGTAATGAAAAGACATATATTATGCACAATGAAATATTACAAACATAATATTGAACAAAGACAGCCAGATGTATAAAAATACATGTTATGATTTAATTATATACATTTTGAAAACAGTGAAATATAATCTTTCGTGTTAGAATTCAGAATAGTGGTTTCTTGAGAGCAAGAGGGTTGAGATGTAATTTGTTTTTCCAAAGAGATAGCCACATGTCCCAACACATTAACAAACTCACCTTTGGCCACTATTTTAAAATGCTGCCTCTATCATATGCAAATAACTCTGTGTTTGTGTGTCAGTTTGCAGACATTCCATTTTATTCCTTTGGCATATATATCCATCTATGTGATATGCTCTGTCCTAATTAATATAACAGTGTATTTGATCTTGATATTTTGTTTTCATCATCCCCCACAATATTCTTAACACTTTCGTGGACATTTTTGACCCATTATTACTTCAATATTATCACTGGTTGTCTTTGGATATTGCTAGCAAACTTTAACTGTATACAAGTTATTAAGCAAATCATATAATGGCTAATCTGCCAAATTTGATTTTTTCCCAAATTGCTTTGACTATTCTAGATCATTTTAATTTTAAATGAATTTTAGAATCATATTGCCAATTTCTAAAAGAAAGCTTGCTGAGATTTTAATTGAGATTGCATTGGTAATTGACATTTTAACAATGTTGAGTGTTAGCTCTGTGAACAGGGCTATTTCTCCTGTAATTGAGGTCTTCTTTAATTTCTCTCAGCAATGTTTGGAGTTTTCAGTATAAAGACCCTAAATATACGGGGTGAGAAAAAAAATGAGTTTATAGTTGCTCATGTGGAAAGTAATAAAATTATTTTATAAATAGTAATGCAAGAATCAACTCTGTGTTTCACATCTCACAGCTGTGCACCTACCGTTGCCTCGCCCTGTATTTTTCAGATATATAACTATATCATATATGGCACAATATTTTACCAGCTTCCTATTCTCACTTATTACATCTAACAGTTTTTTTATAGACTTCATTGGATTTCTACATAAATAGTCATGTCACCTGAGACTGAAGACAGTTTTAATCCTACTTGCCAAACCAGGTGCATTTTATTTCTTTTTCTTGCTATGCTGACTGATGAAGACCTCCGGTACAACGAAGCAGTCAGAGCAGGCTTTTCAAGGTTGGGCGATGCCAAAAAATAAAAAATTAAAAAGTTGGCCATTTGTTGAGAAAGAGTTTGAGGCGCTAACTATAGTTACACACTAACTATAAAAATGATAAACACCACATTATAAAAAGAGTAAGTTAAAAATCTATAGCAATTGTATTTTAACTTACAATGCCAGGGAGCTGTGTATAAGTCTGGGATTCCCCACAGCTTAACTGATTTTATGAAAGGGAGCATTAATAATGTGTCCTTAAAGCATGGGTATGGGGGGGGAGAGCTAAACTATGCTATAAAATTGAAGCCCTAAAGTCTTACTATAACTATATTAACTAGAATATAAGCGTTATCAAATTTAGAGGAAGGGCCTTTAAAGATAAGCTGGTCTTGCAGCCCATTTAATGCTTGATTTACCTCTACTAGGTGCTTAAATATCTTCATTGACAAATAATTTGCTATTTTTCAGAATGTCACTTCATTTTTGGATTTTACTAATTGTTAGCACATCCATTGCTAAGTCTTAAGGTGAATATGTCTCTCACTTTTTTTTTAACCTATCGATACTTTTTCTAGTCTATTTTTTCTTTCTGAGACATCTTTTCCTCAGTGTTAAAGATCATAAGACATTCAATTTTTATTATGATACAATTCCCTATCCTCTCTCTTTTCTGATATGCTCTCTTCTGAACATAGTTCAAATTTTACAAATAGTAAAAGAAGTGTGATGTGCAAAACTGATGCCATTACACATATGGAAAATAAAGAGGCACCAATTTTTAAAAATGAAATATCAATGTGATTTATACATATTCTACATGTGTATGCATTCACTCCATATCTGCTCCTCAACAGAAAAATCTTCCCTATGTTAGGTTATGTATTTAAGTTCAGGGTAAAGAAAATAACAGTTTCCCCTTAGTTAATTTCTGTTGAGATGATGTTTCTTCCCTCATTCATTCATTCATCACACATTTATTGAACTTTGGATAAACAAGCTCTGAGCCAGGTATTAGAATTACCAAATGAAGAAAGCAAGTGCATGCCTTCGGAGGCTCACAGAATCCTGGCTACACAGAGAACATGTACGAAGCTATTGGTGCCTACATCAGGTTGTATTTAACTCGACCTAGGGAAGCCTAAAAGAGGGTGTGCATTTCATCTGAAAATGTATAGGAACCATTAGAAGTAACCAAGTTGAAGAGAGTTGGAAGGGCATTCCGGGCCTAGGGAACTGCATAGACCAAGAAAGCGAGGCACAGTAACTTGAGCTATAAGAGATGAGGTCTGAATTCATCTTCTTTTACACCTCTATCTGGATTTTCAGGTATAATTTTTTGTTTGTTCTTGGATATTTCTCTTTGTTGTGTGTCTTTCTTTGGAAAGTGCCTGCAGGATTGGCTGTTTGTGAAGACACTGAAAACATAAAGCCAAGGGCATTTTTCACACTTTTATCTATGGATTAACATTTAGAGGTATTTGGGGTTGCCTAAGAAGGGCCTATTCAAAAGATTTTTAAAATATATAATGCGCAAAATGTGGAAGAGGTAGCTTGAGTTCCGATGCATTCATAAAATGGCATGAACAGAGAACTGGAGGAGGCCTGCTACAGAGCGTAACTGAGATGGGCAGTGTCCCTGGATTGATGAAACATGTCAGCAGAGTTTTGCGTTAATAATAATAAAAACTTTGTGAAAAGCTGTAGCATTAGTACTTTTGGTGGCAACAGCTGCTGCGCTAGCAGCTGTTTCATGTAGGTGACAGGCTGACAGGAGAACAATCAGGGTTTATTTCTGGTGGAATTTTTAGTTTCTCCTTTCATCCGCGGGTTATTGTTTGAAAAGCAGGGTACTCATACTCTGCGCTTTGTCAGCAGTCTTCCTTTGCGAGCTTTTGAAGCTTGTCATAGATAGCAAGCACGCGACTGAGCTTCTTACAGCTTTTTATTGTGTGTGCATGATGTCCTCCATGACTTTGAGTTTGAAATAAGTGAAATGAAGTTATCCATGCTTAAAAATTGGGTTTTGGCATATATGTAACAAAACTAATTTAACCTGAAGAATTGCTAGTATCGCTGTGGAATTGTGTCAGTCTGGCTTGCCTAGTGCACAATTGGTTTTCAGTAAATGTTGAAATAAATCATAATAATGGGCTTTCAAATCTGACTAGAGTCTGAGTAATTCCACTTATTTTGAGAAACTGAGTTACTTTAATTGTGTAAGTATATTAACCTAAAATCTTTATTAGATGGCAAATTTATTCTAATGCAATTTTCCCGGATAAAGTGAGGCAGTTCTGAAGATACATGAATGCTCTCAGTCTAGAGTACCAATTAATTCACTACAGAGGTACTTTTCCAAATGGCACTCTAGTAAACTGAGTTAACGTTGTGCCTAATCACCTCTAGAATCAACATTCTAACAGCACCTTTCTGGATATTTGCCAAAGAAAATGATTTAAAGCCGTAATAACGGAAAACTGAAAATTTTGGTTAATATAATTTTCTTTATACATCAGGAATGATGGGTGGTATCTCCTTCTAAGACCTCAGAAAGCACAAGTAAAACATTAGAGGAATTTTTAGCCTCCATACACTTAAAGGAGAAGAGATGACCATGATGTTACAAATGCAGATTATTCTGTAAAACAGAATGAACACACACATACACACACACATACACACACACACACGTAAACTCTTAATGGGAACAATGGGGAAGATGTTTAAAATTACTTTGACATGACATTTATTGAGAGCTTATTATGTACAATGTATGTATTATCTTAAAAGCATCACCTTGCCCTGGCCGGGTGCTCAGTTCCCGGGAGCATCAATCCCTAGACCAAAAGGTTGTGGGTTCAGTTCCTGGCCGGGGCACGTACCTCAGTTGTGGGTTCGATCCCTAGTTGAGGGTACACTCGGGAGGCAACTGATCAATGCTTCTCACATGGATGTTTCTCTCTCTCCCCCCCTTCCTCTCTCTCTAAAATAAGTAAACATACCCTCGGGTGAAGATAACAATAAAAAAATAAAAATAAATGCATCACCTTATTTAATATTTATAAAAATATAATAAAGAAAAAAGTAACTATCTTTATTTTATAGATAAATAAGTTGTTTTACAGAGAGGTTAAGTAATCTGATAAAAAGTCAACATTCTTAGGCATTACGTTATATCAGGGCAAAACTGTGCTGAGCATATGGTTGATGATGGTGTATAAATTAATTTTTTTAATTTGATAAAGAATATACTTGTCAGCTAGTTATATTTTATTGATAGCTTATTAAGTTATGAAGCTTTTATTGGGCAACCTTAAGCTTGTTAGTAGACAACATAAGGAGGTTTAAAATTAAGGTAAGTTTTATGCTCATAGAATCTAAAAAGTGCTAATAGCTCAAGAGGAGTAGATTTTAGGACAGCTAAGTTTTCAGTGAATATTCCTTTATTAGCTGGGACTTGAAAAAGTAGGAAATGAGATATTAAGATTTTTTTTAGACTCCTAAACTGATGATTCACATTCCTATGAGAGCATCCAATGAATGAGTATAAAGCAAATTTTATTTTATATAGCATTCAAAAATTAAATTAAAAAAGAATACTATAATGTGCTATTTTTTTTTTCTTCTCACACCTACAAGGACTCCCTTCCAGCTGAAAGAATAGCCAAAACTATTTTTAAATTAGGCTGACAGTAAGAATAACAAATGATGTCTTAAAATATAATTAGCTCACATAGGTATAAAAACAAATATTGTAGTTTGCTTCATCTCAGTATACACCTTAAAAACCTGAAGCATGCAGAAATGCTATATTTGGGTTAATCAATAGTTAAGAAATATAATACATTTGTATTAGTCAAGGTGTTCCAGAGAAACAGAACCAATAGGATGTATATAAATAAACTGTTTTGCAGAGAGATTAAGTATGTAATTATATTAATTTATTATATATACATATATATATATATATATATATATATATATGGAGAGAGAGAGAAAGAGAAACACACACACACAAATACACACACATTTATTATAAGAAGTGGTCCATGAGATTACGGAGGATTATTATTGAGAAGTCCCATAACCTGGTGTTGCCTGCAAACTGCAAAACCAGGAACACCGATGCTCTTACTTAGTCTGAGTCTGAAGCCCAAGAGCCAGGAGCACCTTTATTCAAGCACGGAGAAAGCCAATGGCCCTGGCTGGGTAGCTCTTTGTTAGAATGCCATCCCGATATCCCAAGGTTTGGGGATCAAACTCCCATCACGACACATACAAGAATCAACCAAAGAATGCATAAAGCAAAACAACAAATCGAGGCTCCATCTTTCTGTTCTAGCTGGGCCCTTAAGGGACTGGATGCCCTCTATCTTCATCAGTGAGGAAGATCTTTCCTTAGCCTACCTATTCAAATGCTAATCTCTTCCAGAGACACCCTCAGGGACAAAGCCAGACAGAATGTTTTACCAGATACCTGGGCATCCATTAGCCCAGACAAGTTGACACATAGAAAACTAACCATCACAAGGTGTTAATTGAAAATATTTAGTTAAAATAGAAAAGCCTAAGGAATATTATAAAATATTTAATCAGACTACACAAAGGTAGTCAAAATTAGCATTTTGCTATATATCCACATGCATTCAAAACTATTTATAGATGAGTTACAATGTACATACACTTTACCAGTCAACAAACATATCCCTGCCGGCATGAATATTCAAGTATAATGGGAAATCTAGGCACATCAACAAACAGTTTAATGAATATGTGGATAAAATTGTAGTAAGGCTTGGATGCATAAAGAAAGAGACCCTAACTCAGATTTTCTGATCATAAAAAGAGTCCAAAATCAAGTGATACCAAAACTAAAACCTGGGGATTTTAATTTAGGGAAGGATTAGGATTAGGGACAGGAGAAAGAAGACGATAAATATTTCCCAAAGAGAATAACATGTGCTCAGGAATCTAGAGATGAGAGAGGAATAGCATCATATTTTTTAAAAAATTTCTTTAAAGTTCAGTTTCTGCAACAAAGTTTTCTATAGTGTAGTGGAGAAAATGAGTTTAGAAAGATAAATACCAGAAAGTTCACAAAGGATTTTTAAAGTCCTGATAAAAACTTTGAATTTTATCATAAAACAATAGAACCATGAAAGGCCTTTAAATAAGCAAGTAACTGCTGTGAGCAGATCTGCATTTGGGGGAGATTGTGTTGGAAGATGCTAAACAGTGGGCACTCAGGCCAGTTAGAAAGCCGAAGTGGTAATTCAAAAAACAAGCCAGAAAGTAGATATTGTAGAACTTATTTCTTGGTTTAGAGAGAATTTATTTTTGTTGAGATGTAGAAATAAAAAAAAATAAAAAAAGAAGAAGACCAGGTTTCTGGTTTGAGCAACTAGGTAAATAAAGCCACCACTGGCTGATAAGTAACCCAGGAGGAGGGCCAGATTTAATAAAGAAGATGATATGTTCAGTTTTAGAGATGTTAAATCTGAAGTACTGACACTCAGGTTGAAATGACAAACAGACGGTTCCAATATGGATACTCAGAGAATCCAAGCATTAGTGTCATCATCACCACACTCATCACTGAGATTATGGGGAGAGTGGGTAAAGCAGGCTCAGGACAGAGCCATATTTAGGGCTGGGGAGATTAAGAAGAAATTTCAAATGGTAATACAAAAAAGAAAGGTCAGAGAGATCCATTCACTTACTTTCTGTATTCCTATTGAACATCTGTGAGACAGGCACTGGCACTGTTTTTCGAGTTCAGAGAAATATAAGTAAATAAATCAGTATAAACTTTCTGCCTTAATGGTGAGCTATGGAAATCAAGAAGGGAGACAGTGCTATAAGAAACAAGTGGTTGATATTTGAGTTTTTGAAACCTACATGGTAATCTTTTCCCCAAATGTTCCATTTATACTTATTGAATAATGTGAGTCTACCTAAATTTGTTTTTTTCCAAAACAGAATGACTGTGCACTCCTCAGATGCCTTTTCCTAGATTTTGTTAGACTCCTCTCAGATCTTGAAGGGATCATCCATACTGGCAACATCTGCAATGGTCTGGGGCTGGGTAAACTGCATTGTCAGCAGGAAAATTTCTTCTTTTTATGTCATATCTCTGTTGCAAAAGACTTTGTGCTGGAAACATTAATGTGTGCTTTTATTGTCTTGGCTCTCGCTGCAGAACATACTGTGTCTGTGTGTGTAGAACAGCCCCTACCCTAACGTTTTCTAAATGGGTGCACCATTGCTCTTCCTCCTGTTACTATATCAACATGCGTATCTTTAAGGCAAAGATATCCACAGGGAATATTCTCTATTGCATAGCTAGTCCTAATATCCCCCTTTGTCTCTCAAACTATATGGCTAAGTTCTCTATTCACTGCCTGTGATATTGTGCTCCGTATCCAGGAAGACAACATCTTATTAAGCTTTCTCTGTTATGATTCTGTACCAATTACAGTGTATGTGTTGGGGTTTGGGGGAGTTTTCCCACAACAGTAAGCAACTCTCCAACATCAGCTGGGTGTCCTACAATTCAACCCCATTCTGGCACTGTCCATCTGGAGCTAGTGTTAGATCCCACAGCTTAAGGGCTCAGTTCTAGAAGACTGCCCCAGCATTTTGATGTCAATCACAAGTTCAGGTTGTCACCAACTGGTTAAAGATTCCAAAGACCTTGTCCCCAGGTTTGATGAATTTGCTAGAGCAGTTCACAGAACTCAGAGAAACATTTTACTTACTAGATTATCATGATAAAGGCTATAGCTCAGGAACAACCAAACAGAAAATATGCACAGGGCAAGATATGGGAAAAGGGTGTAGAGCTTCCATGCTCTCTCCAAGTGTACCACCTTCTCAAAAGCATTTGTTCTTCATTTTTGATATAATTTATTTATTTGTAATTTTAAATTATTTAATTTTTTCTTGATTCAAATCTTAACATGTTTTCCAAACTGGAATCACTCTAAACCACATCCTTTGGGGTTTTATGGATGCTTCATTGATATAGGCATAATTGATTAAATCATTGGCCACTGTCACTTTAACTTCCAGTCTCTCTACATGCACCCCACTCCCCTGCCCCCAGAGCCCTAGAGTGAGACTTAAACTTCCAACCTTCATATCACTTAGTTCTCCTGGCAACCAGCCCTCATCCTTCGCAGAGGTCCCCAAACCACCTCATTAACATAACGAAAGACACATTTATGCTCTCATCACTTAGGTAATTTCTAAGGGTTTTAGGAACTCTGTGCCAGAAGCAGGATGAAAACCAGACCTACATGTATTATACATCTCAATATCAAAACTATATTTTTAATATGGTTCCATCTGAACTATTTTTGGTTAAAACCCTTGATATTTTAGGCAAAGGCATGCTGTGTGAACTTCATTTCTAGAATTTGTCATGCTCCTCTCCTAGTTTCAGTTCTTTGAGATATTTTAATGTTTAATCCTGTTCCATCATTTGGTAACAAATGGAATAGGAGGTAAAGCAAGAAAAATATTTAGTTTCTATGTCACATTAAATTCCTCAAACTACCACAAATTTGACAAATTTTATGAGCACCAACAGTTCATCAGTTAAGAACTAAATTACAATATCAAGAAGAATAAGAACTTGATATTTGAAATTTAATTATATTTTATATTAAATTATATAAGGACTATTCCCTCTTGTCTTCTATATAAGTGTAAATTTATAATACAACTTCAACATAGCATCACTCACTTCCTTGAGGTTTTATGAACATCCCAGATACTTTTGCTCTCAGGGCCTTTGCACTGACTTTCCCTTCTACCTTGGACATCATTCTTCCTGACACCTGCATGGCTAGTTCTATCCCTCCTTTAAAATATTTATTCAGCCCGGCTGGGCATGGCTCAGACATTGAGCTTTGACCTAGGATCCAGGAGATCACGGTTCGATTCCCGGTCAGGGCATATGCCCTGGTTGCAGGCTCGATCCCCAGTTAGGGGCGTGCTGGAGGCAGCCCATCAATGGCTCTCTCATCATTGATGTTTCTCTCTCTCTTCCCCTCTCCCTTCCTATCTTTGAAATCAATGAAGACATATTAAAATATTATATATATATATATATATTTATTCAAATAGTGCCTTCCCAGGCAACCTTATATTTATTCATAGTAATACCACAAACTGACCTATATTTATTCTACCTCTACCAGTTTCTAACTCCAAGATAAAATACACTTTGGTTATTTTCTTCATTGACTCACCCACAGTGTCAAGAATAGAACCTGACTCATAGTAAGCACCCAATAAATATTTGTTGAATGACTTAATAAATGTCATTTACTTCCTATTGTATAGATCATTTGGCACAACATTATTATTCCAATTAAATAAAAATAAGATAGCTAAAGATTTAATTTTAATATCTTAAACATTTACCAGTTTCGTAAACATATTATTTACTTTTGGAGGATCAGGGAGAATCAAATTCTTTATGAAAAATACAGAAAAATGTTTAAAATGTACATAACATTTAAAAAGACCAGCCTAATCCCACTGCTAAATAATTTTATCATGTTCACTTGTTATCGTCTGAGGTTCAGACCTGATTTCTCAGCTGTGTTTCATGTATCTCTTCTCTGCAAGAAACTCCAAGGTCTGCTCCCATTTATTTATTCAGATTTTATGCACAAGGATAAGTTATAACTCCTTGAGACAGAGCATCTCATTTACCAAGACACCCCACAGATATCAGCAATTACACTGCTATACAAAAGGTTTCCATCCAAGCAAATAATTTGTTTTCTAGTGAAAAGTAAAGGATATCTCACCTCTGAGAGGAGATTTTTTTCTTGTTTCTTTTATAACTGTGAATGACCTGTGAGACTCATCTGGTCTTTCCACAAATGAAAGAAAGAAAACCCTTCAAGGGTAAAATATTACTTATTCAATGAGAAAACAATTTTAATTTTTTTAAAGAGGAAAGTGTTTAGCTTGTATCACTGCATGTGTCTGATCTGAATCACTTTCAGCTAGTACTGTTGTACCACTTAAAATATTTTTGTTGTACAATACATAGTAAAAGGAAGAAAATATTTTATTTCAGAATAAGCATTTGCAATAAGTAAGAAAACCATTCTCACATTATCAAAATAAATGAAATATTGTGCATGAATATTTCATAGCTTACTGACAAATAAAGTCAAAGAACACCTTTGCACCTATACGCGTTTTTCTGCGAAAAAGTTCTGAACTTATGCTAAAATATATTTCTGCTTCATATAGAAGATGGAAATAGTAACTCAGCCATTTTGCAGAATATGCAATATGATTGAATTAGACAAAATAAAACACATTGCTCCCACAATTGTGGAAATACATAAAATAATTTTAATCAGATTAAAAACTATCTTTCACTGGATTATTTTTGCATATAGGCAATAATCAATTTCTCATAAAGCATTGCTTCAATTACTTTTGCGGGGCTCAGCATTCTAGGTCATACAATATAGATTAAAAGCCATTCACAAAGTTTTATTCCAAAGCATTTGTTTCTCTTCCCTTCACAATTACTTCCTTGGCTCAAATCTTCATTATATTTCATCTGGATATTTTAATGGCCTCTTAACTTGTCTTACTGCGAGTAATTTCAACTCAGCTCAAGAGCTACTCAACACCACTTCTAGATAAATCTCTAGTATAATGGAAAATAGACCAGTGATTCAAAGTGTGTAAAATCTTAGAAACTTTTGCTAGATGCATGATTTTAGATCAATCAACCTCTGTGATTCAGTATTCTTATCTGTAAATTGAAGATAATATCAGCTCTGAAATTTCTGTGCAAATAAAATGAGGTATGATTTGGCAAAAGGCATTGGGGTTCAAATAGGGCAAGTGCTGACTTAATGTCAGTTCTCTTTCTTCTCTTTCCTGGGGCATTAAGCTACACAAGTGCACTCACTGGTGTCTCCCCATCTGTTATACGATAAACTCCATCATCACTAAGGCATACAGACTCTTCATTCCTCACCATGCTTCCTCTGTAATAAACTCAATGCTACAACAATGGATAAGGCCACGGCCCTACACAAAATACTATTTTTATGTGTGCTTTTATAATCTATAAGTTCTTTGTGGATGATGCACTGTGTTTTGCCCCTTAAAACATGTCTGGATTCAGAAATTGCCACTGTGGCCGGTGATCTAGAGTGTTATCACCCTACAATTAGCAGAACTGACTACTCTATACAAGGTTGTCTACAGACTCATGAGTGAGCTCAGCCAGGACAAGCAGAGCAACCCGGGAGATCCATAGACTCATAAACACTATGAATATTTTTAAGCTGCATTTTGAAGTGACAACTGTTAAACTCCATGTTCCTTTTATGCATGTTACTAAGCCAGATCATGTGGGATACAGTGTTCAAAGTCCAATATTGAGTAAAGGGAAAATACAAAAATAAATTATTTTCCCTTATATCAATTTTAAATGTCTTAGTTCTATGTATGTTTGGCATTGCTTATTTATTATAATTTATACTGCATTTTACTGTGTGTTTTTTTTATATTTTATACTACCTCAGTTGTCAGTTCACACTGAATATGAGAATAAATTTCTTAGCATTCACAGTAAGTTATTAAAAAGATATGTACTGAGTACTAGCCAAAGGCAAAGGCAGCTACTCTATATCAAGAGTAGAGCATTAAACAGTCAGCCCTGAGATATCCTGCCCATGAAACTTTATTCAGGATAACCAAGAATTGCATGCTGTCCCTGGCTTTGGCAAACGGGCAATCATTTTCACTTCACACGCTAATTAAGAAGCTCCATTTCCCACCAAAAACAAAACAAGACAACAACAACAACATCCCCTGTCCCTCACTGTCCCGTGTGACACGTCCATGGGCATACGAGCATCTGACCAAGCACAATGCTTCGGGATGCCTACGAAGTTCAAAGAAAGGTACTGCTGCTGCTCTGATAACTCTTCCTAGGATATAAGAGCAAAGCAAGACTCGAGCAGTTTAAAATGTACACTGTGAGAAAAAATATCCTCAAGAGCAATTATGTTTTCCCCTCATATAATATTAAGGACCCTGGTCTAAGAAAATGTGAGCCCAGTATAAAACACATTAGCAGATTAGCAGCAATTGGAGACTTCAAGAAATAAGAAGTCATTAGGCATTGTACAAGAATACTACTGTTCCAGCCACACTGGCTTAAGGATTTCCAAAGAAAAAAATGGAAAAAAATTCTACTGAGGAGATTATGAGAACTTTTATTAGCATCCCACTGCATAGAATCTGCAATTTATTGTAGTTATGCTAAACAGGTAGTAAATTTATATTATATATTACATAAAGCTGATTTTATAGTAGAGTGTATTTTTTTAAAACTTGTGCTATTGTAAAGTTCTGAATCAATCAAACCCTCCGGGTAAATTATAGATATCCATACCTGTTGGATGCTGACAAGGATTATTAAGAGTGCACTTTAGGAAATAATGTTTCATAAGGACTGGTTGTTTACTTCTGTGCGCTGAGGAAGGGGGAGGAGGGGGGGAAAGATTAACACCACATAATCCCTGCGCTCAGAAACTCACCACCTGGCTTTGAAGCTTCTACAACACTGTCTCTCAGCTGAGAGTGGCATTGCATTTTGAAAAGGGCTGGAATAGTAATAGTATTAAAAATATCTAGAACTTTACAGTATTTTCTGCACCTCAGATTCAAATAAAAGTGTTTCACATAGGTGTGCTCATTTAATTATCACAACATAGCTATGAGCTAGGGATTACAGTAAAGCTTATTTTGCAAATGTTGGAAGTGAGGTACAGGCAAGAAATCACTATTATTACTGTTGGAAGCTCAGACAGAAAGTAGCTGAACTGGAACTTGACGCCAAGCCGTCTGGTTCCAGGGTGTGCCCTTAACCAGTATACTACCATACAAACCCTCCTGGCATCTTTAGTGTACTTTAGGGAGCAGTTTAATGTCTTGCCAGGCTAGTGCCTCCATATCTTACAGTCTATATTGCTCAAGAGCTCTGATTTTGAAGCCAAAGGGGCAGGTATTGAACCCTGAACTCACCAATTCCTACCTGCATCACCCTTCGCTCTAGAAAAGGGTTTTCTCAACTCTAGATGACAGGTTCTAATACTACTCTCTCAGCCCTGTGATTCCAGCGCAGCGATGAGAGACAGCTCCCTGCAAACATGTGGCACCCCATTTGGGCAGCTGTAGAAATCTTCTGTCCTAAGTCTTTCTCAAAAACAAGATGTCTCTTAGCACCAGCACACAGGCGCAGTTTGGAGGTACAGGAGAGCTCAACCAACAGCACGTTCAGATTCTCATCCTTGGGGACAGACTTTCCTGAGGTGCATCTACAGCATTGCTTGGGCCATTTCTAAAGAGTATGAATCCCAATTATCAACTATAATAAACATCTCAAGACTCACCTTTAAGAATTGTTTTTTCTTTGTTGTACCCTCCCTTCCCCCTTACGGTTTTGTTTTCTGTTTGTTTCTTTCGGCCTATGACCTCCAAAATAAACTACCTGTCACGAGATTGCCTGTCTCGGGCCCTGTTTCGGGGTGAGATGTAAAAGATGAAAACTAAAGGAGATAATCCATGCAGAGTGTTTAGTTCAGTTAGTAGTTTATAGAATGTGCCCATTAATACGATTAAATAATACTGTTATCTACCCTGAACATTTCAGGCTTTGGGGGACATCTGGGTTTCAAGTTTTTAGCATGAATTTTTTTAGAGGAAGCAATGAACCAAAGAGATAATATAATGACCGCAAAATGAGTGAACAGAAGTGAAGCGATCTGGTACACAAGGAAATTCAGCTCTGTTCTTATGAATTCATATAATCATAATCACCAAAACACTACAAGAAAAGTCTGAAAGTCTGAAGTTATTTGCATCATATTAGGTTATAGTGAACTTGACTTTTTCAATTGTTATTTTGAGGAAGGAATGGAGACTACACTATCGGTGATTTTATTCTATTTATTTAGACAATTTGCATCAGAATAAATTACCCAGAATATCTTAATATAGTGAAATATAAGTAGTTTTCTGGCATATAGTCTGAATGAGAGAAATGCTTTCCTTCATAGGCTATGATACAGGTTTAACTGTATGCATGGTCTAGTGATGTAATTTTCAAGCTGTTGTCACATTTTATATCCAATATTTGAAATGTGCCATCAAACTATAAGAGCAGTTTTACATTGCCCAGGAGATGGTGTACACTTTTTCTCTCCCTTTAGCTCCTTCTCTGTTCTACTGCTTCTCAGACACTTTTTTGGTTTTTTTAAAAAAATGTTTTCTAATTTCAGGGAATTTACAATCTGGTTGAAAAGATTTGGAAACTATAAGTCATAGAACTTTAGAAAATATGCTTTATGCTGTAGGACTTAAGCAGAGATCAAAATGTAACGAAGTAATTAAGGATAATTATAAGATTGAATTTACTGATCATTGAAGTCTTGTGATACAGAAAAATATATAGAAAATTGAAAAGTCCATCTGGAAGAACACCAATGAATAGAGAAAAAAATCTTTTGTTTGTCTGGAGCCAGCAATTTTCCCTATGATGTACTGACCCCTAAGGTTATATTGGTTGTATAGAGCCAGATCACTAGGCACTGTGAAAAATATTTCAAAGGATTAGAGGTCAGTTATCAAAACTCTCTAAATTGCCAACTATCTCAGTACAAAAAGAAAATCGGAAGAAGGGCGGATGGAGTTTTAGTGTTTTGTGGAAGGTAGAACTTGTGAGTGATGACCTTGAATATGTAGCTGATGTTTACTGTCTCAGTACAAAATGTACAAATTTACTAGGTCAGTACAAAATATTTTGTATTTCAATACAAAATGTAATACACTACATATATAAATATCATCATTTAATAAATTATATTAATAGATGTAAATTGTTTTATCTTAATTGATATAAATATTTTTTATAAAGCACTGAATCATGTGCTTTATAAATATCTACAAGTTTAGAAATTAAAGTTACTACATGTAGAGGAGCTAAACAGTATTTTTAAATGTAAAGTTATCCAGGATGTCACCATTAGCTAAAATTCCATTTACACTTAGAAAAACTTCTGTGGTTGTAAAAATATTCAATAAACCTTCTTGAGAATTGTCTTTCTGGGACAGAATTCTTGTCAGATCACATTGTCCTTTTAAAATATGAATTAACAATATAATGGCTTAATTCATAACTAGTGCTTAATGAATGGTTAGTTGGGCTAATTTCTTATTCAACTCTCCTGTTCCAACCTGCTGCTTCTCAGAGAAATTATTTTAGACAACATCCACACTTTATGATCATAATTTTATTAAAAATATATAATATAAACTTACATAGTACTTAATTTCATGCAGGTAAATCATAATACATAGAAGCAAACTTAAACAAAGTTGTGGAGGTATCACAGTCAATCTCTCCGTATTATGAAAACCTTACCCATCCCTCAGAAAGCCTTTGACACATCGTGTGACACATGCAACAGCATCAATTTGTATATAACTTATTATCCAATAATAATCATATATCTGTACTAAAAATGTTGATATAGACATAAACACTAATGTTTTACTCTCACACTAATAGAGTGTGTAACCAGGACTTAATGCATTGAAATTTAACATCAAATTTTAGGAGAAAATAGAAAATCTGCAAGTGACCATGGCTTTCTACAACAGAGTACTAGAAAACATTTATAGAGAGACAGCTTCCCCTGTGAAAAAAATTGTTGATATGATTTGATAGACATATGCTCAGGAAAAAAAAAAAGAGTGAGGAAGGATGGTTGACTATTGATTCCTGCTGAATCCACTTCTCTTTGCTCCATTTTCTCTCAAATGTTTTTCTATTTTCACTAATATCATTGTTATTGGCATGACTTCTAGGTTTGTAAGAGATGTTGAACCCCATTTTTAATTTTAGCCTGACTATAAAGTCATTTTCATTCATGACACCAATTAAATTATTTTTTAAAATATTAAAATGTTGTATCCTACAAAGATGAAAAGTCTGGTAGATGATCCAGATGCAGAATGCCACAATATTTGGGCTATGCAAAGTGATTCTGGCATTGGAGCTGATGGAGAAACAGCTTTTATCCATCTATGTAGTGCACAACAACAAAATAATTGATATAATGTAGAAAAGGGGGAGGAAATTATTCTGGAGCTTAGGTTTTAGTGTAGTAATTTAGACTAAATTTAGGGAAAAAACAAAGATAAGGTTCAGAGGAATCATAAATTATTACAAAATCCCCAAACATAGCAGACATAGAAAAAGAAAGTAAGGAATAAAGAAAGGAAAGAAGGACAAGGAAGGAAGGAAGGAAGGAAGGAAGGAAGGAAGGAAGGAAGGAAGGAAGGAAGGAAGGAAGGAAGGAAGGAAGGAAGGAAGGAAGGAAGGAAGGAAGGAAGGAAGGAAGGAAGGAAGGAAGGAGAAAGAGAAATACAAATTTTAGATTCAAAGCTATAGCTAAGACCAAGATTGAACATGTTTGATATGAATGTTAAATTAAGATGGAAAACAATTCTTTACTTTTCCTCCTATCAGTAGGTAAGGTCAAGTTTCCCTCCACTTGATGGCTTGCTTTACCAATAGAATTTGACAGAGATAATATTTAATATTCTGGAACTGCTGATACTAGGTCATAAGAAGCATTGCAGGTTATGCTTGGCTCTCATAGCATACTCACTATTAGAAGCCAGTTTTAATGTTGGAATAAGTCCATGTAGCCCACGGAGAGGCTCACATCAGAGAAACTGAAACCTGCAACTAACAGACCCAGCTGAACTCAAAACAGCCAGCCAGCATCAGCTTGACAGTCGGTAAGCATGCTTGCTAACAGATCCTGCAGCCCAGCTGAACCACTCCAACTTATGCTACATCAAACAAAAACAAGCTTTCCCACTTGAGCCCTGTCAGAATTGCAGATACGTGAACAAAATATATAAATATTATTGATATAACCCTACACATTTGGGTTTGATTGTAACACAGCAATAGATAATGAAAACAATGTGCTTGGGGGGAGAGCAGACTGGCTGTCTCAACTTTCACAGAATTGCAAGTTGATTCCTGTGTTGGGGAAATTCTGAACACATTCTAGGCATTGACTAAAATTAAAGGAAACAGCTGAACAAAAGGCATATAGGAGTTAACAATTAGTGAAAATCAATGAAAAGAAAATTGTTTTTCACAGAAAATGAATGTGGTCCTTGTATTGGTCAAAGGAAGTAAAAACAGTCAAACAAAAACAGAAATCAGGAATCTTACATGTCCTATTTATTGTTGAATCTTTAGCACCAAACACACAGACACAGACATGTAGAAAATATTCAATGACTACTTGTTGAATGAATGAATGAATGAATGAATCAATCAATCAATCAATCAATCAATCAATCAATGTTATGCTCAAAGCATACTTCACTAACCAGTAGATTCTATCAAATAAGAAATAGGTTTCCAATGACCCCAAGTCTCAGCATGAGTTTCTCCTTTTCCAGCAGTCTCAGACATTGGATAGGCATTAGTTTATTTTGGCACAGCAACCATGAAATGGCCCTTTTGATGTTAGAAACATTAGAATGTAAAGAACTCAAAACAAACCTGTTTTCCTTTATATTTGGTGGTAGTGTTCCCCAGTCACTCAGAAGCGGCGTGCTGGTGGAAGGGGGTGAGCCACCCTGATCGGGACTCTAGGTTACAGCAGTCAGGAGAAACAACCTTTCATCCACTGTACACATCTTGAAGGCATGAATCAAGTTGTGAATCTAAAATGCCCTGCCTTCTTTTCTATTAGAGGTTGAAGATAGAATTTAACAACCTATAATGAATTATAATGCTTTTTTAAAAAAAGTGGTTGAGTAAATCCATTTCCTCCTGAAAATTAGAAATTTATTAATATAAGTTTAGGATTCTACAATGGATTTTTGAATTCCAGGCATTATATTTTTCAGTCTGACATAAAAATTTGTTTTTAAAGTATATATTTTAAAGTCTTTAAAAAGTTTACAACTAGATTTTATCCTACCAAATGTCATCTTTTTTATATATCTATAGAAGTACTTCATGAAGTCTTTTCTACTAGAAAATGTGAAGCAAAATATAGTTTGCCCATCTTTAACAATTCAAGAGTGAAATATTTTTCGATGTGTAAATGTTCTACTGGGGATGGTGGTTATTGCAGTAAAGATAAGGATAATCCACCTTAAAATTTGGTTGTTATCTTAAAATACTTTCAGAATGAGAAAGCACAGACTCACATATATAGTATCTCAAGAAAAAAATACATTCTGTAGATATTACTCATGCCCATCCTAGCCTCTTTTTGTGCCTTTCTCCATTCCAGGTGCTGCTAAAAACAGTTAATTGAAATTCTCAGCACATGCCAGTCTTTTGAAAAACATAATTAATGAACTCATAATGGCCTGTGAAATAAATTTAGTAGCAAATGCTACATCTTCTACCACTACTACTAGTGATATTTTAATACAGAATAAATAATAGAGTAAATCATAGTAACTGTAATTATGGCTTCATGACACTTTGCTGCACCTTTGTGTGTATTCATCTCATGTGTACTATAAATAGTACAGTGAGTAGGTAATAATCAAAAAGGCTTGAAAGTCATTGTATTGAACACTGATAAGTTGAATTGGATCTTCTTCCCCCTGCTAGAATTAGAACTTGTGCCAAAGCCAAGAGTTCACTGAATGGAAACCAATTGATGTTCTTACCCAAGTTTTTGTTGTTGTTGTTTTCCTTAGAAAGAAAAGCTATTGCCACTTATTCTTAAGCATAATTTAAGTTGTTTCTGTACTTCAGATATTCAAAGACACTATTTTCAGTGTTGCTTTGAAAGTGACTCACAATTTCAATCCAGTAATCTTTAGACTAGTTATAAATTTCTTGGAGGTGTAATCATGCTGCAAATGTTTTCACTTCTATTAAGATTAAAACTACTGCTCAGCTGGGCGTGGCTCAGCGGTTGAGCATCGACCTAGGATCCAGGCAATCAGGGTTCCATTCCCGGTCAGGGCACATGCCCTGGCTGTGGGCTCAATCCCCAGTTGGGGGCGTGCAGGAGGCAGCCGATCAGTTTTATTTTTTTGCATATATCTGTCATCAATGATGTTTCTATCTCTCTCTCTCCCTCTCCCATCCTCTCTCTGAAATCAATAAAGACATTTAAAAAAAAAAAGATTAAAACCACCCACTAGGAAAATACCTAGAGCTCAAGAGGGAAGTAGAAGCAAGGGAGTCACCTTACCTCTTAGGGATTCTCGAATAGTTTAATTGGTCTGAAGCGCCCTTTATCACAAAGGCACAGAATTAAAGAACAAGTAGGGTCTATATATTTGAAAAGAAAAATTAAACTATGAGAAAGTGAGTGAATCAAATTTGGTAATGAGAAATGTCACAGGAAGTATATAGAAAGGAACTTATAAGAAAACAGAAGTTAATAAAGTTGGATAAATTCACAATTTAGGTTATTAAATAAAGACACTGAAATGCATTTCAAAATAAAAAATAGAGGTAAGCCTTGAGGAAAATATAATGGCTTTGCCAAGTTTACATCTGCAATCACTCATTTATTTTTATTTTCTGTTATTTTAATTAATTAATTTATTTATTTTTCAATTACAGTTGACATTCAGTATTATTTTATATTAGTTTCAGGTGTACAGCCTAGTGGTTAGAGAACTATATAAGTTTCAAAGTGTTTCCCCTACCTGGCATCATATATAGTTATTACAATATTATTAATTAGATTCCATATGCTAAATTTTAAATCCCCATGACTACTTTGGAACTACCAATTCATACTTTGCAATCCCTTCACCTTTTTACCCAGCCTTCCAATCCCCCATTCTATCTGGCAGCCATCACTTTGGTTTTTGTATTTATTAGTCGGTTTCTGTTTTATTTGTTCATTTATTTTGTTCTTTAGATTCCAAAGATAAGTGAAATCCATATCATATTTATCTTTCTCTGTTGACTTATTTCACTCACTATAATACCTTCTAGGTTCATCCGTGTGGTCACAAATGGTAAACTTTCATTCTTTTTTATTTTTATGTCTAAGTAATATTCCATTGTATATAGGTACCTCCTCTTCTTTTTTTTTTTTTTTTTTATCCTCCCCCTGGGGATATTTTTCCATTGATTTTTAGAGAAAGTGGAAGAGGGAGGAGGGGAGAGAGAAATATCGATGTGATAGAGACACACAGACTGGTTGCCTCTCACAGGAGCCAGTGGGGGCCAGGGACCCAGCCTGCAGCCAGGTGCAGTGCCCTTGACCAGGAAAGGAGTCCAGAACCTTTGGCCTGTGGGCCAGTCTCTAAACACTGAGCGAAGTGGCCAGGGCCATTTTTCATAGTTTCATATTTTTCATAGTGGCTGCACCAATTTGCAATCTCACCAACAGTGCACGAGGTTCCCTTTCCTCCACGCCCTCACCAACACGTAGTCTGTTGATTTATTGGTGGTAGCCATTCTGACAGGTGTACAGTGATATCTTGTGGTTTTAATTTGCATTTACCTGATGATTAGTGGTGCTGAGCATTTTTTCATATACTTATTGGCCATGTGTACGTGTTCTATGGAGAAATGTCTACTCAGGTCTTCTATCCATTTTTTAATTGGATTGTTTGTTTTTTTTGGTATTAAGTTGTATGAGTTCTTTACACATTTTGCATATTAACCCTTTTCTACATGTATCATTGGTTAATGTCTTCTCTCATTCAGTCTCTTTGTTTGGTTGATGGTTTTCCTTGTTGTGGATGTAGTCCTATTTGGTTTTTTGCTTGTTTTCCTTGCCTGAGAAGATATATCCTAAAAAGTATCACTAAGAGCAATGTCAAAGAGTTTATAGTTTCTTCTAGGAGTTTTATGGTTTCAGGTATTACATTTACATCTTTAATCCATTTTCAGATTTTCTTATATATGGTGTAAGAATATGGTCTAGTTTTATTTTTTTTGCATATATCTGTCCAGTTTTTCCAACACCACTTATTGAATAGACTGTCTTTACCCTATCGTATATTCTTCTTGCCTTCTTGTCTGTTATTTATTTTTACTCAACAAGTATTAAAGACTAAATATCCTGTGGATAATATAATCATGAAGATTCAAACTTTAAGAAAATTTTTATAAAAATATGATAGAATATAAGCCAAGTTCATGCAATCTCAATAAAGCTTAGTTTAGCTTAATGTAAAATGCAAAGGATACCAACCACACTAACATTTATTAAAGATTTCAAAGTTATTTTAAATATTTACTGTGTTTTCAAAATAACTTGCAAATTAAGTTAATTAAAATGCAAAAATTATTTATTACAAAATAAGTTATGCAGTTCATTATAAATGATAAAAGCACATCTATGATATGTTCAAGTTTTTACTTCCTTTCTATAAATTCTCCGTAATTTTCCCCTGAACCAAGTACATACTAATTTCAATCTTTCTCACTTTTAGAACTACTGATTGACCAAGACCAAGAATATAGATCTTCTGTCTGTAGTTTGCCTATTTAAATCTATCAAAGTTGTAAATATTTATGCATGTTTCTGTCCCATGTAAAAATTACAAAAAACAGTATGAAAAAATAACATAAGAACATGATCCTCAAGTATACAGAGCATTGAAAAATATAAGGTAGAGTGATCATTCAGTGTGAGATGCATTAAGAATTTTATCTCAATTTGGTAAGATTCAAAATAGATATTTTCAACAAACACCTTCAAATGTTGAGAAGAAACTTCAGAGAGAGGGCATGACTGGGCTAAAAAAAAATTGGATCTGTAAGAATAGGGAAATATTTTTCACAACACAAATTGTATGAGAGTGCAAAGTGTGAAGGTTTTGCTGGTGAAGAGACAAGTTTCTGGTCAGATTCCTAGGAAACTACTTTAATTACTAGATAAGACAAAGAGAATAAGCCAGATAACAGATGACAAGAAGAAAAGAGGACAATAATTCTGTGTCAGGAAATAAGGATATGAGGAAATAACAGATGCCACAAAGAGATTAAGAAGTTCAATGATACATAGGGCTATTTAATATATATATTATGGGGTTATTCTTGTGCTATGGGTAAAATTTTCTTTGAATATATAAAAATGGTATCAGAAAGCTGCTTATTTTTAAAAATATATTGATAAAATTTAGGCTATCTATTGAGAAAAAATGATTCTAGGATATAAAGTGCTTACTTAGATTAAAATAAAAGTGACAATATAGGGATATCATACTCTATGCATATACTTGAGGAATTTGCTTGCTTGTGTGTTGTTTTTTGTTTGTTTATTTAAAAATTAAGATTGTCTATCAAAAACTGGAAGATGTAAAATTCACTTAAATGAGTCTGTTTAGAATATTACATGATTAATTGTTGCTTTGACTCAAATATATCTTAGTAAATATTTCCTGGGAAAGAATGAATGAAGTCATAGAAATCATGTTTACTTATTTATTTATTTGCATTAGGTAAACCTAAATAAAGTAATTCAGTATTTCGTGTTACTTTAAAAATAATAGTTGACCAAGATCATCAATTACCTATACCATTCTCCTACTCTTCCTTCCTAATGAGTACTAGAAATTAATAAAACACTATGTCATAGTAAAATGAACAAAAATTATATAATAAATGTCTGAAATACTCAATTTAAACAATAAATTATTTTATTCTGCAAATATCACTTCTCTGACTTGTTAAAACCAGAGACTCTTTAAGGTTATCAGATGAACTTTCAGAAAGTAAACATTGAGCAAATTTCATGGGGTATGGAACATTTAAGAAATGAAAAATTACGTGCATTGAATTCCATTCACTTCAGTGAGGCAAACTCTAAGGCCAGGTAAGGAGGGCTGGGAATAAAGAACACTTTCTTCTAATCTGAGTAAACAGAGGGGCCTGCAGCTAGGAATCTACTATAGAAAACTATTTTTTCCTTTCTTTTTTTTCTCTCTGTCTTCAGGTTAGCTAGTTTAGTTGGACTGAGTAACATTTAAGCTTAATCCCGATACTTTTGAACTGAACAGTTAACTGAAAAATACCTACCATTAAAAAACAAAGGGACCAGGCATTAGAAACTGAAAAATTCACTACTCTGGTAAGACAATTTAGATATATTCTACAAAAAATCTTTTTGTGTTAAAAAAATATATATTTTTAAATTATTTTATATGCTATGTGTTACTTGCACTTATAAAATAAAAAAAAAGCTAACCTTTGTGAGAAAATTATGTATCCTTAGCTAAAATGGTTACACGAGTACATTCCCAAAAGTTATGCTCCCCATTTGTTTTGTCTTCAAGGATGCCATTTTTCAATATTTTCTTTATTTAAAAAATCCTTGCTCCTACATTATTAGCTTTTGAGCTTGCTTTTTACTTCTAGCTTGGCTTTGTCTTTATAAATATTTGGTTTTACCTCAGTCAAACTCAGTTTTTGCAAGTTTATATACCTATCTTACTGCAGTGGCCTTTCAAGTTTTCTGTGTCCATTTCTTTGGAGATCAGATTGTTAGCTATAGTTGCAATTAACAATGCATCTATTTTTGTTAAATGCCTGCTAGCACGTGCTGTACTTCAGTAATTACTCTCCCATTGCACTTTTTCTCCCTATTATTTTCCCCCAGTACTTAACTGAAATCCAAATGATTGAGATAGCTCTGTTCGAAAATCAATAGTTTAAATCTATTTTTATCCCCATTGAGATATAATGGATTTAGCAAGATTCTGTAGTTATTCTTAAAAAGTATATAAACCTGTCTGGTGCATTCCATACATCTTGAGTAATTCTAGATTTAAACCTGAGATGGTATAACAGACAACCAATTTTACTGAAACTTCCTAACTAAAAAACAATGTCTGTGTGACCAGAAAAAAAAAAGATTTGGTTTTTGTTTTCAATCTGATCCACCCATATATTCTTATTTTACCAATCTTCCTATCAGCAAGCATGAAGTCATTTTCTTACTTTTAATTGCTATTTGTTATAGGTTTTTTTCCCCTTAATAAATTCATTTATTCCATTAAAAAAGAGGCATTGAACTTCTCTTCAACTAATACATTATCTCTACTAGAAGATGAAAATTGTGACCTTAACTTTAAAACATAAAAAATAATAGTTAAAAGGTAAATCATTACTTTTAATCCTTACACCAAAGACCCAAACATTTTACTCTCCCAGATGAGGGGAAATAATGTATAAAAATAGCATCATTTTTAAAAATTTATTAACCCATTCATCCATTTAAGAAATTGGTGCTAAGCATTTCCAAATACTCTAACAAATAAGTATACAATCCATACAGGCATTCTAGGGGTCTGGGACACGAAATCTGTGACCCTCCATGGGTTCTTGGCATCAAGCAGGAAAGAATTCAGACTCAAGCCAGCAAAGAGTTTAAAGTGAAAAAGAGGTTAGTAGTGAAGTGATAGAGAGAGAAAAGGCTACTCCACAGGTAAAGCAGCCCCTCCCTAGTGGGATTTATTTCTTTTATTGAGACTCCTCTAATAGAGCAGTAGGGCATTCAATAAGGGGAGATGAATATTTAAGATTTTTCCAGGAAAGGGGTGAAGGCTTTTTAGAAGTGCCCTATTGGCCATATTGTATCCATATCTGGGCTTTCTTTTCTGATCTTAGTGTCCTTTAATATGTTAATGTTTACAATGAAAGTATAGTGAGCCTCATTATACATTCTTAGTAATACATTAGCATATCAAAGGAGTTATTGCAAGGTGAAATTAGTTTCCTTGTTGGATTGAGCTGGTCTTCTACCAATTCTAAACCGTAAAACCATTGGGGTTCATTTTACTATCTTTGCAATAATCCTTGTTGCCCTTTGGTTATAGCTGTTTTGCCACATACCCTATCTCATTGTCACAGGCCCAGAAAAGTGTTCTGAAGGAAACAATGGTTCTGTGAGACACTGTTTAAAATCTTGATAGATTTGGGGAGGGAAAACAGGAAAGCCATCTCCAAAAAGTGATAATTGTGCTGTATTTGTGGAGCGAACTTACTACCTTACCAAATGTATCCCAATTACATTTTCTTACACAAAGCGTATATTTATAACTTTTTGAAGAATTTATAACACAAGTACCAGTAAGGAAGATTATAAAAAAACAGAAAATATCATATATCCCAGAACTCTTTCAGCTGCAAGTATGAGAACAATACTGATTAGGCTGAGAAGCATCAGAATGCTACTGGCTAAGATCAGGCTGTGGAATAGGGGTGAAGATTAGTGTCTTGGCCCTTCTTGTGATATCCTGAACCAGTTACTAAGCTGGTGAACACAGTGATGCACAACCCAGGTCCCCCTGCAGTGAAGGATTGGAGGCCCCACCTATGGGGAGTGCCCTAAGGCAACAGCAGTCTTCAATTGTTAGTGCCTTCAAGGATTGCCTCAGGTGAAGAGATCCACCTTGTCTGAAGTCACACCCTCTTCCCAAGGCAGTCCATATCTAAGAACTGATTAAGTGAGCTACAGAGAACCTCTTGCTCCATAGGACTCTGAAGTAGAATTATAACCCAGGAGCTCCAGGAGACTCTTCCAAGACCCTGCCTTCTGTAGGACTGCACTGCAGCTCAGCTTCTCTCCACTCACTTCTACTTGCCTCCCTTTCCTTCCATAGTCATTAATCTCAAGAGCACACCTTAGTAAACATTCTAAATGCTAAACTCCATGTAAGGGTCTGTTTCCTGGGAAATCCAATCTGTGACTCATATTCTCTGTCTTTCTGTTTTCTTATCTGTGAATAGACAATAATAGAATATTTCTTCCTGAATTGTTATAAAATTTCATTGGAGATATTAATCTAGTGATTTACATATGGTAAATGGCCTGTAAATTTTATCTATAAAAATGATGATTGGGGAAGAGAAAGTGGTATGAACAAGTATGGTTTGAAATCAGGATTCCAAATGATATCATTACATTTTATTACTTTCTTGCTCTCTCCAATTTTGTTGCTTTAATGAGCCACCAAATTTCCTCAGTTAGCTTTGGGTGTTTGTCTCACTTGTTCTTACTATCGACCAGTATCTTCCATGTGGTAGGAGGAGGCCAGATGTGAACTGAATGACAAAATAAATCTTTTCTTTCTCCCTTCTTTGGGAAGGATATACATTGACTTTAAGGCCTAACTTGGATCACACAATGCTACTTATTACTCTCTAAACTGTATCCACCCTCCAAGCCAGATCTACCTGGAATATTGACAGTGTTCAAAATTTTACTAAAAGTTAAAGTTGTTGTACATTTTGAAATGTTCATCTTCCAGGAGGTTAATTCTTTCCATAGTTTAACAGATGAATAAAACTTTATTTTTCTCATATCCTTTCCTGAGAGTAGGCATTGACAAAGACAGTAAAGAAGAGATAAATGACGGTTAATACATAGGGGGGAGCTGGAAAGAAGGAGAAGACAAAAGAACTAAGGAGCTTAAAACTCCTAAAGATACATGCCCTCTTCTTTATGATACTCCACTGGGTCTGTGTTACACCACAATGTCCTATATAAACACTTGGAAGTAAGTATGTTCTTCCTTGATGGTGACATCAAAATTGATATTGCCATTAGACAGTACAGTAACACTTAATCTATCCAGAAGATGTTTATCTGTCTATCTGTTGGCTACTTGGAAAACAGCCAATAAAATAATGCAATAAAATTAAAAAATATGTATGTAGAAAGGCTTAATAATACTCCCCTCTGCACAACTACAAAGTGAGAAAAATGGAGGGGAAAGGCAGTAATAAGAGAACCCCAGGACCATGAATTGACTTTCATCAAGCCAAAGACTCAGGAGACCTCTGCCCTGTGGAAGGATGTGAGCTTCCTATAGACACTGTCAAGTGGGGGAAGGAGGAAAATACAATATGGAGCCATAGGAAGTCAAGTAGGTCTTCCAAACATAAAAATTCCTTAGCTTACAAAATATTTGTATCTTGGACTATGGTGTTTGGTTTTCTACGTCAGTAAATTATGTAATTTAGCTAGCCTGGCAGAATAGGGAAGCCTCAGGTTTTAAACCGTTTTTACTTCATTCATGCTCTTGCCTGAGCAAATTTCCTCAATTAGCTCTTTGTGTTTGCCTCTTGTCCCACTTTCAGTTTACTTAGTTAGGCAAGTGTGTCTTTCTTCTCTTTTAAATTTATTTCTTCTTATTTTTAATTATAAAAAACTATTAAACATAATTAGGACTCTTGAAGAAAATAATTAAAATAGTTACAATCCAACCATCCTCCTGTAACCCTTCCTATCACTCTAGTATATTATTTCCTAGTCATTTTCTTCTCTGTGCATATTGCTGTCACTGTGCAACATTGTGCATCCTGCTTTTATCACTTAATATCTTATAATAGGCATTTACTAGTGTATTGGCTGAGCCTTCAAAGCCATTTCTTAATGGTTGCAATTATTCTATCAAGTAAATGTATTATCTTCCTAATTTTCTGTTATTGGACAGTTTGATTTCTTCCAATAATTAGCAAATATTTTTACACATACAGTTTTTCTATGTTTAGTACTATTCCTTTAGGATAAAGGTCTAATAGGATATTGTTAAATAAAATTAAGAGCCTTTTAAAACTTGACAGTGAACTGGATGAGAAAAACAATGTATAAGTAAAGCTTCCTAACAAAGAATCACATTTCCTTAAGGTGACAGCACCGTCCCAGAGACACCGTCCCACCCGCACACACCCTGCTTGCCACCAGCCTGCCTGGAGCCCATGCCCCTCTCTTTTACAGTTTGCCTCTCGCAGTCTCAGGAGGACATGTTTCCCTCAATCTGTCTGCTCTTCCCAGTGGCATGTGGTTTTCAATCATGGGAGCCTTGACCCTCAGCTTCCTCCAGTGCTACACAGCTCACTGAAAGCTTAGAAAAAACAAGTGACTAATAGCACAGACATTTTAAATTGTCACACTAAATATGACTTCCTTAAAAGTGCAAAGACCACATCCCTTCTATAACATTTTCCAAAAGTGTTCGATTTATTACTCAGCTCATGGTTGCTTTATTGTGGTAGAGGGGAGGCAATCACATTGGTCACCATCTCATTCTGCTTGAGCATTACTCCCTCCTACTATAACTGTCTCCCCAACGTGTAGAGAGAGTCAACTCTTCACCCTTCACACCAATGCTCTCCTACCTTCCAAGTTTCCTGTTAAATAGAGGATTGCCTTTGGAAACCAGGATAATTTTCAGAAGACAATAAATACCACCTTCATCCTGAAGAATATTGTTCCAAGAAAAAAATAAAAAAAATTTAAAGTTTAATCTCAAGACACCTCAAGGTCTGGATTATTGGGTATGAAATAACTACCTATGGGATTTAACAGTACAATCCATATTGCACTGCAAGATTTGTTCTGCTTTTATTTTGTTCTCTCTAGAAATTATGTGAGTGTAAGATATGACTGTATCTTCAGCCAGACTCTCCATATGATTGCTCAAGTAACGGCACACAAAACACTGAATACACATGTGATCATACACAATTACGGTAGGTGTGGGGAGGAGAGATGTGAATTCATATTTTAGAACACATATATATACCAGAAACATAATCTTGAGAGGGAGGATCACTTACAAAACAGCTATGTGTATTACTAAGTAGGATTTTATTTCTTGAGAAAATTCTTCATTATTATTTAAATTTTAGATGCACTTAATTTAAGTGATCACTCAAAAGCTTGTTCAAAGAAAAACAGACCATCAGCTCCAGGACCTTGAAATACCTACACACAAAAAGCAGAAACTGCTTGCAACTTTATTTTGAAAGTTTTCTTTTATATTTTTGGCTGCTACTCCTGACAATATTTAAAAAAAATAATAGCAAAAAACATTAACGGAGATACCTTGCTATATTGGGGCTCTTTCGTATAGATATCTAAGAAATCTGAAGTTTCAAAATGAAAAGCTGTCTGGGAACACGAACTAGAGGTGATGAAAGCTGCATAATTAAGAGAAAGTGTGCTAAGGATTTTAATATATGAGGATTTTTTAAGGTTATATTCATTCATTTGAGGGCCATAGGCTAAACATGATTCTTAGGTTTTTGGGGTAACCTGTGGCTGTCAATGAAAAATTTAAGGCAGATAAAGATTATTTCTATCTCACCAAAACATTGCTCAAGCCACCTTACAAGTAAGAGACAATTCAGGTCAAAGTTTGTCACATTTATTTTTATCATCCAAACTCTCATTTAGTGAAATTAGCAAGCAAGTACAAAAACAATAATACACCTTGTTTTTTACACCAGATGAAATCAGCTTTTGGTTATCTTAGTTGCTCTGGATGCTACCTTGCATAAAATGTTCATTTCAGGCCAACTAGCCAAAGTTCTAGAAGGAGGATTCTGTTATGTTTATATTTGACATGAGGCATCTTCCACATTCACAGCCAAATAAAATTACAAATAGTTTGGAGGATTATTCTTAAAGATACATGCTATCTGAATAACAGAATTGCTTGTCCCTTTTACGTAACAGGGAGCATCTCTAAGATATTTTAGTCACCCACATATGTAAGATACCAATCATTTCATAAATAAAGTCTGTTTCTAACATGTTACACTAATTAGCAAAGCCTTGGTTTTTGCTTGAGATATTGATTACAAATACAATTTTTATAGCCAGATTTGGATTAAATAGAAAGCTGAGTAACTATTTTTGAAGTATGATTGCCTTATGATAAATCTTAAAATCAGGTGAAGTAAGTCCTCCAACTTTGTTATTTTTTCAAAGTTGTTTTATCCCAGGCTGGTGTGTCTCAGTTGGTTGGACATCTGCCTTGCAGCTGATATAGATTTTGCTATCACATCAATATTTCACTCTCTCCCTCTCCCTTTCTCTCTCTCTAAAAATAAATTTAAAAATATATATTTTTTAAAAAGTTTTTAAAATAAGTTGTTTTAGCTCTTCTAGGTCTTTGCATTACTGTATGAATATTAAAATCAGCTTGTCAATTTTTACAAAAATACCTGATGGGATTTTCATTTAGATTTCAGTGAGTCTAAACATTAATTTGAAGAAAATTGACAGTTTAGCAATATAGAATTTCCTGACCCATAAGCACAGCATATATCCATTTATTTAGGTATTTTCTTTAATTCCTCCCAGATAAATTCTACAGTTTTCAATGTATAACTTTATATATTTTTTTATCATATTTACATTAAATTATTTAATTTTTTTGATGCTGATGCACATTTTATTGAATTTTTTATTTAAATTTCCAAGTGCACACTGCTAGTATATAAAAACAATTTTTTTGTATATCAATTTTTTATCCCATAAAATAATTAGTTCATACAACTGGGAATACTAAAATAGTTGTTATTTTACCAGCTTTTTTGTTGAGTCCATAAGATTTCTATAAACTATTTTAAATGATAAAGATAATTTTACAACTTTTACACAATCTCAATGGCTTTTTTGTCTCTTTCTTTTTTTGCATTTCAATAATGAATAACAGTTTTGAAAGCTATCATCTCAGATTTTTTTCTTTTTTTTCTTCTGTTTTTATTTCAGCTTTATTGAGGTATAATTGATAAAACTGTAAGCTATTTAAAGTGTACATTGTGATATATATACATATATGTACATATTATTAAAGAATTCCCTCATCTAGCTAATTAACACATCTATCACCTCAATAATTTTCTTTCTTTCTTTATTTGGGGTGGGGGCAGAACCCTTAAGTTTCACCCTCTCTGGAAACCTCACACAATACATACAATGTTATCAACTATCATTACCATATTTTACCTTAGACCTTTAGACTATATTCACTTTAGGTTTTTTTTCTTAATATCAAGTAGCAAACATTCATTCTTTCACAATTAAATATAATATTAGGTATGGGCTTTTAATAGATATCCTATAGACTGAGAAAATTTGTTTTATTCCCATATTACTGAGATATTTTTAAAGAAATAGATTTTTGTTTTTGTCAATTATTCTTTCTCCCTCTAATGAGATGATCGCATACTTTTCCATTTTCATTTTTTGAATGATAAACCAATCTTGGACTCCTAGAAAAAGCATCACTTACATGACTTGTAGTATCAATATGGTGTATTTTTTAATTCAGTTTGTTAAGGTTTTGTTTAAAATGTTTGTATCTATGTTGGTGAGGGACATGTGTTCTCTAGTTTACTTATAAAGCTTTTGTCTTGTTTTGGCATCAGGCTAATTCTAATCTCAGAGAATCAAGTTGGAAAGTATTCCACCCTCTGTCATTTTCTGCAATAGTTTAGAATTATATATTTTTTTCCCCTCAAATGCTTACTTCATGGCATTAGCCACAAGTGAATCCTTGATGCTAATTTACATCCCCCAATAGAAATTATAACTCTTTTTGTTATCATTATATATTCAGAGGCTAAAAGAATGCTGGCTGCATAGTAGAAGCCCAGGAAATATTTATGGATTGTATAAAATATTCCAAGAACAAAGTAAGCATTAAAATAAATTTTAATCTTATAAGTTTTGCTATTGATTTAGGAAATGTTGAATTATCTTCTAAATATTTATTCAAAATCGTTACCATTAATTATTTTCAAAAGAGTACTCCAGAGGTTTTATTTTATTTACATATTTGCTTTTGTCTTTTTTATATCAGGCATAGTTTTAAGAATTTAGTGGTGAATTTGTTTATTGAAAATAATTAGCAGCTTCCACATGTAGGGCATACACGTAAAAAACTTATCATCTTTCCTACCTTTGAAAAGAACATTATTTGTTTAATTATTGCATTTATATCTTACTAAAAGGAACATAATACTTTTAAATGCTTAAATATTTTATTGCACGTCAAAAAACAAGTGGCTTTCAAAGTGTTTTCTCAGCTCCATGTTTGTAGTTCAACAACACCCAATGTTTCTGTTCAATTCCATTACTCAGTATAAATTTGCAAGTTCAACTTAGTATTTACTAATTATCCACCACCCTAACATCTAATTTTTAAAAATAATTTGAATTTCTAAATCACTTCAAAACCTAATGGAACTCAGATGCTATTACAGCTGAAACCACTTAATAGGGCCTTGTTAATACAGACAACCCAGCAATATTAAGCACTTTTAGTGAACATATTTGATCTTGGCCACTTGATACTATCAAAAATAATAGTAATGACTAATAAGTATGGCCTGGTAACAGGGAAATTTTCTCTATTAACCATATTCCTGGGCTATTGGGATTTTTCTGCTTCAGAGTTAATGAGTCACTGATTTGAGAGATTCTATTATAAATTCTGATTTAAGATTTACAGAGAAGAAAATAAGCACTCATAATGCAATAATATCAATATAACTTGGTATGTATACAAAGCCTGTTCAATAATATATAGCTGTTATACCCTTTTCTAGAAAAATAAACATAGACCCATCTTGTAACAGGTCTTTGATATTTTATTGAAGTTCTATTAACTATCAGAACAAAAATAACCAAAATTCTTATTAATATCTTATTAGATAGGTGAAATACTTCATAAACTATATGATATTATGGCTATCAATTCTGTTGCTTTAGACAAAAGACTACAGTGTTATAGAAAAACTAAAATTTAAAAAAATATAAACATTGAAAAACAGTTTGTCTCATTAGATTTAGTAGTTTTTTCTACCCATCTCTTCATTGTAATTTAGTCAAATATTAAAGTTTCTCTGAATACTGTGATACTTCACTCAGTGTACTCTATATACTCTGTTCAAAAAGAATAAAAAAGCCATTTCACTCATGTCAAATAAGGTTTTGTTGGCTATCATAAGAGCCTATTAGTTTACCTCTTCCAAAAGTTCTTGAATATTTAAAACTATTTTGAACCCAATCCCTTATCAGAACTTACTCTTTCATTCCTTCCTTCAATATTTATCAATTACCAACTACATATCAAATATTAAGCTATGTAAACCTGGCATTATCCTGACCTTTCTATGTATGTTGGCCATATTTTTATATAAAATGTTGGAGCAACTGAATTACCTTACATTGCTGTTTGGAATTTAAAATGTTAAAATCACTGGGAAAACCCTTTGGCAGTTTCTTAAAAATATAAACTTATACCTACCACACTATTCAGCCATTTCAATCCTAGATATTTACCCAGTAGAAATCAAAGCTTATGTAATTATAAAAAAATATACTCAAATGTTTATAGCAATTTTATATTTAATAAGCATTCCTCAACAGCAATAAAGAGGAATGAACTATTGATATTTGGAACAGTATGAGCGATATCAAAATAATTTTGCTGAATAAAAAATGCAAGACAAAAAGAGTAATAGTTGTGATTCAAATTATATAAAGTTCTAGAAAATAGAAACAAATCTGTAGTGACAGAACACAGATCAACAATTGTCTACAGATAGGAGTAGATAAGGAATTAATGAAGGGATGTATTACAAGAAGGCATGAGGAATAGTTTGGGAGTGTTAGATATATTCATTATTGTGAATTTGTAAATGGTCTTATGGGTATACACATATGCCAAAATTCATGAAATTGTACACTTTATAGCTCAACAAAATTGAGAAAAGATATCTTTAACTAAAAAACACTTTACTTGTCTTCTGTTCTCCTGATTTAATCTTTCGTAACAGAGAATCATTGCTCTCAAATTACTTAGAATCCAGTAGAAGGAGTCAGAAATGTAAAAAGTTACATATACTAAATTGTGTAGACACAATATATTGCATGAGTAGTCTGAGCAGTATGAAACCATGCAACTAGGTTCTAAAACTAGGCCAAAAGAGGGACGGTAAATAGCTCCGCATACCTTACATACAGGACAATACAGAAAAATATAAGACTAAATAAGCTGACATAAAATCAATCATAAGCAGAAAAGACTAGATATTAAGAAGTCATATCGGCTACTTAAAAGTGAGAAAAATGAGGATATATATTAAAACACACATGGAGAGATTAACTGTAATTTAGAAACTGTCGGTTGTGGCAGAAAATCCAGCTCAAATTGACTTAAGTAAATGAGCAAGTAAATATGTGCATACATATATACATATACACATACATACATTGGTTCACACAGTTAAAAATAAAGTGTTCAGAGAATCCTAAAGACTCCACCAAAAACTACTAGATTTAACAAACTGAATTCAGCAAGATGGCAGGATACAAAATTAACACCCAGAAATTGATGGCATTTTTATACACCAATAATAAATTCTCAGAAAGAAAAACTAAAAAAAAATCCCATTTACCATTGCAACTAAAAAAAATAAATAAGATACCGAGGAATAAACTTAACCAAAGATGTAAAAGACCTTTACTCAGAAAACTACAGGACACTCTAAAAAGAAACAGAGGAAGGTATAAACAAATGGAAAGATATACCATGTTCATGGGTTGGAAGAATTAACATCATTAAAATCTTTATACTACCCAAAGCAACCTATAAATTCAATGTAATCCTTATTAAAATACCAACAGCATATTTCACAGATCTAGAACAAGCACTTCAAAAATTTATATGGAACCAAAAAACACCCCGAATAGCCTAGGCAATCTTGAGAAAGAACAAAGTTTGAGGGGTCACAATATCAGATATCAAGTTATACTACAAAGCCACTGTAACCAAAAGAGCCTAGTACTGGCACAAGAACAGACATATAGGTCAGTGGAGCAGAATAGAGAACCCAGGAATTGACCTATGCCATTATGGTCAATTAATATTTGAAGGAGGCAAGAATATACAATGGAGTAAAGACAGTATCTTCAGTAAATGGTGCTGGGAAAATTGGACAGGTACATGCAAAAAAATGAAAGTAGGCCACCAACTTACATCATACACAAAAGTAAATTCAAAATAGATAAAAGACTTAAATGTAAGAGATGAAGCCATAAAAATCCTAGAAGAAAACATAGGCAGCAAGATCTCAGACATCTCTCGTAGCAATATGTTTGCTGATACATCTCCTAGGGCAAGAGAAACTAAGGAGAAAATAAACTAAGGATTGCATCAAAATAAAAAGCTCCTGCACAGCAAAAGAAACCATCAACCAAACAAAAAGAGAGCCCACTGTATGGAAGAACATATTTGCCAATGACACATCGGATAAAGGGTTAATATCCAAAATATATAAAGAACTCATACAACTTAACAAAAGGATGACAAACAATCCAATTAAAAAATGGGCATAGGACCTAGATAGACACTTCTCCAAAGAGGACATACAGATGGCCAAGAGACATATGAAAAAATGCTCAACATCGCTAATCATCAGAGAGATGCAAATTAAAACTACAATGAGGTATCACTTCACTACTGTCAGAATGGCTCCATCAACAAATTAACAAACGACAAGTGCTGGTGAGGGTGTGGAGAAAAGGGAACCCTAGTACACTGCTGGTGGGAATGCAGACTGGTTCAGCCTCTATAGAAAACAGTATGGAGTTTCCTCAAAAGATTAAAAAATGACCTGCCACTTGAACCAATGATCCCACTTCTAGGAATATATTCTAAGGAACCCAAAACACCAATCACAAAGAGCTACGACAAAGAGCACCCCTATGTTCAGAGTAGCGCAATTTACAATAGCTAAGATCTGGAAACAGCCCAAGTGCCCATCAGTTGATGAGTGAATAAAAAAGCTGTGGTACATTTGCACCATGGAGTACTATGCAGCTGTAAAAAGGAACTCTTACTCTTTGGCACAGCATGGAGGGAACTAGAAAGCATTATGCTAAGTGAAATAAGCCAGTTGGAGAAAGACAAACACCACACAATCTCACTTATATGTGGAATATAATAAACAAAATAAACTGATGAACAAAATGGATCCAGAGACACAGAAGCATGGAACAGACTGAGACACCTCAGAGGGAAGCTGCGGAGGGGGCAGTGGGTGGGGAGAGATTAATCAAAGAACTTATATGTTTTTAAGCATAAGCCATGGATACAGACATTGGTCTGGGGAAAGCCTGGGGGTGGAATGGATGCAGGATGGAGGGGATCAATGGGGATAAAAAGGGAACATCTGTAATATTTTCAACAATAAAGATAAAAAAATAAAAATAAAGTGTTCAGCTAAATCATTGCTTAAACCAGATACTCAAAGGTTTTCCTTGATGGGGGGTTTCTCTCCATTATTTTGCTCTTCTGTCTTCCAAGCTGACTTCCTTCTCAGTCTCCATTTAGAATTAAGATAATCTAACAGCAGTCTATAAATTCCAAGATACAAAATCAATGGGAAAAAGTCTACGTTTCCTTTCCAACAGTTCTATCAAACATTTATTTGATTCTAAATAGCTTTAATTGAATCAAATTCCATGAACTAATTACTTAGGTCAAGAGAGTACAACATTCCGATTGTCTGATTTGGAAACAAGTCATATACCTCCAGCCTGCTACTATGAAGTTGGGAGAGGGAGTGATTGTACAAAGAGAAATTTGAATAATGTTAATGAGAAAATTGATGTAAATGGCAATAAAAAATAAAAAGGGGTAAATAAAAGCTTCTCATAAGGAAAAATGTGTAATGAATACATATATAAAGATATTCACAGTTTCAGAGGTGGTTAACTAGGATTTCCTTTTCTTGGTGTTCTCTGGGAAGATGACAAATATTATCTCAAAAAATATTTATTGAGTGCCCACTGAGAGCTAATCACTCTGTTAGGCACTAACTATACAAAATCAAACAAGATGTGGTTCCTGTCCTCAGTAAATTTCGTAAGCTTAGTAAAGGAGATATGCAAGCTTGTTAAATGCTACAAGAAAAGTTTTGCAAGGGGGCATGGGAGCCCAAGGAAGGATTCCAAAATCATATTGTGAGTTGCACTGATATTGTTTCAACCAAATTTGGAAGGGCAGGAATTAACTAAATAAAACAATATTACAGGAGAGGCATTAATAAGAATATTACAGCAGAGGGATCAATGGGAGAACAGAAATGCAGAAAGGCTTGATAATTTAAAGGCACTGGGGGATGGAACAGTGGAGTGTGGGAATACAAGATAAATAAAGCTAGATAGGTAAGTAGGGAACATATTGACAAAGATTTTGTATACTCAGGTAAGAAGTTTAAAGCTCGTATGGAAAATACTGTGGACCTACCAAGTTATTGCAGTGAGAAAAGATAGAATCAAACCTACATTATAGAAAGGCCCTTCTGCCAACCAAGTGTTCCAGAATGCCAACAGGGAGACTTCCTAAAAGATCCTGGCAATAATTAAGGGGAGCGACAAGAAGAGACAGGAAAATGGAAATGGGGTAATTCAGCAGTTATTAAGGTAAAAGACAGTATGCTCAAAAGAAAAATCGAAACTTTGCTGATTTTTTTACTAGATAAATTGTGAAATGTATGAGATAGTGCAATGAAAGTATTTTTGGTGATTTTAAGTTTTATGTCTTGGGGGGAAAAAGAAAAGTACTATTTACCCCCAAAATTAACTGTGTCACTGTTATGCTGCATTTATCCTTCAAAAATCTGGCAACCCAACCATGGTGACAAGTTTCAATTATTTCCTTAAGTGTAATATATCTCACTGTTTTTGTGTCCAGATTCCTAGGATTCACCTTCCACAGCCTGGAAAACCTCCCTTATGCAAAGTTCCAGACTGCAGGTTGAGTTCCTGCCATTACATCTCCATGGACTGGAGTCCTACTTCTAAGAGATGGCAGATCATGGTTCAGGGAAATGTGCAAAGAGGAATTGCTTTTCACCTTTATAATTAGAATTTCTTTGAATCCCTTCATGTAAGTAGACAAACATAGAATGTTATGAGCAGAGTCTAAATTGCAAAGACCTAAAATGCTAATGGAGATCCATCTTTCAATAAGTTTAAATTAAATAGTTAGTTGGGAGAGTTTGAGAGGTGTTATCAAGCTTGTGGAAGGGATTTGAGGGGCTGTCTGTTTAATAATATAGGGGATCTAGACACCCATATGAGTAAAGTGATGGGAATTATGGAAAAGAAAGTTACTGAAAATGTATGAGAGAGTTAAGTTAACTGGAGGAGCAAAATTTGTACTCAGTCTAGAATAAGGGTAAAACAGAAACAGATGATAATGCAGAGGAATTTTTAGATGGAGTGAAGAGAAGTTGCAATGACTCATTTTAAGTGTTTTCAATCTTATTAGTTAAGTCGGAATCAAGGTCATCCAGCTGTATGTTCTACTGAAATACGTTGAACAGCTGAGATTATAAAACTAAACACATTATTACATTAATGGGGATAAGGTGCTGCATTTTAGTTCACAAAACCTCCTGTGCTAATCTGGGTCAACAGCGATCTATCTGGGAAAAAATTTTGTGTTCTGGTTGGCTACCAGATCAATGTGAGCCCAAAAGATGACCTGGCAGCTGATGCAACACCGAGCACAATAACACAAGTCAAGAGCCCAGATAAAGAGAGTAATCATCTCACTGAACTCAACATTGTTCAGGCCACACTGGAAGTTTATGTTCTGTGCTGGGCTCTGCAATTTAGTCAAGATCCTCTTTTCTTATAGTCACAAATAATACGCTCTTGGTAAAATGTTTGGAAAATGCATAAAAATACAAAAAAAAAATCTTGGGTAGTTCCACCAGCCTCAGGTGATGACTAATAACCACGAGGAATGTGTTTTAGTCTTTTTTAAATGTGCATAATAATACAGGAGCATGGCAAATCTAATTTTACTCTGAACTGAACACCCAATTACTAATCGACACTAAGCATTAAATTATTCAGATGATTCTGTGATCATTTTCTTCATTTCATTTCGTTCTTTTCCAGGAATATTGGGTGACTATTTCCTTTACAAAAATCCAAAATTATGTACTCAAGGGCATTTGTTCTAAAATAGACAGTGTGTTTCAGAGGAAAATCCAAGCCTCCAACTCTTAGAAGGCAGAAAGTTGCTATAGTTTTTAGGTGAGAATATTTCCCCTTTCATTAGTGAATGTGAAAAAAAAAATTAGAGTTTGGTTTTTCCAGGATACTGACATGTGCACCTATTTATATAAAAATCTTGCATTTCGTAGTTTTATAATTGCATTACTATGGTTTATTCATTTATTTAAGATTTTAATTATAAAAATACCACACATACAAAATGTATTCAATATATATATACAACTTTAAAGCGCAATTTAAAAAATTAACATATGATTACCACAAACTAATTGGAAATAAAGCGTTGACAATTCCTTTGATGCCCCTGTGTGCCTTGCACTCATTATATTCTCCTTTGTCACCCAAAGATAATCCTGTCCTGAATTTTCCTCTTATTTTCTTTTTGGTTTTGCCACAAAAACATATATCCCTAAACAATATATTTTTAAAGTTTTACATTTTTGGTATATGACAATAAATCCCTGTTTGAATTTTATTTTAAGTGACATTAAATCTGTATAGCAATTTTGGGAGAACTGACATCCTTTCATTATTGAATCCACTTTCTACGAAGATGGCTTAGTTTTTCTTTGATGTTTTTCCTATAAAGTTTTATATATCAAAGTGTCAAAATATCATGTCATTTTTATATTCCCTTTCTACAGATAGGATAAATACATTTTATTTATGATTTAAATTTTATTTAAATAAGATTATTTATAACATCTTATCATCAATATAATGTCACTATAATGTTTATTAATGACCCTCTACATTCTTTACATTATTTCCTTTTTTAATCAATTAATCAATTTTATTGGTCTTTCCAAGAAACATTTCATTCTACTAATACTATTTTATGTGTATTCTATTTAGTTCATTTATTTTCTTATGATTATTTTATTTCTACTTACTTTGCATTTATGTCATTTTTATTTTTCTACTTTGTTGAGATGGGCACTTATTAATTTTTCATCTTTTTATTTTTAATATCCACTATAAAGAATGAAATTTTTCTTATACCTTACCTGAATCTCACACTCGTGATATGTAATATTTTGACGTCAATAGTTCAAACAATTTCCAGTGCCCATTGCTTATTTTTAATTTGTCCTATGAGTTATTCTGAATATATGGCTATTTTGTAGCTATGTTTTTACTTTCTTTTTCTTGCATGATTGAATTTTCTTGTATAATTTGTATGGTGAATTTTTACTTTAACTCTTGGTATGTTCTGCAATGTTTGGGTTATATATTCTACATATGTTTACTCGGACAAATTTACTTGTGTTTTTTAACTGTTCAATAACATTTTTATATTTAACGATAACTGAGAGAAATATTTTAAAATCTTATGCTCATCATTTTGTCTATTTCTCCTTAGAGTTTGGTCTAGTTTCTCTGTATAAAACTGAGGCTAAGTTCCCAGGTGCATACACAGTTAGAATTGGTATATCTTCCTAGTGAAGTGAAAGTTTTACTACTCTGAAACACCTTACCATTATCTTGTATAAATATTATTGCCAAAACTCTACTTTTTTTCTTGAAATAAATGAAGCTACATCCTTTTTATTTAGTTTCTATGGTATAAATATTTAATTTATTAAATATTATACTTTTTGATAAATACCTTCAGGTATGGGGCTTATAAATCACAGAATATTATATGTTGGATTTTGAGTTTTTAAAAATTTAGCCTGGTAATCTTTACCTTTTAAGTATTTAGTCATTTGATATTGAATATTATTGCTGATCTGTTTGAACATAAATTTCTGCTTGATCTGCCTGTTCTCTTCTCTCCTCTCCTGTTTTTCTTTTTATTAAAATGACTGAAGTAGTGGCCTGTGTGACTCAGCTGATTGGAGCATCATCCTGTCCTGTGCACCAAAGGGTCATGGGCTCCATTCCCAGCCGGGACACATACCCAGATTGCAGGCTCAATCCCAGGGCAGGGTACATGCAAGAGGCTCCTGATCAATGTTTCTTTCTCTCTCCCTCTCGCTTCCTCTCTCTCTAAAATCTTTTTTTTGAAAAAATGACTGAATACTCTGAAATACTACATTCCCTACCATTAGCTCAGAAGTATTTACTCTTTACTAGTTCTGGCCTAGTTTATACTAAATATTATAATATGTATTCATGAGTAATCAAATCTAGTATTAATTAGTACTTTTCTCCTTTTAATAAATAAGAAACAAATATTTCAACAAGTTTTATCCTTCCTGATTCATATGCTATAATTTTTTGTGTAATTTAACATTAATATATTTCTATTCAGATTAAGATGTTTATTCTGTATTCTATGCCTAGTAATTTCAATATTTGATGTCTTTGTGGGTCTCTTTCTATTGTTATTTCTGATGACTCTTGTTCATGTTGGCTTATTTACTTTTTGAGTTTAGTGATTTTTTTAAATTTTAAACTAGTGTTTCTTTGAAAATTATTCAGGATGATTATATTATATTTGTTAAAATGTATCACAGGATAAACATTTTGATTCTAATCACTTTTCTAATAGCAGTATGATAAATGTTTATACTTAAATATTTGTGTACAGATTTAATTATTTTCTCGGGACAAAATTCTATACTTGGAATTGCTGGGTCCAAGTGGTGATATTACAATTTAATATGTGTTACCAAATTTATTCTATTAAGTTTCATTGTAATTTATATTGCAGCAGGATTTGAGCTCTGTATTTCAAGGTGACTATTAGCAAAATTAATTATTCTGAAAATAATGACTAGGATGATGACAGAGCTGAGGTCTAAGCTCCATATAAAAATTTTAGTGCCTGGCCAGGCAGGGCTGAGCGCTTGAGCCTCAACCTAGGATCCAGGAGATCGAAGTTTGATTCCCAATCAGGACACATGTCCAGGTTGCGGGCTCGATCCTCAGCAGGGGGCGTGCAGGAGGCAGCCGATCAATGACTCTCTCATCATTGATGTTTCTATCTCTCTCTCTCTCTCCCTCTCCCTTCCTCTCTCTGAAATCAATAGAGATATATTTTTAAATATATATATATTAGTTTTATATACTATTTTATATTTTCACCTGCTAATGTTGTCACACATAACTCTAGCTAATAAACATTCAAGGATTTGGTAGATTTCCTTTCTCTGTACTTATTAATCCAATTGCTCATTTATTCAACAATACTTTCTGAGTGACTAACATATGTCCAGCAATGAGGGATTCAGCTACAAGCTATGATGGAACTTACAGTCCAGTGGATGAGATGTTTAATAAACAGGTGAAAAACAAAATATATAAAATGCAAACAAAAAAAGAAAGGAAGTAGTACTAGCTAATGGACTTCTGTTAACTTGCTTATCTAGAGTGGTTAGGGAAAGTCTCTTGCATTAAGTGTCAGCTAGGTGTGTATAGGTATGTTACGTGTAGAAATCAACCCAGAAAAAAATACAAAGATCCTCAAGAAAGATGCCTACATGGTGGCAAAATCAGTGGTAGAGTCACAGGAGGTAAACTTACAAAAGAAAAGCAGTGACTAAGTCAAGCAAAACTCTGTATATCAAGGTAAAGAATGATGATTTAATTCTCAGGACACCAAAAAGTCTTTGAAGGTTTTTCATCAGAGTTATCATATAAGTTGCCTTATATTTTAAAAAATGGAACTGCCTTACAATGCAACAATTCTGGGGATTTATCTGCAGAAACCCAAAACACTAATTTGAAAGAATATATGCACCCCCATGTTCGTTGCAGCGTTATTTATAATAGCAGAGATAGCGAAGCAACCAAAGTGCCTATCAACAAATGAGTGGATTGAAAAAGCTGTGGTACATTTACATCATGGAATGTTAGTGGGCCATAAAAAAAGAATGAAATCTTACCATTTGCGACAGCATGCATGGACCTAGAGGGTATTAGGCCAAGTGAAATAAGTCAGTCAGAGAAAGACAGATACCATATGGTTTTACTTATATGTGGAACCTAAGGAGCAAAATAAATGAACAGAATAGAAACAAACTCATAGATACAGAGAGCAACCTGGTGGTTGCCAAAGACAAGGGGTTTGGAAGACTGAAAGAGGTGATAGATAGGATTAAGAAGTACAAATTGGTAGTTACAAAATTGTCATGGGGATGTAAGTAAAGCATAGGAAATACAGTCAATAATATTATGATAACCGTGTATGGTGTCAGTTGGGGTACTGGAGATACTGACGGGAGTGCTATGTAAAGTATATGTTTGTCTACCACTAAACTGTATACCTGAAACACAGTAAAATTGAAGAAAAAATGTATATACTCTGTGTTGACATGGATATGAATGAAAAGTACCTTCATACACTGGAGAGCAATTTGGTGCTATATATTTTTTAAATACTTTTTGTAATATGTTTTTTTTTAAATTTATTTCAGAGAGAGAAAAGGAGAGGGAGAGAGGAAGAAAGGGAGAGGAACATCAGTGATGAGAGAGGGTCATTGATCAGCTGCCTCTTGCACGCCCCCTACTGGAGAATGAGCCCGCACCCTGGGCATGTGCCCTGACCGGGAATCGAACTGCAATCTCCTGGATCACAGGTCGATGCTCAACCTCTCAGTTATGACAGCCAGGTGGTGCTATATTTTAAGAACCCTAAAAAATATTCTTTTTACACAACAAATTTCTTTTTAGGAATCCAATTGTCAGAATTTGTGGCAAAGATTTATATATGTAAAACAATGCTTGTCACAGAGTTATTTATAATAGCCAAATTTTGGAAACGACATAAATGTCCAACATATAGCATTGAAGGAAATTGTTTTAATGACTCACAGTAAGTCACACAATAGAATATTATGTAGTTTTTTTAAACAATGCCTTTGAAAAATATTTAATGACATGTAAAGAGGAAATGTGACAAATTATTTGGTAAAAAAATACAAAAGATTAAAAGTTTACATTTTTTGAAAGAATAGCTTGAAGACCACCCACAGTGAAAGCAGGGAGGCAAAGTAGAAAATTATGCAGGTTATGATTACAATGGATTTATTAACTCAAAAGAATGTCACGGTGGCACAGTAAACTTACTTTTGATCAGTCCTTTATTGCAGTAGTCTAAGGGAGAGATGGTGATGGCTTGGAATATGGAGCTCACAGTGAAATTGAGAAAAATGAATGTGTGCAACATATACTTTAGAGGTATACTGAATAGAAGTAAAAATAGACTGAATAAGGCAGTGAGGAAATAGAATCAAGAATGGCTCAGTTTTGTCCAGCTTGCATGGCTCAGTAGTTGAGCTTCAACCCATTGAACCAAGAGGTCACCCTTCCCAATCATGGCACATGCTAAGGTTGTGGGCTGGATCCCCACTGGGGGGTGTGCAGGAGGCAGTTGATCAATGTTTCTCTCTATTCCTCTCCCTTCCTCTCTCTCTAAAAATCAATAAAAACATATATATTTTTAAAAAACAAATGACCCAGTTTTCTGGCTGGAGCAACAGAACACATAATGGTTTAAATGAATAATATAGAAATAGGAAGACAGGTACCTAGAATCCTGTATTCCATGCAGTTACGTTGTTTGCATCTGCCTAAAGCAATGTATTATAAGCTTCCCCAGCACAGGAATTTCCCTTTGTCCATTCTTTCTCCCCTATTGCCTGACACAATGACAAGCAGAGGGAATGCCCCCAATAAGCATCTGTTGAATGAATGAATGAATGTATGAACGATTAAAGAAAATAAAGACTATCCTTTGTTTTTCCAGACTGGACAACTAGAAATAATGGCTCATAATTACAGGCAGACAGATTTCACTTCTATGTAAATATGGCCAGATAATTAAGGCTCAAATGGAAGAGTCTGATTTCAGAATAGCATGTTCTCTGGTAACTGAAATATTTAAACAGAGTTTTGTTGAAAATAAGAGAGGTGTCTAATTTTTAAATAGAATTGGAAATTAATTCAGGCAGAAAATATTAATTCCTCTAACCTTTCTACTTAATCCCTCTTTAAGTTCAGAATGCTTTTCATTGGCCATACCTCTGAACAATGACTTTTATTTCCTGTTAATTGAGTTAGTGAACTTATGTTAAAGGAATGTCTTCAAACACAGGAGAAAAAACTAAAATAACTGCTTCCTCTTTTCATATTCATACATTCTGGGGCTTATACTTTCCAGTGTTCAGCCACGGTGCCAAGAAGTGTGGTGCAACTGATCAGGATGAAAGAGAAAGCATGAGACATTCGCTCCCTTCTGATCAGATTCCCTTCCCTGCCTTACAAGGTAATGAGGACCTGGGAGGTTAAGATGTCTTGGTTAGAGGAAGATTGGTAGGGTTAGTAGGATTGGACTTTGCCACTTGTTAATAGTTTCTGAGTTTAGGAAATCGTTTTTGAGAGCCTTTATTTTACACTGGCCCCAAGACTCTGCTTTAGCCCCATGGCATAGAGAAGGTGAGGGCTTTAAAAAATTTGTTTCTTCCAAAACGAGTATTTCTTTCTCATGTACCATTATTTATAAAATTTAGCCCGGCCGGGCGTGGCTCAGCGGTTGAGAGTTGACCTAGGATCCAGGCGATCGGAGTTTGATTCCTGGTCAGGGCACAGGCCCGGGTTGCGGGCTCGATCCCCGGTCTGGGGCATGCAGGAGGCAGCCCATCAATGACTCTCTCATCTTTGATGTTTCTCTCTCTCTCTCTCTCTTCCTCTCCTTTCCTCTCTCTGAAATAAAAAAAGATATATTTAAAAAAATAATAAAACAAAATAAAATACAATGTAGAGGCCATAGATGTGAAAATAGATGGATCTTGATAACCATAATAATTCTGGTTAAATATCAGTGAGAATGTTTTGGGGGGCTGTGAGACAGGGGGGAGTGGAGTGAGTGAGGATTCCAGATTACCACTGACTTTTTTCACCTAAGGCAGTAGGTTTTCTTATTACCAGATCAGTTTATTTTGTAGAAAGGGACCTATACCTAGGATCAATCTTAACACTAGGGGACAATTTCACTTATAAGGCTTTTTGTATCTTGAATGGCCTGTGGATTAGTCTCACTATTCAATCTAACTAACTACTCGGGCAGGAGAACCCTTCTGTGCCAACAGTACATCGATGCTTCGGTTTGGACACATTGAACCTAGAGAACAACATGCAGAAGATAAATTAGAAGTGCATGTTTTTCTGCTCTTAGTAAATTGAATCAGGAACTTTTACAAACTCTGCTTAAAGGGAGAAGCCCCCAAAATTCAATTAACTAAAACTCTGGCGTACTCAGCAGAAATTCCTCTACATCCAGAGTATAAAATAAGTACTTATTAAAATGATACTTTTGCAGCTCTGTTACTTCAATTTTGTGAATTTGCATAGTTGATATTTTTAGATCAACTAAACTTTAAAATTTTTTATCATGATCTAAAAGTTTTCCAGGTGTTCTTTTATATAATAGTACTTTGTCTAGCTTTTATCTATATAGGTATTTCAATCATATAACATGAAAAGCATGAACAGACACAAGGAAAGTAATGAAAAGCTACCATTAGCATGTCTCCATACCCCGTCAGCTACAAATTGCAGCACGTTCATGGGTAAGCATTTAATAATTACTTTCGGAGTAACTGAAAAAGTCTTCTTTCTTTCCTTTGTTATTAGCTACTTGTAATACTTTTAAATTCTTCTCAAATTCTACTCTTTTCCTGTGGCCCTGTCCCTGCCTCCTCCTCTTCTCTGTGCGGCCTCTCCTCACCACATCCTTCTAGGGACCTCACAACATTTTGTAAGGATGTTTAATAAGTGTTTATCTGTCTATCTATCTATCTATCATCTATCTATCTATCTATCTATCTATCTATCTATCTATCTATCTATCATCATCATCATCTATCATCTATCTATCTATCTATCTATCATCTATCTATCTATCTATCTATCTATCATCTATCATCATCTATCTATCATCTATCTATCTATCTCTCTATCTATCATCTATCTATCTCTCTATCTATCTATCTATCTATCTATCTATCTATCTATCTATCATCTATCTATCTATCTATCTATCTATCTATCTATCTATCATCTATCTATCTATCTATCATCTATCTATCTATCTATCTCTCTATCATCTATCATCTATCTATCTATCTATCTATCTATCTATCTATCTATCTATCATCTATCTATCATCTATCATCTATCATCATCTATCTATATCTATCTATCATCTATCTATCATCTATCTATCTATCTATCTATCTATCTATCTATCTATCTATCTAATCTATCATCTATCTACTATTTATTTATTTATTTATTTATTTATTTATTTATTTATTTATTATTTTTTATTAACCCTCACCTGAAGATATTTCTTTCCATCGATTTGTTTTGGAGAGAATGGAAAGGAGGGAGGGAAGGAGCGAGGGAGGGAGGGAGGGAGAGAGAGAGAAAGAGGTGAGAGAGATACATCAATTGGTTGCCTCCCACGCACATCCCACCTGCAACCCAGGTCAGTGCCTTTGACCAGGAATTGAACTCGTGACCCTTCTGTGCACAGGCGATGTCCTAACCACTCACTGAGCACACCGCCAGGGAAAGTGTTTTATTTTTAACCCTTGCCGAGTAAAACCCCTTCCCACACACATTTCCCTTTGTAGATACCTTCCATCACTGGCTGTTACAAAAATATCACTTAATAAATATTAGGAAGCTTTGAAAAAGACTATTTTGAAATTACAGACATCATATAATGACTGGATCAAATACTAGTTGCTTGTTCTCAACAATAACCATAATATCACTGAACACTTATTATAGCGTGTATCAGTAACTTAATTAATTGATCAATTTATCCAGCAAATACACATGAAACACATATGAAACATCCTTTTTTTTTTTTTATCCTCACTTGAGGATATTTTTCCCATTGCTTTTCAGACAGAGTGGAAGGGAAAGAGGGAAGAAGAGAGAAACATCAATGTGAGAGAGACACATTGATTGGTTGCCTCCCACGCGTGCCTGGACTGGGGCTGGGGATCAAGCTGGCAGCTGAGGTACGTGCCCTTGGGTGGAATCGAATCCAGCACCCTTCAGTCCACAGGCCAATGCTCTAACCACTGAGCCAAATTGGCTAGGGCTGAAACACCCTTTTTATACCAAGTACACCTTTAGAGGCTGGGATATAGCAGAGATCAGTCCCCACTTACCCAGACTTTATAATCTAATGAGTCAAGACAGGAAAATAATACGATTTTATTTAAAGATAAAGGCTGTAAAAAATAAATCAGGGTTTTGGTAAGACGGGTGACAAGACATCTGATAACTCCATCTGTTAGAATAGTTAAAAAGTCTTATCATATGGAGGTGATTTGGATCCTTAAACAGTCTTTATCTGACTCCATTGGGTCTATTCCTGCCTTAGGTATATCAAGAATGTTTTATGCCTGGCCGGGCGTGGCCCAGCAGTTGAGCATCAACCTAGGATGCAGGAGATCCTGGTTTGATTACTGGTCAGGGCACATGCTGGGGTTGCAGGCTCGATCCCCAATAGAGGACGTGCAGGAGGCAGCCAATCAATGACTCTCATCGTTGATGTTTCTATCTCTCTCTCTCCCTCTCCCTTCCTTTCTTTAAAATCAATAAAGATTTTTTTTTTTTTTTTTTAAAGAATATATTATAATCAGATAAGTAAACTAATAGAGTCACTGTGGAAACGCTGCAAGTGGGAAAGAGGAGAGTAACCTCTTGGGAAGCTGGGCAGGGCATATGTGCAGACTAATCCTGACCATAGGATGCACTTACCTTTTACATTAAACAAATATTTTCCCAGCACAATGCTTTAACTTTCTAGATCAGATTCTAGGGAAGTGATGGAGAGAGAATTTCATCAGGAAAAGCAGCTTGCTAATTCATGTTCAGTTCTTTAGTCACAGATGGGCCAGGCTCAAAATGACAAGGTCTATATAGGATAAATACATACCCTAGAGTTTATGAATCTGACATGAAAAAGCTGTCATTTTAAACTTTTCTCCACTACTTGAAAGCATTCTTTTAATATAAGTTTTCTAACTCAAATTTAGGAAATAGTATCAGGGGATTGGTGACATATCCTTTGTCATAACTTAAAGACAACTGCCAAAAGTAGATTCAATCTTTTATTTATTTATTTTTATATGAAGCATTTTCACAAATGAGACTCATTTTGACATCCTTTTGGCACACTTAGTCTAAATACGTTTATTCTTTGTTCATTTGATAGAATTTTGCATTTTAGTTTTACTTTACAACTTGCTTGTTAGTTTTTCAAATTTTTATAAAATTCCATTGATCTTTGTGTTTGCACAATTGAACTTCTAAAATTGAATAAAGATTAATCAGATATTAACAATTCAAAAAGTCTATAAATTTAGTTATTTGGGAAAAGGAAGTATTTGTTAATGAGAAAAACTGATAATTTAAAGTGGTTTATACATTTAGAAATTCCTACTTTTTCTCTTTTTACAAAATAGCTAATGTAACTATTTTATCTTTCAAAATGTTTAAGTTTTTGCCTTTTTGTAGGTTTTTCTCAAATACTTTATATATGATATCTACCACATTGCTGCCAAAAATAACAAATTAACAAAAAAATCTTCTCAAGTACATGTTTAGGTTAAAATCCTCATGAAAGCTCTGCTAAGAATGACTCATTCAATGTGTCTAGAGTCAACCTCAGGAACTGTGGAAATGTGGACTTACTCATGCACCCGCAAGTTAGAAGGAGTGGCCATGATATCCAGTCCAGATTCAGACCTTGGCTGTACCAGTCCATCCCAGTGCTCCTAATTGGTTGATCTTATCCTACCCCACCACTATTTTTTCTTACCTGTGAAATGATTCTCTTAAAACAAAAAGCCTTATGCACCACTGGATTAACCAGAAATATTTTCTCATTTCCTATGGCAAGTGCAGCACAAGAACAGGCAAATGACTACAGAGATATATAAGAAAGATTTTAAGTTTGTTATCGAAAATGCCTAATGCAGAGAGTCAAACATAGAGCAAAAGAATAATTATGTTGCAGATCATTTATTAAAAATTTGTTTTAGGATTAAGACACTTAGAATCTCACTTATATGTGGAATCTAATGAACGTATAAACTGACAAACAAAATAAATCCAGAGACATGGAAGCACAGCATGCAACAGACTGATGATTCTCAGAGGGAAATGGGGGGGGGGGGGGGCAAGAGATTAACCAAAGAATTTGTATGCACATATGCAGAACCATAGACACAGACAATAGTGTGGGGAAGGCCTGGGGGGGGGGGGGGGCGGGATGGAGGGGTCAATGGGGGAAAAAGGGGACATCTGTAATACTTTCAACAATGAAGATAAATGAATAAATAAACAAATAACTATAAGACACGGGATATTTGACACCCATTAACTATTATATTTTAGTAGTTATTGTCAGAGATGTTCCACCAGTACATAAATTCTCTTTTATTTTCTCTAAATAGAGTTTATGAGAGTGATTATACATGCGTGTCCTTCCAGCTAATCATCTTCCCAGAATCCCTCATTAAAGTACATCTACTCTGCTTTCGGAACAGACCTCGTCCAGCCAGACCTGTAGTGTTATTTACCACAGACAAAATACAGATTTTTATATTAATTTACAATGGGATATATCCATCTTTTTCTTCGTGGTTGGTTTTTCATTCATAGCTTATGAGTTGTGGTTTTAAGATGCAAATAAACTTTTTAGTTCATTCATTGGTAGTCCAAAAGAATTTTTAACAGTTTAATAACACTTCAGATGTTTCTTTTTCTTTTCTTTTTTTCTTTATTGATGAAAGTATTACAGATGTCCCCCTTTTTTCCCCCTGTTGAACTCCTCCACCCGGCATGCACCCCCACCCCCCCAGGTCTTCTACACACTATAGTCTGTGTCCATAGGGCATATATATATAAGCATCTAATTCTTTGATTAATCCCTTCCGCCCCCCCATTCCCCACCTCAACCTTCCCTCTGAAATTCGTCTGACTGCTTCATGGTTCTTTATCTCTGTATCTATCTTGTTGTTCATCAGTTTATTTTGTTCTTTAGATTCCACATATAAGTGAGATCATGTGGTACTTGTCTTTCTCTGTCTGGCTTGTATTCCTTAGCATAATCCTCTCCAGGTCCCTCCATACTGTCCCAAAGGGTAAGAGGTCCTTCTTTTTTACAGCTGCATAGTATTCCATGGTGTAAATGTCCCACAGCTTTTATTATCCACTCATCTACTGACAGGTACTTGGGTTGTTTCCAGATTTTAGCTATTGTAAATTGTGTTGCTATGAACATAGGGGTGCATAATTCTTTCTGATTAATGTTTTGGGGCTCTCAGGATATACTCACTCTTGTCAGAATGGATACCATCAACAAATCAACAAACAACATGCGCTGGTGAGGATATAGAGGAAAGGGAGCCCTAGTACACTGTTGGTGGGAATGTAGACTGGGGCAGCCACTATGGAAAATAGTATGGAAGTTCCTCAAAAAATTAAAAATGAAACTGGCATTTGACCCAGTGATCCCACTTCTAGGAATATATCCCAAGAGACCAGATGTGGTTTTTTTTGTTTGTTTGTTTGTTTTTGTTTTTGTTTTAAATATATCTTTATTGATTTCAGAGAGAGGAAAGGAGAGGGAGAGAGAGAGATAGAAACATCAATGATGAGAGAGTCATTGATCGAGCCCGCAACCCGGGCATGTGCCCTGACCGGGAATCGAACCCCGAATACCTGGATCCCAGGTCCACGCTCAATCACTGAGCCACGCCCGGCCGGGCCAGATGTTTCTTAATAGATTTTTTCTTTAAAAGTTTTCAGAAATGTTTGACTCTATGAGAGCCTAACAATTTCCCTTAAATCAACAGGTATAAAACCAATCAATAACAAATCAATGTTGGACAAGAATTCCCAGGAACAGTTGCAGAAATTCACTATTAATATGGTATTTGGAACAGAATGTCTTACATAGAAAAGATTCAATAAATCTGGTGTTCTCATATACCTGATCATTAATTTTCATATTAACTATTATTTTCCTTGGATATAAAATTTATATAAAATTATTATGATTATTATTATTATTTTAATTATTAATGCATTGTTTGATTTGAAACAAAGTCTTTTTAACCAAGGTTTTTTAATGGACCATAACCATCCACATCACCTGACAGCTGGTGAGAAATGCAGAATTTAAGGATCCATCTCAGATTACCTGAATGACAGTCTTCATTTTTAATGTTTCCAAGTGTTGAGTCTACAACTTCATGTCTGAGAAGCAGTTAACAAAAGTACTGATTCTTGGTATTTAATAGTCTTGGAATTTCTGTTATAGACACCTTAACTTTTAAATATAGAATGATAGGAAGTCTTTTAAGAAAAAATAATTTAAAAATTGATGCTAAAACAAAAAGACTAATATCCATTTGGGTTAAATTCATTGCAAGCATCTAATATTAAAAGGGGTGTTGTAATCTAATTTAATTATATGAAACCGCATACCATCACTCTAAGATATAAAACAAAGTTTCTTAAATTTCTGCAGTAAAATGAAGGAAAGCCAAAATTCTGGCTTTCTGTCTCTGTCTCTGTCTTGTATCTTATATCTATCCCCCCACCTCCCCCCTTTCTCTCTCTATCATTCACACACACATGCCCACACACAGGTACATTCACAAAAGGAAATTTCTGATATATGTGGTAAACCTATGTTATATACCCATCTTCCCCCTTACACCATTTAACATCTATCCCTCTATGACATTAAAGCTTGATCGCTTTAGAAAATGTTATAAATTTTAAAATGTTATATAGCCTCTGTAGCTATATTTATCATAGTACTTTTTCTATTCCCCTTTCAGAACTGACATCTTATAAGTTAATATACTGAACATTTTTCAGCTTTGAAAGTATGAGAATAGAGGTAAAAATGAGTTAGAGTTACTATTTATACTAAGAATGAATGAACATTTTTTCCTGCCATATTCCTGGAAAGTTAAATGCCTAGTCATAAGAGCAGTTGCCTTTTGCTTTGGGGCTCTTTTCTCTTTTTTATGATGAAAAAAATATCAGTACTTTAAGTCTTATAAACTCTCTCCCCCTCTATTTCCCTCCCTATATATGTATATACATACAAACATATATATATACATTTACACACACTAAATATATCTATATATACACACATACTAAGTATATAGTATACATAGTATAAATATTAGTTTTAGGTATCTATATATGCATAATATAGATATGGAGATATATATTTATGTACCTATATATACATATTAAATATATATTATATATATACTTATATATCTATACTCAAGAAAATTATCAGTAAACCATGTTTAAAATTGAAACCTCTATCTGAAATGAATCACTGTGATGTCTATAATTAATTTCAGTACAAATAGAAATAGAGCAAAATTAAACATTACACTAACATTATAATACTTTGACCATTTTGCTCTGCTTTTATGTATGTGGGTTGTTTCTGATGCACTCACATGACAAAGATATGGCATGGCATGTTGTCATCATGAACATGTGGGGAAGGGGAAAACCACTGTCAATCAGGCATGAAAAAAGTTAAACAGGCAAATTGGGCACAACTGTGATTGAGCAGCTGATCTAAGTGGCTGATTATAGTTTGCCTGCTCCTTAAACTTGCAGCTGTGCCTGGAGGAAAAAAGGAGCGAGTGGGCAGAACCGCTATGAAAAGGGTGGCAAAGACTGATTTTGAAACTGGGCTTTTTTTCCATCAACGTAGCGCCTCTTTAAGTGGTTCCAGAAGGAAAGGCCTGGCCAAGGAATGTTAAGTAATGTCAGCACTGTAGGAAGACCTGACCCAACAGAGCTTGATCCTGTCTTCCTGACTGGATTTCCATTGCAGCAATCACAAAAGTCAGTCTCATTTGAAACCCAACCTGCTTTGGTCCTGTGTTTTACTTTACTTCTTTAACATGCCGTAATTCTCACAAAATTATTTTCTGATATTTTTTTAAAATGTTGTTTTTAATTTTAATTCTTTCTTGCTCTAGATCATTTTGGATATGCTTAGAATTGTGTGGATATGTGGCTGGGTGGGCATAGTTGCATGAGTGATGGCTGGGAAGAGCTGGTTGAAGAGAAATAGATTAGCCAATTTTGCTCTGTAAACATGGAATGTTAACATTGGATAGAGGCTGAAGGCTACTTAGTTCCACTAGTCAAGGGAACATGCTGAAATGTGTAAATGACCCTCATATACATATAAGCCATAATTAATAATGGTCAAACCAGAACTAAATTCCAGCTTTTTAATTGCCAATCCTGAGGTTTTCTTTGCAGCTTTAATCTTTCTAGGCCTTAATATCTTTTTAATCTTTAAGAAGGACAGTAAGAAAGAGTGATAGGTCTTAACTAATGTCAAGATTCTTTCTATTCTCATTTTCTGATCCTACAAAGTTAATCAAGTTCTGACCCTCGACCGAAGAAGATGAAAGCTATATTTTCCTAATTACCAACTCTTTATCAGATCATTTATTTAAAAAATTAATACTATCCTGTTTAATACATTCAACTTACTGATATGTCACTATCATCAATTCCTTTTGACAAATGAAAACTTTACAACTAAAAGCGGTTAAATTATTTGTCCCAGGTGTACCAATTATTAGGAGATCAATGATTCAAACCCAGGTCATTCTGTCAAACACAAAGCCCGGGTTTTTCCCATTGGATTGAGCTGCTTTGTCTGAGTGTCAGCCCCATTCACAAGAGAGTGTGTGGAAATGTAAATGTGTGGTAGATATCACTGGACTGTCCATTGACAAATCCATTTGTTCATTCCTTAAATATTCTACCAAGTATCCCCAGAGTGCCAGTGTTAAGTATCATGACTTATGTGAAAATACAACTATCCTACCTTCAAGAACGTTATCATCTAGTTAATTTCACTGGATGGATTTTACACCAGTAGTTGTTAAATTTATTGGGATATCTTAAGGGACTGTCAAATTATAGGCAATGGGTCAAGTCCATCCTGCTACCTGTTTTTATTAAAAATAATTTTTTTAAAGTGTTTATTGTCTATGATTGCTTTAGTGCTACAACAGCAGAGCTAAGCAGTAACTAGAAACATTATGATATACACAGCTTAAAATATTTACTATCTGGTCCCTTACAGAAAAAAAACACAACAAAAAAACAAACAAAAAAACTGTGATAAACCCTTTCCTAGACCATTATATATATATATATATAATATATATATATTATATATATATATATATATATTCTTCAACTAGCTGTGTGTGCTTAACTTCTTGAATTAAAAAAAAAAAAATTAATTGATGAATAGCTTGAATCACCCAGAGCTGTGGAGTTAAAAGGAATAATGCATTAACAATGACCAGCAGATAACATAGGTGCTTCATAAATATTATGTCCCTACCCTACCACCTGAACTCTGAGGCACCAGAGAAATGATGGAATTAAGCAAGAATAGTGGCCTGCTATCTATCATCTATCATCTATCTATCACCTCTCTCTCTATCATCTATCATCTATCTATCTATCTATCTATCTATCTATCTATCTATCTATCTATCATCTATCTATCATCTATCTATCTATCTATCATCTATCTATCTATCTATCATCTATCTATCTATCATCTATCTATCATCATCTATCTATCTATCTATCTATCTATCTATCTATCTATCTATCTATCTATCTATCTATCATCTATCTATCATCTATCATCTATCTATCTATCATCTATCATCTATCTATCTATCATCTATCTATCATCTATCTATCTATCATCTATCTATCTATCTATCTATCTATCTATCTATCTATCTATCTATCTATCTATCTATCTATCATCTATCTATCTATCTATCTATCATCTATCATCTATCATCTATCATCTATATCTATCATCTATCTATCATCTATGTATCTATCATCTATCAATCTATCTATCATCTATCATCTGTCATCTACCTATCTATCATCTATCTATATCATCTACCTATCTATCATCTATCTATCTATCTATCTATCTATCTATCTATCTATCTATCTATCATCTATCTATCTATCTATCTATCTATCTATCATCTATCTATCTATCTATCATCTAATCTATATCTATCTATCTATTATCTATCATCATCTATCTGTCTATCATCTATCTATCATCATCAACTGTTTTATGATATATTTGCTGGAAAACCCTGTTCTCAAATCCGGTGCACCAAATACACAAAACAGATACAGTGGAGCTGCTCTGACAAAACCAGTCACACAAGCACTTTTCAAGGCTCAGTCTCAATCACCACAGTAAGTCGCATGGCTTGTCAGGCTAGCAGAGCTCTCTCTACAAGCTTCCATGGAAATAGGTGTGGGTTCAGTGGAGGACTGGAACTGTAAGTGTAATCAATTTACCACAACTAACTAAATATAGGCCCACAAATTTGTTCACAGGCCTTCACTGACATTTGTTCAACATGATGCAATCAGGACACACACATATCGAATTCTGGTTCTGCCATTTGTTATCTTGATACTTAATCTCTCTACGTCTCAGGATAATAATATTCTCCTCCTCATAGGGTTATTATCAAGATTACATGATTTAATATATGTAAAATGCTTAGATCAGTGCCTGGTACTTAGCAAACTTTACACAAGTGTTAGCAATTACTAGATATTATTATTAATATAATAATTATTTATTAGACACACATCATCTGTTTGCTAATGGCACCACTAATTGCTCAGCAAATCATTTTATAATTTTTGCATTATCACGAATTCAGTGTGTTCCTTTTAACAGTCACAGAAAGTGACACAATACTGTTTTCTAGGTCTTCAAAATATCTTTTTATTACTAATCCTTTATGTTACTTGGGTCATATGTAACAATATTCTTTGAATTATAACTACAATAAAAATTTTTGCATTTGACAATCTGTTCATTTACATAAAACCAAATATACCAATGATGATTTCTATCATATTTTAACTTTTAGAAAGTTTGTCCAAATATGTTCTATACTACTATGAAATAAATTTTAGCGTTGTTTTATGAATCTTAACAACAGACTTTTTCCTGAAATAACAGGATGGATTTCACGTATCTTTATTTTAAAATTTGATTCTTCCTATGAATGTTGTTTGATTCCAGTTTGAGACACAGTGCCCTATCTACAGGTATTTTACATAACTTAAAATGTTAAAATTTATTTACCAATCTTCACATTCAGAGAAAATTTGCATAGTTATTTTCTTGGTTAATAAACATAATTACCAATAGCTATTAATGATTTTATTGTTATTCTCAAATAATTTTTCGTTATTTTCCTGACACCTATTTTATGGATTATTTTAGAATCTGAAACCCCTCACACACCTGTAAAATGTCCCCTTATCTATCCTAACAATCCGAATTCTACCCCTTAGTTCATACTATTCAGAATTATTTAGTGAATGCAATAATAAGCTAATAAATCAATTATCTGAGCTATGACTACAAGAAATCTTGCAGTGGAAGTATACAATACTTGAAGAATTTTGCTATACAATAATGCATGATTATATATAGCATTTTGTAATTTGAACAAAGTACCACATTATTAACAGATCACTTCTTTCAGTCTGCAGATTTACTAAAAATCCTTTTAGAAAATATAGAAAAATATCTATTATATTAAATGTTACTGCTACTTGGTTATCAAATTTAACAAGAACAACAAATGCATATACAGCGTGTTTAGCAAGCTCCAATGTGTCATGGAAGGTAGTGCATCCTGTTTTGAAGTACTTGGTATGAGAGGCAAAGGAAGTGTGTCTCAGAGGCAGCTTCTGTGACTTCATTCGGGGATTATATGTCATCTCTCCAAAGTAAGGCAAAAATTCCTGAGAAACACTATTTTACGATCTCTTCTTTTTTTTTTTTTAATGTTTTTTTTTTTATTGTTCAAAATATTACAGATGTCCCTTTTCTTCCCCATTGACCCATTCCACCCCGCCCCACACCTCTCCCCAGTCCCTCTCCCCACCATTGTCCGTGTCCTTGGGTTATGCATATGTGCATATAAATTCTTGGTTACTCTCTCCCCCTCCACCTACCCGCCTCCCTCCTTCCCTCTGAAATTCATCAGCAATCTCTTCTTAACCACTGCAGTGAAAAAAAAGGCTTTCGAATCTTCAAAGTCCCAGATTCAATTAAAAATAAAACAGAGCAGTTCCCTAGAGGTAAGAAGTGTCCATTATTGAGCTTGAACATCAACAAATAAAGAAACCGTCAAAAGAATCAAAATTGGGACATGGGAACCCAGGTAGAAAAAAAAAAGTTTAGAATTTCTGCCCCAAATAAGTTACTTGAGAGATCTAGTTTTTTTTGTTTTGTTTTGTCTTTTTATAGCCATTTACTTGAGTTACTTACTATCTCTAGAAGGAATGTATAAAGGATATTAGACATGATCAACATGGCTATTCTTTCTATCTCTAATTCTTTCATTTTACTTCTTGCCAAAATTTTATTGTGCTTAAAATGTGGTTTGCAAGTAAATTTTCACGATGGCAAAATCCTTAGACTTATTTTTCTTCCTTATTTGCATCATTTCCTAAATTAGTTCATATAGCCTTCTGGCTTGATATATTGTCTTTATCCTGGGCATTCCCAAATATATATATCAGATAAAACCTCTCAACTCTATATTTGATATCAACTTGAGTACCTAATAGCTGTCTCAAATTAACTTGCACAAAAACAAACTCATGGCTGCAATTTTGGCGTTTCTCACTTGCCTAGTACACTGGCAACCACCCAGTACCAAATGTTGATGTCATATTTGACTCCACTTTTTACCTCGTATCTCATGTGGCAGGGATGATGAGCTTTCCACTGATGATTCATTTATCACTTTGCGCAGAAGAGTTATCAGAGGAAAGTGACTGCGCAAGGAGCAAATGTATTTCCCAGCCCCTGTGCATATAACTTGGGGCACAGTGTCTCATTTTCATTAGTGGAAAGTGATATGTTTTGCTTTCTTGAGCAACATGGTCCTTATTTCTTTCTCCATCGGTGGGCTGGACAGCAATGCCTGGGCAGCCCTGGACGCCACATGTTGAGGTCAGCAGGACCTCATTACTTTGGTTTCCCGAATGACTGTGTGAAAAGTACTACCACCGCCACCATCATCACTGCTCACACACACTGGTCAGAAGCATTCGCCCCAGACTGTTGGAAAGTAAAATGAAACTTTGGTTGTTCTAAGCCACAACGGAGTGTTTGTTACAAAAGCCAGTATTACAATAACCAGGGCACTTCATATCTAACCCAACCGCAAATGCTTCAAAATATATCTCAAATGCAGACATCTCTCTCCACTTTTAGTTCCACGATAGTATACAGCAATAGTTCAAGCTACCATGAAATTTCAGGTGAATTATTACAATAGTCTACTACCTTGTCTCCTTTTTTGATTTTTCCCTGCTTTTATCTTATATCTATGCAGTAGCCAAAGTGGTTCTTTTAAAACAAAATATGCTCATGTACATTCCTTTTTGAAATAGTTTGATGAATTTTTAGTATGAAATCCCAAACCCTTTTAGGGCTGGGGAGCCTTTTTTCTGCCAACGGTCATTTGGGTATTTATATCATCATTCGAGGGCCATACAGAATTATCAACTTAAAAATTAGCCTGCTAGTTCAGCCAAATGTGGCTCAGCGATTGAGCATCGGCCTAGGATCCAGGAGATCAAGGTTCGATTCCTGGTCAAGTCTCATGCCCAGGTTGCAGGCTCGATCCCCGGTCGGGGGCTTGCAGGAGGCAGCCAATCAATGACTCATCATTGGTGTTTTTATCTCTCTCTTTCCCTCTCCCTTCCTCTCTCTGAGATCAATGAAGCTATATTTAAAAAAAAAAAAAAATTAGCCTACTATATACTTGGTCAAACATTTAATTAACTCACCCCTATGTGATGGCTGGAACTGCTTCTCTTTGGTGAGGCCTTAGCAGGGCCAGACCAAATGATTTTGTGGGCCATATACGGCCTGCAGGCCAGACGTTCCCCACCTCTGCCTGATGTCAAGGCCCTATGAGACCTGAGCCCAGCTACGTGTACAGTGCCACCCCTTTCGTGCCCACTCTCTTCTAACTAAACCTCACACAGGCCAAACAGCTCTCACTCCATATTTTCATATTTACTATTCCCTCTCCCCTGAACACTCTCCCTTCAGATATTCAGATGATTTCTTCCCTCACTTCACTCATGTCTCAGCTCCAATCTCACTTCATTAGAAAATGATTCACTGATGAAAATGGCACCCATGTCCTCTTAGGCATCATTTCAGCATGGCATCGCCTAACCGTGCTTTATTTTCCTTAGTAATACTTTTTTACCAAATAATACATATTTACTTGTTTACTTATTTTTGTTTCTATTTCCCCCAGTAAAAAATGAGACGTGTCCAAGCCTGCCTTTGGAAAGATATCAATATACCAAATGACATAGTTGTCATGCAATGGAGAATGGATATTTTTGTAGAAAACTACCAATCTCTATTTCATTTGTTGAGTAAATGAACATATCAAAGAGGAATTAATAAAATGCTAAAAATGATGCAGATCACATTGGATTGAAATTAATCAATTAAAACTGAAATTAACTGAACTGATTACTTGAATTAATATTTTTGTTTTTGCCTAAGACTCAAAATATTTGTCCTCAGAGATTTTTTTAAACCTTTTTTCTCTAAAGTTTATACTACCTTGATAAATGATCTCAGATAAAAATATTTAGGTCAACTGTCAATAATTTGAATCACAGTCTTCTTTAACATCAGATTTTTAAATGAATAAAAAAGGAGAAAAGGATGTTTCTATAATTTTGACCAGTCTTTATATTTATTTATTGTTTTAATATTATTTTTATGTCACTTCACAATATAGTATAAAATCGTATGATCATATCAACAGATGCAGAAAAAACTTTTGACAAAATCCTACAACCATTTATAACAAAAATTCTCAGCAAACTAAGTACGGGGGACTTTCTCAACTTGAAAAAGCACATCTAGAGAGAAACAAGAGGGCAGGTAGGTAACAGCTGCCCCCGCTGCCTCCCACAACCACATCAAAATCACAACTAAAATACAGAACCACCGTCACTCAGAGCCTCCTGAGATCTGGCTGCACAGAAGCCCCACAACCAGGGAGCTGAAGCAGCACCAAAGCTGGCAGGAGGGGTGGAGACGCGGGCTGATTGGGGCTGAATCCTGGAGACGCGACCTCGTGCCCACACCCGGTGCCGCGGGGTAAACCCTGGAGGGCATCTTGGCAGTGGAGGTTTCCCAGAGAAGTGAGGGGTCCCAGCCCCACAGCAGGCCCCCAGCCCAGGGCTCCAGGGCCGGGAAGAGACGTCCCCACAACCCCGGGCTGTGAAACCAGCGGGGACTGTGGCTGAGGGTCACGGAGGCCGCGGGAGCCCCAGCAGCTCCTCTAAAGGGCCGGGCGCGGACTCACTCGGACCCTCCCTCTGAGCCCAGCGCCGGGAGCAGCCGGAAAGGACCCGAGACACTCGGGGGGGAACTAACCTGCCTGAGATCCGGGCGAGAGGCGGAGGGCGGCTTCCTCCCGGGCAGAAGGGCTGGCGGAGGCCATGGCTCCTGTGGCGAGTCCTCCCCGCACACAGCCGGCAGGCAGGCGCCATATTTGAGTCGCCAGCCCCTGACTCACACCTTTGGCCCCGCCCCGTGATTCCCGGAGGCCCCGCCCCTCCCCACCTGCGGCTCATCCAGGCCATTTCCAGGGGCTTTTCTGTGCAAGTGGCCTCTTGAGCCTCATGCTTAGGACTTTCCTAAAATCTCTCAAACAAGCAGCAGCGGGCCCCATACGGCTTGATAAGCGGCCCCAGGCCTGGCACTAGCGGCAGCTGCACTGGCTCATAGCTTGGCCTCTCCTGGGCACCTCCAAGCCCAGCACAAGGAGCAGCCAACTACGGTTTGCTGTGTAGCTCATGCTGGGTGGCCCTGGGCAAGGCACTGGCACAGGCTGACTTTGCACCTCCCAGGAGGCCCCAGAGACAGTGCACCTGGTGGTCAGACTCGGCCACGCTGGATTACAACCCTACCACATCCACGAGTGACACTCAAGGGGCGCACTTGGTGAACACCAAAGCCCCACTGAAGTAAATCCTGCTCCATAGGGGTGTCTCCAGCACAGCAACTCTTTGGCTGTAGTTGCAGCTGGTCCTCACAGCTGATTGGCCTGGGGGTCAGTTCCTCCCAGTGACGCCAACAGCAACCAAGGCTCAACTACAACAGGACAGTGCACACAGCCCACACAGGGGAGCACCTAGAAGGCCCAGCTCAGGTGACTGGGGAGGCTGAGCCACTGGACGCTACAGAACACCTACTACACAAAGCCACTCTATAAACTCCAGGAGACATAGCAGCTCCACCTAATACATAGAAACAAACACCTGGAAGCAGCCAAAATATAGAGGCAAAGAAACATGTCACAAAGGAAAGAACAGAAGTAATCTCTAGAAGAGGAACTAAATTCAGTAGACCCAAGCAAGCTAACAGATACAGAGTTCAGAGTTTTGTTTATAAGTTATTAGGGAAATAACTGAGAAAATCGATAGCATAATAAAGTACCAATTTGAAATGAAGGCTACACGAACTGAAATGAAAAATAATTTACAGGGAATCAACAGTAGAATAGAGGACGCTGAGAATCAAATCAGCAATTTGGAACATGAGGAAACAAAAAACACCCAACCAGAAGAGCAAAAAGAAAAAAGAATCCAGAAATATGAAAATAGTATAAGGAGCCTCTGGGACAACTTCAAGAGGTCCAACATTCATATTATTGGGAAGCCAGAAGAGGAAGAGAGAGACCAGGGAATTGAAAACCTATTTGAAAAAATAATGACAGAAAACTTCCCCTACCTGGGGAAAGAAATCGGCTTACAAGTCCAGGAAGCACAGAGGGTCCCAAACAAGAGGAACCCAAAGAGGCCCACAGCAAGACACATCATAATTAAAATGCCAAAGGTTAAAGACAAAGAGAGAATCTTAAAAGCAGCAAGAGAAAAGCAATTAGTTAGCTACAAGGGAGCATCCATATGACTGTCAGCTGATTTCTCAACAGAAAGTATGCAGGCCAGAAGTTAATGGCAAGAAATATTCAAAGTGATGAAAAACATGGAACTACAACCAAGATTGCTCTACCCAGCAAAACTATCATTTAGAATTGAAGGTCAAATAAAGAGCTTCACAGACAAGAAAAAGCTAAAGGAGTTCATCACCACCAGACCAGCACTAAAGGAAAAGGTGAAGGATCTTCTTTAAGAAAAAGCTAATGAACAAAAGAATCTGATGAACTAAATAGATCCAGAGACATTGACGCATGCAACAGATGATCATATTTCAGAGGAAGGAGGGAAGGGGGGTGGAGGGTGGGAAGAGATTAACCAAAGAAGTTATATGCATAACCCATGGACACAGTTAATAATGGGGTGAAGGCCTGGGGAGGGAGTGGGAGTGAAGTGGAAGGTGTCAATTGGGGGGAAAAATGGGACACCTGTAATACTCTCAACAATAAAGATAAATTAAAAAAAAAAAAAAAAAAAAAGCACATCTACAAAAGCCTATAGCTAACACCATAAGCTGATGTGAGAAACTAGATGCTTTCTTGCTAAGATCAAGAACAAGGTAAAAATGTCTGCTCTCACCATTCATATTCAACACCATACTGAAGTCCTAACTGATGTAGAAATAATACAAGTAAAGGAAAGAAAAGGTATACAAATTTGGAAGAGAGAAATAAAATTGCCTTTGTTTGCAGACAACATGATTTTTCTATGCAGAAACTCCAAAATAAATGACAAAAAAAACCCTCCTACAACTAACAATAATAGCAATGTTATAGAATCATCAGGATCGTGATTAATACACAAGTCAATTGCTTTACTACATACCAGTAATGAATAACTGTAATTTTAATTTAAAAACACAATACCATTGACATTATCACCAAAAAATAATACCTAGGTATAAATCTAACAAAGTATGTATACAATTTCTATCAGAAAAACTACAAACTTTGATAAAAGAAATAAGAGAGGGTCTAAATAAACAGAGATAGATTCTATGTTCATGGATGGAAAGATTCAAGTAAAATCAAAGCACAATCCATGAAAGAAAAAAATTGATGGTAGACTTCATTAAAATGAAAATAATTTATTCTGTGAAAGATAGTTAAGAGAATAAAAAGACAAGACAAGGGTTGAGAGTAAATCTTTGCAAAACACATATTTGATAAAATGGTAGTATCAAAAGCTCAACTCAACAATCAGGAAGCTAACAACTTTATTTGTTAAAAAGGGGCAAAGTATTTAAACAAACACCTCACCAAAGAAGGTGTATAGATCACAAATAAGCTTATTAAAATGTGCTAACATCATATGTCATTAGGGGGAATTAAAAATTAATACAACAATGAGATATTAATACACACTTATTAAAATGGCTAAAACCCGAAGCACTGACAACACCAAATGCTGGCAAGGATGTAGAGCAATAGGAACTCTCATTCCCTGCTGGTGGAAATACAAAATAGTATAGCCATTTTGGAAGACAGTTTGGCAGTTTCACACAAAACTAAATATATCCCAAATATATGATCCAACAACTGTGATCCTTGGTATTTACCCAATTAAGCTGAAAATTTATGTCTACCCAAAACCTGTACACAGATGTTTAGCAGCTTCCAAAACATGGAAGCAGCATGGAAGTTCTTCAATATGTGAGTGGATAACAAACCATAGTACATCCATACAATGGAATATAATTCAGCAATAAATAGAAATGAACTACCAAGCCACTAAAGGCATGGAAAGACTTTAAATGCGTGTTGCTAAGTGAAACAAAAGAGCCTGAAAAGCCTACATAATGTATGATTTCAACTATATGACCTTGTGGAATAGGTAGAACTATGGAGATAGTAATAAAATCGGTGGGTGACAGGGGTTTAAAGGGGTGGGGTTGAAGGGGGTCTTACTATGTGGTAATGGGAGATTTGACGTTAGGTTGCGGGCACACAGTGCAATATGTAAATCCTGTAACAGAAACCAGCACATGAAACCTATATGATCATATTACCCATGTCACCACAATAAATTTAATTTTTTAAAAAAAGGAGGAGAGGAGGGATAAATAGGTGGAGAACAGATAACTTCTAGAGTAGTGAAGTTATTCTGTATGATAAACAATGAATACATGTCATTATATATTTTTTAAAATGCATAGAATTACAAGACAGACTGAAGCCTAATGTAAACTATGGACTTTAGTTAATAATAATGTGTCAATATTGATTTATCAATTGTAATAAATGTACCACATATTTTCCTCTCTATTACAAAGCAGGACAGTAGGGCAGAATTTTCTTTTACCAACAGGTTTTATAATGGGTTCCTCCTATTGGGCACTATTAACTATTAATAACTAAAACCCAGTTTTATTTCCTTGTCCTATATTTTCCTTATGTTTCCACCAGAAAAAAACTTAACATATCTAGATTATTAATCAAATAAAAATCCATACAAAATAATTTATGATATGACTGATCTTTATTTTTAAAAAGTACACATCACTAAAATTATATAGCATTTGATAGTAGAAAGAGGATCTTAAGTTTAAAATATAGAGTATAGACTATTTGTACTCAAAGTAATTTTTTAAATTCTATAGTCATATTTTAAGGCCTTATAAAAGAATTGTAGTATGAAGCTACAAAGAGCTATTTATTTTCATTCCTGTGTTAAAGGAAAGGAATTGGTCAAGTACCTCATTGCAAACAGCCCCATTTTCTCTGATGTCTGTGAGAAAGAATTTATATTTAATTATTTTCTTAAAACGAAATTGACTTACTCAAACAATCTAAATTTATTCTTACTACCTTAATGTGAGTGGATGCTGATTTCACAAATTAATCAGTTCCTTAAAAAATATTTTTATTGTGTTTTTAAACCATTGTTTCTATCAGGCAATTTCTCATAATGTAAGATGTCAAGAAATAAATATCAAAGCATATAAAAATCATTGATAAAAGTAAGCACACAAAAATACTCTGAAATGGTCTCACATCTTTAAATATATATAGATATAGCAGGTGTACATGTGGGAAGAAAATATACATATTAATATGTCTTTTATGTTTCATATAAGCAGAATGATTAATGCTACTTTATCATCTAATTTGAAACATGTTTACTTAATTTGCATCTTTTATTTTAATCAGCTTTCAATCCCTAGTGAAAACCTCACAATTTACCAAGCATTACTAATCTTTCTTGTTTCTCCTCAAGTTGAAGCAAAGCAATTATACCAGCTCATTAAAAAAACACAACAAAATAAGACAAAAAACTTATTCTGTCATTTAGTGGGCACCTAGTATGGTGTTCAGTTTAAAACTATGAATAGTCATGATTTCCAAGAGGCTTCTTATATTTTTTCCTTGAGTTTTAATGTTGCATTAAAATTCTGTTAATTAATATGTACAATATACAACCTACTTATGCTTAACTCAGGAAATTGTATTACATTAAGATAGCATACATTAGGCCACTCTTTCAAATTTAAATAAGTTGTATTCATCCTCATAATGAGGTCAAACTTTGAAAACAAATTTGGGTTAAGATTTTTTTAAAAGATGTAAAGTAAAAGCAGTAAAACAAATGTGTCTAAAATTAACCCAATTTTAAAATAACTGTCCTTTATTTAGTAACACCTATAAGCAAGAAATTCCTCTTTATTTTCACCTCTGGTTTGATTCTAAATCAGGCCTCGCTTCATGTGAGAGCAAGTAAACAAGTCAATTGATAAATGGAAGCTATCTTTCTCTTCGTTTATTTTGTGTGTTACATTTAATGTTTTTATTTTATTTGTAATTTAAGAGTAAAGAATCAACGTGTGGCCATTTATCTCTTTCATCTAAACAAATTAAGTTCATTCATTTTAAACCACAACACTATTTGATTTGTTTTTTAAAAATAATATTATTGATCTCAATCCGATTATCAGATGTAGTATAAAACAGATAACCAGAAGTAATATTATAAAGTATTTTAATTCACAACTATATACAAAATGTCATAAATTTTCTTCTAAGAGTTTTGTCAACTCACTGTCATAACCTTACCCATTAAGCAAGAAATGAAAAGTCAGTATACAGATCAGTTTCCGTCTTATTCTTCTACGTTTAGAAGTTTTTATCAGTTTCTAGTGATCCCCGCATCACCTCTAAAAAGCTCACGTTGTTCCATGTGCATGAGCGGAACTGATCGCCTGGGAAATACAGGCCAGGTTGCCATTGATCTTGGAGCCCAACCGAGGAAAACAGTGGAAATCTCACTTTCATCATGCGGACCTCAGTCTCAGTGAGCACCCCACAAGCTGAGCCCGCTGTCCTTTAGTCCCTAGTCCCTCTGATTCAACCTCTCCAGTGGGTAAAACCCCTAGGTCCCCAGGAGTAAGGAGTGAGGATAATTTCCTGGCTGTCAAGAGTGGTATTTGGAGTCCAGGATTCTCCCAACATATATGACTTTTAACCAGCCCTTCAATTTCAGTAACACCCCCTCCCCTTTCCTCACCCCTACATCCACCAGCCACAGGGGGCATGTTGTGTTTTAGATACTATAGTCTTTTCTCAGTATCACAGCATAAATGGGTTTGTGTATTTACTTTTCTAAACTTCCACCCTTACTTACTGCTGTCCAGGTGAAATCCCTCATCAGCTATCATCTGATGTAGCCCACAGACAGGGGCTTCCTTCTGGGTTAATAATGTAAACATGTCTCTTTGTTTTTCATATTGAATAACTGGGGAGTTGGAACAGAGCAAAGGCAAATCTCTGTGTTCAATCTATGTTTATGCAGAATTCTCAAATAGTACTTGAATATATAAATTAAATATTTGAATATATAATATAAATACATAAACACTAAAAGGAAGGAAGAGATATAAACACTATTTGCAGAGACCATAAAACAAGTACTCAGCTGTTCATGCACAGGCCATAAGGAAAGCTTTAAAAAAATCATCTAAGTTTTTTGTTGAACCAGATAAAATTGCTAATATTCCATCATACTGGATATCAAAAAATGGCAAAAAAAAAAAAAAAAAAAAAGGAAAAAAGCCACGTAAACTACAATGGCTGACTATATTTTTAAACATTAAATATTTTTAAATGATAGTTCAAAACATCGAATCTCAAACATTAAAAAGCACTAATCTGAGTAACTCTCTAGTAAGAACAAATAAATTAACAGATAAAGAAAAGAAAATAGCAGTAGGAATATTACATTTAAACATCTATGGCATTCAGCCAAAATGATAATCTGAGAAAAATACATACTGACAATTTAATTATTACAAAATAAAAGGCTACAAAATAAACTAATCATTCATCTTTAAAAAAATAAGAAAAAATTAAAATTATTGCAAAAAGGTAATAAAAGTCAAAGCAGCAGTCAATGATAACCCAATTTATAGTTAATATTTATAACTCTCACTTTTCATCTGAGCTCGAGAATCCCATTTCTAAAGGTCTTTTCAATATTGCTCCCTGGATACCTGGCAACATCTGTAACTCTATAGGTCCACAAATAAACCCATTACCTTCTCCCGGAGAGCACGCGGTTATATTCACTGTCATGCTAATATCCTGAGCTTCCATTCAGCGTCTCATGTACAAAGTTCAAGTCATCTTCAACTGGTTCTCTTTTTTATTTCATGAGACCAAATTATTAGCCACATGTGCCTTGCTCAAGGAAAACCTCCCTTGAATCTGGGTTCTTATCACTGTTCACATAATTTTTGTAAAACACAACTGGTCTAGTTTTTCTCCTTTCTCCCAAAGGCCAACATGTGCTCTCTCAATAAACAGGAGCTGCTTTAGACACCTCCACTTTAAAACACAAAAGAAAAAAGACTTTTCTGGAAAAAACATATATACATGTAAGTATGCACGTACATATACACACAGACAACATTTCATGAGTGCTAGTGCTTATTCCTAACTCTATGGAAAGCCGTTTAGGATCTTTCGCAATGTAAGTTTGACTTCTATCTTAAAATGATGTGATTCTTTTACTCCCGTATATATCATCAGGGCTTGTTCATATGCATACTTAGCTCTCGTAAAACAAGAATGCTCACCCTTCTCTAATTCTCTTGTCATTTTATTGATAGTTTCCCTTCTCTTTCTCCTTCTAGTCACATTGAATTCATTCTTGCAGACTTAGCTCAGTTTTATGTCCTCGAGAAATTTTCTTATCCATTCTCCGGCCCTAATCTTTCTTTTGTTTATAATCATATTGTAATGTGTAGGTGCATACATATGCCTACAATATATACATTTCTCTATGAAGGCATGAGTGTGTATTTCTCAAATTTATATTTCCTCAGAGTTCCTAGCAGGAGTCCTTGGACCATGAAGATTAATAGTTTGTTCTAACTAGATGCAAATAATTAGGGACATAATTTTATTAGTTCTAAAATGTAAAATAATTGAGGTTAATTATGACCCCACCTTATTAAGAAATGTGAAAGTTTGATATTTTAATTTATTTTCAACCTACCTCTGTTTCAGAGATGGTGGAAGATAGATACAATGCTCCTGAATCAGAGACAAAGCACTTTTCTATCATCACAGAAGCCAGGTCATCAATATTTGTGCCAGTTCTCCATGCCCCACTGTCCACAGTGCAGCACAAAGAGGGAGAGGTGATGTTGCAGTGGCGTATGTTAAAGGAAAGGATTTCTGATTTCAGGGAACCCAAGTCATTTATGATGGACAGAAAGCTTGCTTAAATTTTGCGTTGAAGAGATTAGCTTTATTACCCTCTCAGGAAATAAATCTGCCCCCTCTCCCCCCAGAGGGAGACATGGCTTCTTGTCTTCCAAGGCTGTTTACAAACATCATTGAATAGCTAATTCAGAAAAAAAATAGTAACTCTGCTCATGAGACATGCAGAAAAGCAAGAGACCAATGATAATTCTCTCCTAACAACTTTCTGATGCATGCATAAAGAACAATTACAGCCCGGCCGGGAGTGGCTCAGAGGTTGAGTGTCGATTTAGGATCCAGGTGATTAGGGTTTGATTCCCGGTCAGGGCACATGCCCCTGTTGCGGGCTCGATCCCCAGTCAGGCGTGCAGGAGGCAGCTGATCAATGACTCTCTCATCACTGGTGTTTCTCTCTCTCTCTCTCCCTCTCCTTTCTTCTCTCTGAAATCAATAAAGATATATTTAAAAAAAAACAACAACAATTACAATGGAGTATGAAACTGAAGCCTTTGGAGGACAAGGTTAGAACTATTATTCAGTCACTGATTAGTTCAATTAATTTTTACCAAGCATCTATTATGGGCCAGACACTGATCCAAGTTCTGGTGGCTCAGCAGTGAACAAAACAGTGTTTCTGCCTTCTTGATAGCTACATTCTGCAAAGAGGGGACTAGAAAATAAACACATAAAATATATATGTATGTTAGATGGTGATAAAATTTGTAAGAATAAGAACAGGGTAAAGGGATATAAAGTAACAGCTGCTTAATTAGATTGAGTGGTTTGTGGTGCACCCTCTGATTAAAAGATTTAATATGACTGACGAGGAGCCACGGTGCTATCTGGTGGGGGGAAGCATTTTAAGCAGATGGAGAGTTTTAAGGCCCAGGAGAGTGCACTTGGCATATTTGATGGATATTACACAGGCCAGTGCAGCTGCAGTTCAGTGAATCTGCGGGGTCGGGGGGGATGTCATGGAGTAGTAAAAGGTGACGTTAGGAAGTTGGGGGTAGAGAGATTATTTAAGGCCTTGTAGGTTATTGTAAGCACTATGCGTTTATTCTGAATGGGAAGTCATTGGAAGATTTTTAGCAGAAAACTAAAGTAATCAAACATAAATTTGTAAAGGATTTTGTTGAAGCTAGGCTAGATGGTTAGAGGACTAGAAGCTTTAAAACCAGTTTGAAGTTGATTGCAATAGTCCAGGTGAGACATATGGTGGGTTGGACTAGGGTGTTTGCAGTATACGTGATGAAATGTGGGATTTGAAATATATATTGAAAGCTGACCTGACAAGATTTTTGAGGTTGGAGGCAAGAAAAAAAGGGGTCAGCCTGATTTTAAAAAATCTAGTCTAATCAATTATGTCAGGAGGATACTACATAATCACCTACTTTAATGATATTTTTACATTTTGCCACTATGTATTTCTAAAGGGATATTTTTTCAGATTATCTTACCATGTTCAGTATTTTTTATTAAGCTGTATGTAATTGTTAAAGTACCTAGAAAGCTCAGAGCAAACTGTTACCTGTAGGATGTTCTAGATCTTAATTTTTCTGTTAAAATGTACAAATATTTAAACTAATTATCTTCATAAGTACTATCTTTTTACTTGCATTAAAAATAAGGCTCTTTGACAAATATGTTGTAAGAGAAAATTTTTCAAATAAATCAATGATTTTTTGCATAGTTTACCATTTTCAGAGGCTAAAAAATATCACAGGACTTCTTAATTTACTATCACTTTTTATAGGATGTATGTTTATCCTAATAAAATAAAAATTATATCAAAATATTTTTCCTACAAACTGAGATAGTTTAAAGCAAAACCATAGACTTTTAAGGGCTCAACTAAATCTAAATTTATAATGAGCACCACACATCAAAGCCCATACTGCCCCACTGAAAAAGGTTTTCATAAAAAAAACAAAACACCAGCTTTCCACAAACGCATTGTAGCTCAGTTATTCTGTATATGCATAAAAACATTTCTTTGATAGCCACCGCTGCTGTTTCAGTTGGTAGAATATCACCTCTGAGTGAATTCAGGTCCTCTGAAAAGCAGAAGCCAAGTGCTAGGGTGGATGTGCAGGAGGACCGCTTGGGGGCCAGCAGCCAAGGGCGAAGGGCAGAGCGAGGGAAGCAGGGACAGCCTTCAGCTCCGGCGCAGGCCTGGCACCCGCGACAGGACAGTGGGAAGGGGGGCTGGGTAGAAAGAGCTTCAGGGTAATTCTGAGAGCATCTTACCCGCCAAAGGGGAGTCCCTGAGCAAAAACTGCCTAGCAGAGTTGTCCTGCACTGGGCAGGAACTGTCCCGCTCCAGCACCACTGTCCTGCTCAGACATGGGCTACGAGCGGCTGAGAGGAGGCCCAGCTTGGACAGGGGCCACCGTGGCCTTGAGGAAGCACAGGGCCGGTTACAGGTTCCCTCAGAGGGAGAGCTGAGCAGCCACCTCGGAGTTGTCAGGGCCTCTGATTGGAATTAACTGATATTCTTTTTCAGTCATCAAGTAACATTGAGATAAATCCTCCATTACTTAATTATTTTCAAAGATTTTTATCTGCAAATAGAGTCAACTAAGTGACTATTATAACTTTACTTTGCATAGGAACCAAGACAACTTGGCATCAACAATTAAGAAAATTATTTTAGAAGAACATTCTTCGGACTAAGTGAAATATCATGTTTCACAGAGTGATGAGTAAACAAGATTTCCAGCTCCATGTGTTAAATTGTTATTCCCAGGCACATTGTTCTAAAATAACTGTTTTTTTTGTAGTAGACGCTTATTCTTTTTAACAGATTTGTGTCTTCTGGTTCTCATGTGACCATTATGCTACTTATGTTGGATCGTAAATATTGAGATGCATTTTGTGCAAGTTAATTTTTTATCATCAAAGCTTCCTTACTCTTGCATTGTAAAAAATTCACTTTCATTTTTCCTGTTACTTACTGATGGCAAATAGGTTTATTGCAAAGCAGGAAGCATTGCTAAACATTAAAGTTAATAGTTGTAGATTTTAGAGCAATCAGATTACTTTCTATATAACCACATCTTGAATGCTAAGGCTTCATTTCTCATACATATTTCATGAGCACCTAAACTGTTATCAAATGTTATGGTGATCCCATTGACTGCTGGCCTTGTGACTTTTTGCATCTTGCAGAACCCTGTATAAGTCATAGCAACTCGTGGGGACACAAGCAGTCAGTGGGATTGAAGTAGTGAGCATTTCTCTCATCACTGCCACACACCAGACAAAGTAACTGTCCCTAGTTCTCCTACATAAGCATCTTTCCTGCATCTAGGGTGCATATTGCATGCTATCTTGAAAGAAAGAGCTTAGTAAAATAGAGTCTGAAAATGTCAGGAAAAGAGAGACAGTTATTCTTTCAGATTAAATCATGTGTTAGAAATGAAAATTCTGTTCACTGCATACGAATAAAAAAAAATCACTAAATGATATATGACAAATGCTGCAAGTACATGATGAAGGTCTTACAAACCTATCTCAGCTCATTTAAAGTAACAGTTAATACTAATAATGGCAATGCTTGTTAAAAATTAAAACTTCAGGAAAAATCGTAATTTAAACAGTACACTGAGACAACAGGCCTAAGCCAAGACTGCCTCAGCAAACTGAGACATATACTCACTCTAGGAGCCACTAGTGTTTTCTAGACAGGAAATTTATATACCTTATAGTAACTGAGAATGATTTTGAATACGACCCATAGGAAAGAAGAAGTTAAGCAGAAAAAACAATGCCAGCAAACTTTGAACTAAGACTTTTTTTCTGGAAAGAAAGGAAAAGTCAATCATAAAACTCTAGCAAGTTTGATAGAACTTTAAAGTGAACAGAGTGTTAAAGGGAGGCAGATGTTAGGGTTTGGACCAAACATTCCTGGGTTTGTACTTTGCCTCTTCATATGACACAGGGGACAGTGAACTTACCTCCCCAAATTTCAACCTTTATATGTAAAATGAGATAACAATGACCACAGCAAGGCTGTTGTGAAATATTAAATAATGTTAAATAATATATAGCTCTCTAGACTATTAGAGTGCATTAGCACAATTTTACAGGTCTGTAATACTAGAAGTTGTTGAATAAAAATGGAAAGGTCGGCATTTAGAAAATGTTAGACATGTTAGATTTAGATACTGTTATTTCCTTTCACTGATAAAAGCGCTAATGCAGGCAAAGGGAGCCAAGAGCATCCTTGAGTGGGTGAAATCAAACATAGTATGACTGCTGCTGAGAAATCTAAGGCAAAACTAATGGACAAGTGTCTTTCAGTAAATCCTTTCAGAGTTTGAGGTCATCCCATCACTGCGAAGGAATCCTGACAATTCTATCCTTATAATGGTTCCGCATCTTTCTGGTGTGTAGTAAACAATTTTCAGAGTCCTGTAACAAAATCTGCTTGAGCAAGACATTCTAGAGAGAATGCAACGCAATACCATATGGATCATTCAGTTTGAATAATCATTTCTCAACTGATAGCCTCCACAGCCAGTCTTTTGCATAACAATGCATCTTTGTCCAGCCTCATGCTCCGCTGGCTTTCAAATGTCTTGCGCTATTGGCTTTCTGAATTTAGCTGTTGCAGCTCTAGAGTTAAGGCAATTCACAGAGGACATGACTTTTCCCGTAATATTACTTTTTCTTTAAACCAACTCACAAAAAACTTTGCTCCCTGGGTTCTCATCAGGCAAGTATGTTTTGCTGCCATTAGCACAACTATGTGAAAACTCCACCTGAGTACAACCAAGAGCAACAGCTATGTTTACCAGAGCTTAAGGCGTGCCACTGTCTTAAATGCAAAGTTTCCTCATTTCACTATTTTGAATTTTTAGATAAGTGAACTGAAGGTTAGAGAGGGGAAAGCAATTTGGAAGAGATCATGGATCCGTGAGCTATGAAACCTCAATCAGAATAATTAGGTTCTGACGTCAAAGCTTGTACTCTCCACACCAGGCCACCTGCCACCCCTTGTTTATTGCTCCTTTCTCTGACATCCAAAGATAATACCATCTTAAAAACTAAAGAAAAAATATATAATTTGATCTAAAAAGAGTGATTTAGAAACTTATGGGAAGCAGGTTATGGAATTGTAAAAGAAGTAGATTGGAGTTTAACTTGTCTGAGAGATATCTGGAGTTCTGCCACTGACCATCTCTGGCTGATTACCTACCCTACCTGAAAACAAGTTTCCACCACTGTAAAGTGAAAGAATTATAGCAAATGATGAGACCTTAGAAATGTCCAAATCTTGTCTAACATTTAAATGCTATTAAAGGGCCATGCTTAGTATAATATAGCACTAGGACATGCTTTGGCTGAATGTGTGTACTCACCTTGATGTCCCTCCACGCCACTTGCTTTCACGTGCTCATCTCACAACAGAGGCAACTATATAATTCATTTTCTGTGACTGGGAACATTAGGTTACTAGCCGATGGCAGACAACTAGCTCAGAGTATAGATGTTGATTTTAAATTGTCTCCAAAAGGTAAGCTATTTTCTCTGTAGTGCAGAATATTAGAAATATTAAATTTCATAGGACATAAGTAGGGAGCCTCAGTTTTGTGTCAATTTAGGATTGGCCATTGTAGAAATTTGCATGAGGCTCGGAAGGCAGAAGTGAAACAATCTCTATGCTTATGTTTGGGGGTTAGTGTAGGTGCTGTGTCTCGACCTTATTTTTCGTTAGGGCTTTTCAGTCCTTTTTTTTTTTTTTTTTTTTTTACTTCTTTGTCCAACTTGCCCTTCTCATCCTCTTGAAATTAAATACTAAGGAATAAGATTTTGTCCAGTTGGATTAAACTTGGAAGGACCAAACACTGTTGTAACAAGATGTATTTTTGTCTCTACCCCTGAACCAATTGTTGTCCCCTTGGGGAGGATATCACCCCATTGTTATGGGGTCAAGTAGCACTGCTGCTTGTGTAGGTGGCACTGGTGATGGCACCTCCCCTTGCCCCGGGGCAGTGGGGGCAGCAGCTCTGCCAGGGCCTGTTGCATCCCCCCACCCCCTGTAAGACGGGGCCGGGAATGTGTGCGGCTCTGGGGCTGAAGGGCAGTAACCCAGTCTGTGCGCCATCCCCATCATCAAGGTCACAGATGGGGACAGACAGGCGCTCAGGTTCCAGCTCGTGCTTTCGGATTTCAGACCAGGCTCCCAAATCCCAGTTACCGTTGCTCCCACTTCACGTCCAACTTTCCTGGCCCTGCTGGCTGCAGGCCCAACACAAGAAGCAGGGCAAGAGCCTGAGGGGCTGCTTCACCGCCTCCCGCAGCTGGGTACGCACCAGCACCTGTAAGAAACACCACACACTACTCACAGTTTCCTTTCTGTCTAATAGAAGCCCACTGAAAACGAGGCAATGATTATTAGCACAAATATGAATATATAGCCCCACGTCTCCTTTTTTTCATTTCCTATTCTAAGTCCTTTTAAAATTAATTCATCTAAATAAATAAATAAGTGGGAATAAAAGAAAGAAAAGAAAATCCCTGTATACACACGGCCTCACTTTGTTCTTCATGCCATTATTACTATTTCTTTCAGTGTTTAATGCATGGCTCCAATGTCATTGACATACTCAAAATGACCCAGAGAAGGAGCATTCTTTGGTACACATGTTCTCTCTAATTACAGCACCATTTGCTATCAGTGTTTGTAAAATTACTTTTTCATCTCTCAGTTTATCTTTTACATAGAAGTATTTTAAATGAAGTGATCTCAATTTTCATTACTTCTCCTTGAATAGCAATGCAAATTATTTTCTGATTTGTTTTTCTTCCTTACACTCTTGAGACCCAAGAGCTGGATGAGACACTCACTTATTTAACTCTTTCCTCAGATTGTTAGTTATCTTCAAGCTGACCCAACTGTTACAATAAAACAACAGTAATAAAAATAATAATAAAGAAATAAAAAGTAATAGGCATTTCCTAGGAAGCAATGTAAGGTGTGAGATCAGATGAGCTGGACAAAGAAAACACTTTTTATTTCTATGAGGAATTAGTCTCACTTGAAGAAAAACTGAGTAAATCTGTCTAGGTGACAGCTCATAGTCTCAGGACAAGAACTGTTGCTCAGGCTGTGTTTGTTGAATAAAAATGAATATGCTTTTCATGCAGTTTGGATGTGTATTCAGAAATCCAAATAACTGCATTTATTTAAATACCTATTCATCAAAGTGAATGAATCTGTGTTTCTCGCAAACTTTAGAAATATTCAAATATCTAAGAAGCTCCTATGAGTTCCATTCTGTGGTACATTGTTTAAAATTGGTGAAAAACATTGAGGATACCCTTTAAAATATTGTGCATGTGTGCATATATGTATATCTATATACACATACATATATAAATGTCTATATATAATAGATGCTCTTAACATTTCAATAGGACTTAATTTTATTTTAGTTAAATTTGAAAATTAACTAATATCCTATTATTTATTTGAGCAAGGGAATTTCAAAACATCTCATGCCCTAAAATTATATGTTTAGAAAACTGGTCATCAAAGATAATTTCTGTCCATCCCTAAATATGATTCCATTCTTCCAATCAGTTATCCTTATAGCATGAACCTTCAGATCCAGGTTCTAAATCATATGTAAATGTGTCTTTAAACTTAGTGCTAATATTTGGGCTACCGTCTCTTTGATGATAGGACATTTTAGCAATTATGACAGAAAAATATTAAGATATTTAAGGGAAAATGTTAGCACACAGGTTCTTACTCCTCAGAAAAGAAAAATAGCTAATGTTGCTATTGCTACTTGATTCATTAAGATGGAGATTCCAATTAGCATAGTCCTAAAGGGAAATCAATTTGTGGGGGAAAATAAAAAATAAAAAAATTCTCTACGGCATCATTTTGGATTGTATTATAAGCAACTAAAGAAATTAAAGCATTGTCGTCCATTTTTTAAAAGTACACATCAACAATTACAGTATTTTTCTCTATAAGTTTATTCTAAAACTACGTTTTAGTGGGTCTAATTTCTGTCTTCTCCTTAATTGTAACAGTAGCTATTCTATTTTTTTCAATATTCAATTTGAGTAAATCAAACATTTTAAATACTTTTCCTCCATAATCTTTTATAGACAGAAATGAAATTGGTGCATTAAGAACTGAAACTACGGTCAGCCCTCTGTGTTCCTTACCCCTGCTGCAGAGGAGATCAGTACAAAGCAGTGTTTAGAGAGCTCAGAGAGTTTTAAAGCAGATGCTTGTTGAGAATGGCTCCTCAGAGTGCCCACCCTCAGGGAGCACGTACAGCGAGCAGCCCAAAGCTTTTCCATAAGATCAAGAGTGGCTTATTGTAACAAGGAGAGCCAGAGCCAGGTGGGATGCTGCTTTCTGGGCAGAGAGACCCACTGTTAGGTGCAGTGTGTGTCAGGGAACCAGAGAACAGATGGAAACGTGACCACACACACACGGAGAAATGTAAATACAAATAGCAAAGTTTTCATTGATTTTTATTTTGTTTTATTCAGTCTAAAATATTAATAATATAGGTACATATGATCGAGTAAAAACATCCGGCACATGGCTGTAAATGTACATAGTTGATTTAAATGTAAAATCAGCCAATAACCTGACTCTCACTATTGCTCCTAATACTTTGTTCGCTTAAGAGGAGGTAGGTGTTCTAATCACTAATCACCATGGCTGTATAACAAATTATTATTTTTTTTATTGTTCAAAATATTACAAATGTCCCTTTTTCTCCCCACTGACCTATTCCACCCTACCCCACCCCCTCCCCCATCCCTTACCACACCATTGTCCATGGCCTTGGGTTGTGCATATATGCATATAAATTCTTTGGTTAATCTCTCCCCTGCCACCCATCCGACCCCCTCCTTCCTTCTGAGATTTGTCAGTCTGATCCACGCTTCCATGTCATTGAATTTATTCTGTCCATTAGTTTATTAAGTTCTATAACAAATTATTTAAAAACTTAATGGCCTAGAGCAACTTATGGTGCTCATGAATTCTTCCTGCCGGGAATTCAGAGGGAGCATAGGAGGAATGTCTTGTCTTTGTTCTGTAGTGCCTGGGGCGTTGGTTAGAAGACTCAAAAGCTGTGGCCTGGAACAATTGAGGCTTGTTTACTCATATATTTAGTGGATGATGGTGGCTGTTGGCTTGGGGCCTCAGTTCCCCTCTGGGATCTTTCCTCATGGGCTAGCTTGAGCTTCCTCACAGCATTAGTGACTTGGCTCCTGAGGCAAGGTTCCCAAGAGAGAATCATGCGGCTCTTTTATTGTTTTTATTACCTAGCTTCATAGGTCACATACATCACTCCTGCTGTACTCCATTGGTCAGAGAAAGCATAACTCTCCACGCACATGCAAGGTAAGAAAAATAAAGACCTCGATTCTCAGTGGAAGGAGTGGCAAATCAACTTTAAGACAAATAGGTAGGTTGGGAGATGGTGTTGCAATTATTTGGAAAATGTAATTTGCCACACCAGGCAAGAGGCACAATATATAGTCTAAAACTGGTACTTATCTTTCTTTTAGTGAATCTCCCTAAACTCAGTGAAACTCCCTAAACTCCTTTTTATGTGTGTTCACTACACTTCTTCAAAGAGCAAGATGATTCATTCACGTATCTTTAATGATGGCATTACTTGGTTCACTTGCTTCTGCATTAAGAGGTATAATTCTAACCCACTAAAAGAAGGGTAAGTTCTAGTTGTAGACTTTATATTATGCAATATTCATGAATATGTGAGTCAGAACTTTTGTCAAATCACGTACTTTATAAAGGCATTCATTTTTGAGATTTTTAGATATTTTATTTAGAGTGAAATACTTAGAACACCAATTTTTTAGGATAAACATCATTTGTAAGAGAGAACTCAGAATGCAGGGAGCCCTGGGCTGAGGTCAACTTAAATTTTTTGCAAAATTATGACACCATGGTTTTTTACCTACCCTGGGATAATATGTAAATTCGTATTGCCTTTTCTCTTTGTAGAAATTCTCATCTTCTTGATGTATATGCTTACACAGACCCTTCTTTTGGACATAAGCACCACAGATATACTTTGGAATTTTTATATACATCTATCACACAAAAGATAGGTAGCTATATAATGGGCTCTTTTTGTTTTGTAGTATTGACAGTGACAATTTCTCTTGTTTTCTAGAAAAAGAAACTCTGTTTGGGACCTGAGGTTCAGTCACATGTATCAATCTCCTGCTCAGCTCTTTCAGACACTGCCTGCGTGCCCCCCAGGCGACCAGTGAGTAGAGTCAGAAGGTCCCAGGAGTTGTGATAGCTCACAGTCCTGATGAATATATGGGAGTGGATTGGATTACAAAGAAAATGTAGAGGAAGAGACAAGGGCAGAAAAACAAGAACTACATTTATAAGTTGTATCTATTTAAATAAACTATCTCATAGCCTATGATAACATTTACCTCAGAATAGAACTGCTCAAGTCAGAAATAACTATGGTTTATGTTTAAAAACAAACATACAAAAAATACAAAGTATAAATTTTGTGTGGTTGCCTCTGATCTTCATGTTTATTCCAGGGAAGAAGAACAAAAATAAATGAGTAAATTAATGTTGTACTTGTCTTTATTCCTTATTTGCTTATGATAACCCGGATAATTTTCTAATCCTTTTTTTAAAGTTTGTAAAAAGATAAACTGATGGAATATATTCCTGTCTAAGTTCTTATGTGACCTAAGGTAAAACAAATATCCAAATGAACTGTAAATAATTTTATTTTGATGGAAAACTTAGCAAAAAGATTATTTTTAATAAAAATTCTTATCTTACCCCACCAAACACCCTTTGTTGGAAAGAAGCAAACAGATAAAATACTAATCAAAACTCTTCTTAGATTTCCAGTTTTTCTTCTGCTGTCTATAGAGCCTCACGTAAACAAACACAAAAAAGAAACTCTGAACATTACTTGTCAAAAAATAAAAAAATAAAATTAAGTGAAAGATCATGAAAGGGCCACCACTCCAGCAATGTCAGCTTTCTCCTGTGTTGGCAGGCCACTTAAATCACCAAAGGCAGCAGCCATAGGAGAAGATTCCCTGGTGGTAGAGTTTCTTTCTAAAACAAAAAATATGGGCTGCTCTACTCTAACAGCTGTCAAGCATTTTATCACCAATCTTTTCAGCATCCTGTTTAGTTAAAAACGCTGCCATTAAGGGGTAAGAAAAACTTACAGCATCCTGTTTAGTTAAAAACGGCATCCTGTTTAGTTAAAAACGCTGCCATTAAGGGGTAAGAAACAGAACAATACAGCGTAACACCCCTCATACATGTTTTATAATGTGTTGCCATCAGAAGAAAAAATTATACAGTCGTGTCAATATTCACATCAGGTTATTATGAAAATAGAAACATTTTATAAATATGAAAAAGATGGAAGGAAGGAGGGAAGGAAGGAAGGAAGGAAGGAAGGAAGGAAGGAAGGAAGGAAGGAAGGAAGGAAGGAAGGGAGGGAGGGAGGGAGGGAGGGAGGGAGGGAGGGAGGGAGGGAGGGAGGGGGGGGAGGGAGAAAGGAAGGAAATAGATAATGGAATATTATGCCTGAGCCTGAACTATAAAATTATTCTGTAGACTTAAAGTATGCTTTTAAGTCAGCACACTACTTGTTAAATTTATACTAGTTATTCATTCTCAAAGGGTGGATCACAAGAATATTTTTGAACTTCACAAGGTCAAAGCTATACACTTTAAACACAAACACTTAAAATTCCAGAATATAATATTTGTGTTTTTGTGGAGATAGAGGGTGTGCTTTTGCTGTAGTAATACTAATACGCATTACTGGTTTATTAAATAATTAATTCATTTTGCCAAAAACTATTAGTGTAAAATAAAAAGTCTAAGAGGCTTTTCTAAATGTGCAGTCTTATTATTAATTCGAAGGATTCTTCTTCCTTTCTCCACTGTAACTAGAACAGCGATTATCCAGGCGAGGTGGGTAGAGCTTATTTATGTCATTAGTGCTCCATGCCATGACTTTCTGGGTACATGCAAGTCTTTTTTTTTTTTTTTTTTTTAATGAGCAGAGGCTGAACATGATCTAAACAAAATGTGCCTGGTGAAATGAATGAGCAGAAATTCAGGGCAGAAGTCATGCGTGAATATATTTTCAAAGGTAAATATACTAATCTGAAGCCAGTTACTTTGAGAGAAGCTGACAGTGATCACCTAAAAAAGGAGCCTTAATAGTGTGATAATCTTTCTTTTCACTTGTTTTCCTATCTATGTTGTTTCTGTTATCATCTTTCCCAGTCTTTCATGGTTGTCATCTCATCTTTCTTCCTTACAACTTTCTGCTACGTCTTTGTGTGCCTTTATGATGTTGCAGTGCCTCTTGCATTGTAACTTAATGAGGCACAAGCAAAAGGGAAAGAGAACCATTCCGCTTTTGAGCATTGTTTAGCGAGCTCTAAATTGGCAGGGGCTGGGCAATCAACAATAAAACTTACAAAAGACAAACTTTCAGAGGCTTATGTACTGCGTTAAATTATATTGTTTGAAGTATTTCTAGGAAAGAAAGGGGGGATAGGCCTGGAATGCACACAAAGCTGAAGGAGCAGCGCCTTGGGAATTACATGGGGTAGTCAATGCAAAAGTGGTCAAGCACCGGTAAGCTCTGTGCCTATTTGCTCTGCTATTTTAGAGGATGATTTAGACTCTGACTTAACCTGAGTTGCTCTATTGTAGATTTTCATGATTTTAAAAGACATCCATGTTTACTTTCTTAGTGTGTGCATAGAACAAACAAACATTTAGGTATTTACTCTGCATGGCTCAAATCCACGACTCTACAACTCTCAATGCCCCAAATCCATTAGGCAAATGCCTAGAAAAGTATGGAAACTAAGCAACTAGAAGAGGCAACAAACAAGTACAAAGCTTCATAAAAAGATTTTATTTGACCTTCCAGTTTACCTTAGAATATCTGGGTGATATACAGAGCAACGGACAAACTAGTGTTCTCTGAGGATAAGCAAAAGCCTTTTTCTTTTTTTTCTTATTTTGAGTAAAACAATTTATTTATTTTTAAATCATATTTAATAGTGTGGCATTGGTTAATAACGTCCTATGAGTTTTCGGTGTACAATTCTGTAATACATCATCTGTACGGAGCATTGCTTGCTCAACATCCAAAGTCGAGTCTCCTGCCGTCAGTAGAGGTTTGACTTCCTTTACTCTCTTCATCCAAGGAATTCTATTGATCAATACTTTGGAGCCTGAAAAGCTGCTCTTACTGGGTCCTATCAACAGTGCGATTTCTTCCAATGCCCTTCCACATACCCAACACATTAGCTGAGAATAGAGGAGAAAATAAAACTTTCTGGTCAATCTCTGCCTATCTTGTGGTTTCTGATTTCGATTATCAATCTGCCAAGTTTCTCAGGCCTCTGGCCTCCCAAGGCACCCATTGCTTCAGCTTCCTTCATCATTTCAAACCTTACACAGTCTATGAAGTATTTTCTCAGGACTTGTAGGATAAAATGAACATATAAATAAAAAGTGATTAAGCATCTATTAAGATCCATTACGTGTGTGGTGGTTTATATATGTTGTCTCATTCATACTGCACCTGAATCTTTTCAGAGAGGTATTATCTTCAGTTCATAGATAAATAATCAAGATATTTAAGAGACTCATAGATATTTAAGAGATTAAGTAGCAGGCATGAACCAGTATCAGAGCTGGTTCACGGTAGATATGGAGCTCACAGTCCCTGGAATACATGTTCCAAATCCTACACTTTTTCTGCATCACCAACCTGGAAACTGAGTACTTTAGTAAGGTGGAAGACTGTGTTCTTCCTGATCGGATTAGTATACTGTCTGGGAAACAGAAAAAAAAGATAGCAGAGGTCACACTCCTTACTGCTAAGGGCACCTTCTGCTTTGTAACCCTTTCTCGTCTCTGCATATCTAGCCTGGAAAGAGCCTTCTGTTTCATTTCTATCTGCTCAGTCACATCAATGGCCAGCTCTCCTCCTTGCTTCTTTCATGAGGTTATACGGGTGTTTTCTAGAGCCAATCTGGCTATTAATGAACTGAACTGTGTCCCTGCAAAGTTATATATGTTGAAGCACTAATCCCCAGTACCTCAGAATGTGACCCTACTTAAAGATAGGCCTTTTAAAGAGGCAATTAAGTGAAAAAGACCTAATCCAATCTGTCTGGTATCCTTATAAGAAGTTAAGATTAGGATATGCACACAAGAGCGATGCACATACGGAGCAAAGGTCATGTGAGGACGACGGAAGAAAGCAGCCATCTGCAAGCCAATCCTGCTGACACCTTGAGCTTGGACACCTAACCTCTAAAACTGTGCCAAAATAAAATTCTGCTTTTAAAGCCACCCTGTCTGTGTTATGCTGCCTCAGTCGACTAACAGTAGCTGTCACACACTGGGCTCACCCGTGTTGAAAAGCAGAAGGGAGAAGAATTGCGAGGCTTCAATGTGAATGTTTTATTGGACAGGTCCTTCTCTCAAGAGCTCTGAGTGAGGTTGGAGGCATCTGTGCGTGGCTGAGAGGCAATGTATAATAATATATTAATGCATCATGCCTGCAGTTTTAACTACAGGCTCCTAGAAAAGCATCTTAACACTGAGGGAGGTCACTAATAATTTATTTTCAGGTATTTTTCTTGAAGAGGGAGAAAAAGTTGAGAGGAGAAAGGGCTCCTCAAGTTTATGTATTCACTCTAGTGGTACATTCATTAAAAATGCTGAAAAGAGGTGAAATGAAACACTGCTTATGATTCCCATGTCTCGTGAAACCCTATGTCCATGAATACAGAGGATAGTGAAAGAGGAAAGAGAAATTCATAATTTAAAAGATTCCCAAATGAGAGAAACATGTCATAATAGAAGAAGAACATCCTTGTGGTTCCCCAAAGCAGGTCCTAAGGCAAGAACTTTGATGCAGGCAGTCTATTTAAGGAGCGACTCAGGAAAACACGCGGGTGGAAGTGCAGAACCGGGGCAGGGTAGAAAAGCCAATAAAGCATGGCCTCTAGAACACAGTTCATAGTGTGTAGTCCCCGGGTGGCTGGGGAGGCTGGGCATTTATCTACAGATCCCCATCCCACAGACACAGAGGATTGCCCCAGGTATGTTAGCTCCTCCAAAATCCTTACAGTGCTGCAGAAAGCAAGTGACAGGCCCTTGAGGTAGGAAGCTGTCAGTCTACAGTGAACTGTAGACAAACAGTTAAGATAAAGGGATTTGGGGGCAGGGCATCAAAGACGTGATAAATTAGATGTACTCCAACGGTATAAATTAGTTAAAACATGGACAACCACATAGGTTGTGATCATTATTTAAGTGTTACCCACGATGCATATGGTCTATTTGAAAGGACCTACAGTTGAATATCGACATTTATAGGGAAATGAAAAGGTTGGTAGAGTAAGACAAGTAACTTTGGGTAAAGCTGCTTAGCAACATGAAATCCATGGGAACTTGCACAGTTAACTTGATATTAATCAGGTCTAGTCACCTTGCATTAACATTTACAATGCTTCTAATAGATGTGGCCTGGGACAAACTATATGGAAAAAGAGAAAATATTTAGCTGGATGGTACAATAAGGGCAGTGAGTATAAGCTGGTGTGTATATGTGTAAGTGTGAATTATAATTCATTATTTTATTTGTCAGTTTTATTGCATGGACCCGGGAATTTGAGATTTTTTGACTATATGGGGGCAGGAGCACACGTATGAATTTTCATTAAGATAAACGTCTGCCCAAGAAAGTAAATAAATTATAATGTATACCACAGTGAATTTATACAAGATGAATACCTATGGAACCAGCTTGCATAACAAGAAGCTGAAAAGGACCAGCACCACCAACCTGCCCTCAGCCTCCTTCCTTCCAGTCATTACTCCCATGAAAGGTAATGGCTTTGATTTTCAACATCATAGATCAGTTTTACTTATTTCTGAACACTACATAAATGGGATTATAAGCATGTGTGTTTTAGTTTCTTACTTGTTTAATTCAGGATTATTTAAGTGAGATTCATCCATATGGTGCAGGTAGTGAGGTTAATTTACCCTCATTGCAGCTTGGAATTCCATTGTTTGAGTACAATGATTTATTTATCTTTTTTTTTTTTTTCCTGGAAAAATGTAAATTGCTATGACATAGAACTGCAGTGTTTAAAAAATTTGAATTTTACAATTTAGAAGAAAATTATTATATCATTGTTTCTCTAACTACATGCAATCAAAAGAAGCCACCATTTCTTGCTTAAATTAAAACTAGCCTGGCCTTTTTTCACCTGTAATTTAATACTGCAAAAATAAATACATATGTTTAACTTTTATATGTAGGTATTTGCATGTTTTAGTAACATAGTTCATGGAATTACATGTCTGACTTAACTTTTAGCAGCACATTCCTTCAATATCTAAACATTTTTGAGCACTTACTGCATGCAAGCTATTTTGCTATGTACTAGAGTCATGATGAACAGAAGAAAGCCCAGTCCCTGCCCAACTGAGCTTACAATCTAAAGGGGCACAGAGAAAAGTAAAATAGCAATTACAGCCCAACACATTAACTGACTGAAGAAATGACGTACGTTCTGGGGGGAGAACGAAGAAAGAGGTCTAGCTCACTTTTGTAGGAGGGCAGGGTGCAGGGAAAGCTTCCTGGAAGAAATGATAAATTTAGAGTTATTCAAGCGAGTTGGGACCGTCCTAGCAAAGGGAAACAGCACGCGTTCAGGTCCTGAGGTGAGAAAATGATGAAATGTTGGGGCGAATGAGAATGCTTCGGTTTCTTTGGGACTTAGAGTCATTTAGTTTCCTCACCCATAAAATAAAAGGAGAAGGCCAAGTGAGCAGTAAGCACTCTTCCAGTTCTAACATTTATGTAAAACATTGGTCCCTATTAGCCTGGCCTCTAGAACTGCAAGGAACACTTACACAGAGAGAAATCTTAAATTTAATTGTTTTAACTTGCTACAGAGCTCAGGGAGTGATACGATATTCACAGAGGTCCTGACATGTTGTTGAGTGACTTAGGGAACAAAAACAGATGACTTACCACAAGTAAAATTTAATAGGTAACCTTCTGTTATCTCATTTTGAATATCATATACTTTAGAACTATGTATGGTTCTTAAACATTTTTGGCATAAAAGCCACTTCAGAAGAACAATAGAATCTCTTTATTTGTCTTGTTCCCAAATTATCACAAGGAAGAGGTGGGGGGCCCAGAAAGATGGGAATAAAAATAGAGAAACCTTCACCAGAATGGTTAGGATAACTAGCAGAGCTTCTCATTTATTAAAATGATCACTTTATAAAAAAATAAAAGCATGTTCATTTCATCAATATTAACACTACAAGAGACCAATCATAAGCCAAATAAAGAACAGTTTTCAAAGAACCACTAGTAATGCTTTGGATGGTTTTGTGAATTCCTTTTGTGAAGGGCTAATCGACATAATAACCCCCTTTCCACTCACCTGCCACCACACTCACATACACTTAGGAGCTCTTGTTAACTGTCCTTGGGAGTTTCTAAGCATAATGTGCTACAAGCCTCTCTATTGAATTAAACAAATTTGTAAACAGCCTCTAAAAGAACAGAGAGAAACTTCTTAGCTCCTCTGCTTAAATTCCTTCAGTTCTCTTTATTCATACGCTTATGTTCAGGCACACTCCTGGTGTATCCAAAAAGCATATTAGTTTCCTAACAGACTTTTCTTAGTATGTAAGACATCATAATACCCAACTCCTTTTTATGCATATCTGGTGTATCTGTCACAAAAATATGTAGGCACATTAACTTTGTCACCCCATAAATCTACTCAAACAAAAACATACTTACTTGTAACATACATAATTATTTATTTTTGATCAACAGCTAAATATTTTATTATTGTACATTCTTAAAATGTGTAGAACAGAGAGAATAATATTTTTAAATTGTCTATAGTTACAACATGCAGAAATTCCTACAATTAATATTTGGTTTATTTTCTTCCATTCATTCATTCATTCATTCATTCATTTATTCATTCATTTGCAGAATTGAGATCTTTGTGAGGTGGAGATTGTGTTCAGCAGCAGGCAATGGAGACTGACTACAGTGGCTTAACAAAAGGGAAGGTATGTTTCCTAATTTTCCCAACATTCCTTGTTATTGTTGTGTTTTCTTTTGACATAGCAAGTAGTGCAAATATAGGTAGCACAGGAGTGTTACAGTACCTCCAGGGAACACGTCCCTCCTCTTCCCTTCACCCTCCTAGCCTTAGCTCGCAGGTATGTCTTCATGTCCAGCTCATTCTAGCAAGATGACGGCTCTCTGCATTCCCCACAGAAAGGGGAAGGAAGCATCGATGCTTATGTCAGCAAAGCAGGCTTCCCAGAAATCCACGGCAGAGCACCATTTGCTCACCCCGACCTTAAAGGGTTTGAGGCAGGATGGTAGTTAGCTGTGGATTCTCCCCTTGAACAAATCAGTGTAAGAAAATGGAATAAACTGATAGTATTAGAGAAGCAACTAACAATGTCTGCCTTAAGACAATGTATACTGAAAATGTGATTTTTTTTACTGGTTTTATTACTCTTAATTATCCTACATGCAATTTTCCATAATTTGAAAAGTTTTCATAAACATTATTGTAATGGCTACAGGCCTGTTGAGCAGATATTTACGGTTTTTTTATTACAATATTTTAATATTAATTCAAGATATTTGCGTTCTGTCATGTTTTATAAAAAGCATTATGTCAATTAACAAGTCAATAAATATTTTAAACTTTCAGGTTTCATTTTACATCTGTCCTCTTTCCAGACATTGCTCCCATAGAGGGTAATGAAAAATACATTATTTTAATAAAAATCATTTTTCCAGTAAATTTAAGCATGTTTTCTTGTTTTCTCCTTAGATCTTATGATTTTAAGTCATGATCTTAATGAATATTCTTCAAAATCAGTTTGGGATATTCAAACTTCAAGGTTTGGAGGTTTATTTCAGTATAAGTTAATGTAAAATTTATATATTAAGAATTTACACTGTGATTGAAAGTCTTGTATGCTAGATACTCCAGTAGAATCACTAATTTTAAATAAAGAAAATATGAAAATAATAGCTAATCTGCCACTTCCTTATGATGGAAAAATAAAAAGTCTTAATATTAAGATTTCAACTATTTTTAATCAATAATAAAGAATTTTAACCCTCTGTTTTATTACTACTGATTTGAGAAATTAAATATGAAAGCAAGAAATTAAAAATGACATAATTCCCTGCCTTGTGTTAATGCTGGGGCCAGCTGTACTGTCCTGTCCCTGTAAATAATGGTAGGACCGAGTGAAATAATTTAGCTTCTTGTCCATAAAATATTACTACTACCAGATAAGATTGAATTAACTGAAGAGTTTACTAATCAAGACCAGCAGCTTGCTCTTCAAGTCTTTCTTGGAGACACTCCTGTCACTGTATCCACCAATTTAAAGCTAGTATATCCTATATTTTGACCAATTCCTACAATCACCCAGCACAGGCCCTCAAACGCCATGTTATAGATAGACTAGCATGTTCTATCCCTAGACAGCACTAAGACTGTCAGGATACTCTTCTTGCTCACTGTCACATATCTATTAGTTTTATCTGACTAATAGATTTTTATGATGGCCTTTTGCAAACACTACAGTAAACATTACGTAGTTTTATGAGTAGGCATTAAAAACATCTAAGATCATATATGTTAGACCCAAATTTTCCCTGCTCTAAATCCAGATCACTTCACTGAGGAATCACTTATATTGATTACCAATAAAAATCTAAGGTGCAGTTAAATTTGATCTAATTTGACAACTAAAAAAATTGAAGAGTAGCCTCACATTTCCCCCCCAAAACTCGATTACTTTTTAACAACATTTTGATCATTCAGAATACAATCTTGATCAATAACAATAACACCCCTGCAGGTTCGATTCTAAATTTAAAATAACAGTTCAAAGGCCAAAATTGGTGAAAATCATACAGTGCAATATTTTCCAGAATTAATAGACCACTACAAATAGATTAGAGAGATGGTGTTTATTTTGTTTGGATACTATAAACTTGAGGTGAAAGTTTGACATGCAATCTGGGGCATTTCTTGCTTTTCAAGTCAACTTATATAAATGGTGAAGCTAGCTACCCGGATACAGGGAGACGGATGCATAGCTCCCTTCCCCACCAGCTCGCTCTCTTGTCTTTAACAACCATCACGCCCAAAATGTCAGCTTTAATCAAGTGGAAGTCTAACTCGGTAACTTCTGACTCGCTGATTTTCTCTCATTCTAACATCAGAAGGCAGGAGTATCTCTTTGCAGTTGTCCACATTGTACAGTGTTGGCAGAACGATTTATTCTAGATAGAAAAGGTAAAAGGATAGATAGAAAAGAAAGGAGGGAAATTAGATTGAGGAGTCCTGTGCGTATTATCAGGAAGTGAGATAAAGGAAAGTCCAGAAAAATTGCTTTAGCTCACATACATTCTATCATCCCCCCCACACACCCCTCTACCCCTTTCTCAAGTTCCCTGATTTAAAGACACTGGAACAGAAATAAAAATTGCCTTTGAAAAAGGTTAATTTATTTTGACTCAGTTACAAAACTTCTATATAAGTTGAATTCCATTAATAAGAGAGTCTTTAACCTTATAACCTTCTTTTCAGACTAAAATATTCAAGATCTTTGATGTTCTGCTCTATCCCCCAAGCTCGACATTGTCCATCAAACTCTGGAGCAAAAACTCAGGTAATAATCTTCTAAAGACCTAGACTGGGTTTAGAGGCGTGTAACTGTTTTTCTATGCAGCTATCCCTTTTTGTTTGGCTCTTGCAGAATATTTACAAACATGTGTCTTGGGGAAAGCATCATGGCAGTGGTGATTTTCTCCTGATGCCAGCAGTCCCAGCTCACACAGCATGTGTCTGGAGCAGATGCAGTCAACATGATGGAACACGAGCAGGTTGCCTTTCTGAGAGAACTGTGTCCAGTATTTCTTGGAAATAGTCAAAAATGCATCCTTAGAGAGGCTCTAAGTTAAGTAGGCCACATGCTAAGTGAACTATCAGATTAGAAGCAGTGCTTGAAAACATGCTGCTTTGTTTTTTAAAATAAATGTTAGCATAACTCATAAAACCTAAAAACTTAAATTAAAACAAAATTACTCTTTTTTACAGATGATTTAAACTCTTTTGGAACCAACACAACACAGAGAAGCAGTTTGTAAGAATAGTGTGTTAGCATAATTCTTCCTAAGTCACAGATCTAATAGTGTTCCCAAAAGGCAAGATACTAATTTTTTTACTAGTGGGCTACAACAGAGATCGGTTGTCATAGGATAAGAGAAAATGTACAACTTTGATTTAAAAAAAATGTAATTAATTAAAAGTTTAAATCTAATACAAAATGTAAGATATTTTTAGTGTCCAAGCTTACTGGAGGCCTGTCTGGCCTATATACAAGAAAAATGACAAAATGCATTGTCACTCTGTGATCTGCTCTCTTTTTCTTCACCTTTAAATGATATATTGTAACTAAGAGCATATCAGAATTTGAGTTGATATTTATGTTAAAAAGTTTACATACAGCCCAGCTGGCATGGCTCAGCGGTTGAGCATCCACCTAGGATCCAGGAGATCATGGGCTGATCCCGGTCAGGGCACATGCCCGGGTTGTAGGCTCCGTCCCCAGGGAGCGTGCAGGAGGCAGCCGATCAATGACTCTCTCTCACCATTGATGTTTCTGTCTCTCTCTCCCTGTCCCTTCCTCTCTCTTAAATAAATAAAAATATTAAAAAAGAAATTTACATACAAAGGAGGACTAGATCCTGCCATAATCAGTAATAGTAGAAATATACATATGTCTAGGTTGTGGAAAAACCAATCTAACGAGCTGGTTAACAAACTAAGAGATGTTACCTATATACTATGCCAGAGCTCAGTGGGCCAAAACTTCCCTATGTAAGGCTCCTCGCGGCAAATGGCACATAGCCCATGGGCAGACAGCAGTGTGTGAAGGCCTGGGGAGGGGTCAATGTGCGGAGAAAGGGAGACAGCGGTAATACTTTCAGCAATAAAGATAAAATTTTTAAAAAGTTACAAATAGAAAGGATTGGGCAATTAATAAACTAATAAAACTATAGGCAAACACACTGAGAAAACTATTTAATCAGAAGACAACCAAAGAAATGCAAAGTAATGAAACAGAAAGAAGCCCTCTCCATCTATTGAATTGGAAAATTTATCTGGCAATTGCCAATGCTAGTTTGGGGGGGAAATTGGCAATTTGTAACAAGACTTGTAAATATATTCATATCCTTTCTTTCTTTTCTTTCTTTCTTTCTTTCTTTCTTTCTTTCTTTCTTTCTTTCTTTCTTTCTTTCTTTCTTTCTTTCTTTCTTCCTTCCTTCCTTCCTTCCTTCCTTCCTTCCTTCCTTCCTTCCTTCCTTCCTTCCTTCCTCTTCTTTCTTTCTTTTAATATATCTTTATTGATTTCAGAGAGAGAGATAGAAACATCAATGATGAGAGAGTCATTGATCAGCTGCCTCCTGCATGCCCCCGACTGGGGATCAAGCCCACAACCCGGGCCTGTGCCCTGACCAGGAATCGAATCCCGACCGCCTGGATCCTAGGTCAACGCTCAACCGCTGAGCCACGCCCGGCCGGGCTCATATTCTTTAAATTTAAAAATCATAGTAAAACTGTATGAGCAAAATCTTTATTGCCTGAGGTCTGTCTTCATACCAAAAAGCTGTGCATTTCGAGGAAACTGGTTGATTTCATTTTGTAATATTGGTAATTAAGTAATCACACCTCTAAACTAATCAATACTCCTTCCCCTCTATTTGGCTGTTACAAAAAAGAAAAAACAAAGAAGCCTAATTTGATATACATTTCTAATGAATGTATGAAACTTCATAGCATGCATTTCATACCTCTTGCTTCAGTTTATCTTTTCTATGCTTATTTTCCCATCACACTGTTTTATTTAGACACGTGGGGAATAAAACAGGACATAAAGCCCCGGTGAGGTGGCCCAGCTGGTGGGAGCATCTCCCATACGCCAAGAGGCTGAGGCTCCGACTTCTCCTCAGGGCGCGTACAGGGGGCGGCCAACCGATCAATGTCCCTCTCACATCGATGCTGCACTGTGAGGTTGTAATAAATGTCTACGATTGCAACTTCCTTTATACAATAAAAAATGTGAATCAAAAGTTAAGAGATTATCTTATTCCACTTAGAACTATAAGATGTAGTGAAACATATAACAGATTGGTGGTTTCCAGAGATGGTGTTGAGGAGCGGGGAAAATGAAGGTGTTCTAAGGTACAAACTTCTAGTTATAAAATAAATCCTGGGGATGTAAGATACAGCCTGGTGACAATAGTTAAAAATACTCTGTTGTATATTTAAAAGTTGCTAAGAGATTAGATCTTAAAAGAGCTCATCACAAGAAAAAAAATGTAACAATCATGTGTGATGGTGGATGTTAGCTGGATTTATCATGGTCATCATTCCGTAATACATACAGATATTGAATCATAATGTTGTACACCTAAATCTGACACAATATTATATCTCAATTATATCAAATTTTAAATAATTTTTTAATTTTTAATATAAGAGAATTGTTAATCAAATAGAATATAACCACTTAAAACTATAAGATTGAAATAAAATGAAACTATACTTAGAATTAAATGTAATTTAAATTATAATATAAAGTATAATATAATTCCAGTGAAAAAGTGAGGGGTATTAGAAGTACCCAATTTTGTGTATGTGAGAGAAAAATGGAGAGAGAGAGAATATATATGTTTTATGTGTAACCACAAAAAGAAATCCTAAAAATGTCACAATCCTATTTAAAAAGATTTGATTCTTGTTTTATATATTTTTAAATTAATGTTCTTACATAACTACCGTAGTACAAAGTGCTATCTTTTTAACAGAATTAAATGTCAAATTTTGTGAAATGTTAACTATTTTTGTCTTACATTTTTAATGAAGTGAATTTTAACTTAAACCTTTACCTGGCCAAGGCCATGGTCCTTAGGTAGACAAAATTTTACAATTTACATTTTATTAATGAGGCATTTGAGACCTGGATCAGCAAGGCAACTTCCCAGGGCCAGCAATGTTGCTAAAGTTAGGGGAAAATTAGAGACCCAATACCCCTGCACATTTCCATTCCTATTACAGTGCTTTTCCTGCTGCAATTATGCTGCCCCCCGCTCTCGATGCTTTTCTTCTAAACCTGCTACGAGATAACCTCTGCATCTGACTGAAGTATGATGTACGCATATTTTTAATGCTTATTTTCACAAAATTCAAATTAAGTTGAAGCTTAGTTGGGCATTTCCACCTGCACATCGGAGGGGCCCCTGCACTCCCTTCCCTCTTCTGCAGACGAGGAAGGTATCCGTCCTTGGAGGTGAGGGTGGGCACGGCCCAGGGCGGTGGGCAGCCTTACCCTGGCCATGCCAGCGGGCAGATGGGGCCTCGTTTCAAGAATCTCCGAAGCTCCTGCTGGAGGCAGGAGGCCAGCAAAATGGACGAGGGAAGTTGTGAAGCCTGGCATCAGGCTGACAGCAGAAATGTGAGGGGAATCTGTTCAAGTCAGTGCTCTGGCCGAAGGCAGCTGGGCGATGACAGGAAAGCCACAGGGTCACTGCTCACACAGCACTTGGGCCGTGACTGAGGGAGCGATGGGCCCCGAGCAGGGCAGGCAGCTGGGCTGAGAGCGGGTCCAAGTGCTGAGGCAGGAGGCAGGTGGCCGCAGGGGGGACCACGGGGCCCGCGCTCGGAGCATCTGCCCCTCGCTGCTCCTGTGGCAAAGCCCTGCGCAGGTTTCAGCGGAGGGGGGAAAGCATTTATTTTGACTAATCACCCTCAAAAGCAAATTTGACATCCACAGCGCTGCAAGGCAGAGCTGCTGTGTCAAACAAAGCAAGAAATGCAAATTTCTCTAGGGCTAAAGAGCCTCCTTAAGAGCAATTCCAACAAACATGTTCCCACAGAGGCCAGGACACCCCACTTCTCACTTTTCCACGGGCTGACGTGTGCCTCCAAGCCAGCTGCTAAGTCTCTTTGAAACGATCTTCTTCCTGGAGAAATGACCAGCTTTACTATAAATCAGAGACCACTTTCCAGGGTGTAGGAGCTCTCCAACGGAAAGCTACATATGCAGAATCTAACTGTCAAGGCAAACGTGTTTGTGGGATTGTTACTTATACAGTTAAATCGATATCCTTTTCAGCAACTTTATCTCTCAAAACGATTCTTAAATTGTTGAATGGAACGTGCCATGCTGTTTTTATTGTTGCTTTAAACGATTTCAAATAAATTTATTAATAGAGAAAGCCAGGCGTAAAATTTCCTTCATAGGAAATTTTAATGGAGATAAGTAAAAAGCGCGTTTCAAACTGTCCTTTCCACCTAACCAGGGGAAGGGGACCGTTTAGAGCTCACTTAAGCTACAGTGACTCTAACACGTTGTGCTCAGCCAGTGAGAAGGCCCTGGTCTCAGGGCAACACGGATGCTCTTCTGACAAAATAAAAACAGAAAGCCAGAGCACGCAATACACTTTTTAGGAAAATAACTGAAATCAATTCAACTGTATCATTCTTGCAAGTCTGTGCATTTTTAGGGAGATATTTGAAAACTAAAATGTTACTTTTTGTAAAATAGTACTACACACACACACACACACACACACACACACACACACAATTAGTTCTGTGTTGGCTTCTCTATTACCTTCCTCTAAAGCAGTATTTTCCAAACTTAACTAATAATGAATACAGATTCCCAAATTCCTACACCATAAATTCTGAATCGCTAGATGTCAGGTAGGGCAAAGTAATCTGTATTTTTAATAAGAACCCTAGGGAACATGGAAGTTTAAGAAACTGATGTAAAGGACCACTTGGTACCGCAGTAAGTAAATAACTCTGTTCACCTAGATTCTGCCTTAGGACAGACCACTCGTGACAGCATTAATAAATTGTGCATGAAATTGATTTCATCTCTATTGGACACATAACTTGTCCTGCAGCATGTCCTGTATGCTTCTGACTCAGCTTTCATTTCAGTCGTTTTGTCCGTGGTCTGATCTTGTGTATAATCTCATTTCCAGGGAGGATTTTAATTTTTCTCAATTATGGAGTTTGCTTTTCTCCCTCCCCTCTGTTTACTGATTTTTCAGGGAAAAGCTCTCAAGCCTTAGACTCCAATTTCTTCTAACTGACTCCAGTCCAAAGGAAAAGCTTAAACCCAAGCAGAGGTCATTGCAAAGAACATGGTCAGAGCAGAAGAATGGAAGTCGCACTCTTAAAACATCTTTTGTTTTGTGCTTCGTAAATACATTTTCACTTACTGTAAAGTAGAATTGATGTCTTTGTGAATGTCAGACCCAAATAGGGTGGTCACACACTTACTATCTTAGCCACTATGCTTATTGGTGCTGTTTTACAACGAGATTAGACTACAAGAAGAAATAACCATTTGAGGTTGTTTTCTTGTTTTACAGACTTTTCACATTCCAGCTTCTTGGCATAAAAAAGATTAACAGAACAGAGTGCACTGTACCAGAATACTAAATGTTCTCACTTTCTATGTCCTTGAGCATATTTGAACTAAAAAAACAAAAAAAAACACTTTGCTAAAAGAAACACAATGAAGTAACAGACATGCACTAAGCTAAATTCTACCATCACCTAAGCTATGTATCGTGAATAAATAATATTCTTTAACAAACTACACAACTCGCTTTAATCACTAGATTATTATGCTGCAAATTGTTGCTGCAGCTTTGCATGTCATCTAACTTACAACCAGTAAATATATGAAGCAACGAGAGAATGGTGTCCTATTGCAAATCATGTATTATGGGTACTCATACAAGTATTGCATTATGTTTGAAACTGATTTCCCGTGCAAGGATAAGGGTGGACTGATGGGTGCCAGTCTGTTATTATTAAGATGATTTTGAATGTTAAAGCAATTACGATTCATGCAAATAACAAAATTTAAGGTTTGTGGAAGAAGGGTTCATTTATTTTTAATTAATTATAAATAAACATCTTATAACCAAAATAATAGTTACTGCTACTTAATAGGTATAAAATTAAAAGTCATAAAGAAACATTTAATAAAATAGTCATTTTATTTAAAACATTTAAAAATTTTTCTATAAAATTAATTTTTGCTTCTGTGCATCCATACTGTGTGCTGGATAGAAAAGTTTAATCTCATTCACATTTCAAAACTCTTTCACTCAGCAAAGGACCGTTCCATGAGTCTAGAATCTTAAAGAGTGGCAAAGCATTTGGGTAGATTTGGGCAGCATTCTGAAAAGAGGTCAATAACCAGAGTCCACAGAGTTTATCCAGCCTCAGCTTTAAAAACAATTCAATTTGTCCAGCCAGCATGGTTCAGTGGTTGAGTATCAAACTATGATCCAGGAGATCATGGTTCGATTCCCCTTCAGGGCACATGCCCAAGTTGCTAGCTCCATCCCCAGTATGGGGCGAGCAAGAGGCAGACAATCAATGACTCTCTCTCATCATCTATGTTTCTATCTCTCTCTCTCTCTCCATTCCTCTCTCTGAAATCAATAAAACATTTTCAAAAATGTTGCATTAAAAAGTAAGTAAATAAATAAAATAAAATAATAAAATAAAAACAATTCCATCCTTTCTTCAGTTTCAATATATATAGAGCCCAATCAAATCATGGTTCTTAAGAGGTATTGTTACAGAGTCAGCACTTGGAAAAACCTCTTTGATAAAGAAATATGTAGTCAAAGAGAATTCATTATTAACCAATGACCAAAGTGAAGGAAAGAGAAAACTGAGAAATTATCAATATGGCAGAGCAGGCTACAACTAATTAAAACTCTAAGCAAAGGTCAATCATGAAAAACGATTGCAATTTTTCCAAGCCCTACTAAAACAAAATCTGGTTTTGCTACACCGGGATACTGTCAATTAATTTTCATGCTAGAAGGAGAACGTAGGTGACTATGCCTTTTTAATTCATAGTTTAGTTCCACCGAATCAGGGCATACAACAGAGTGGGCCTCTAAGGTACATTTAAAATGGTGGGAGAAACAGGAGGGGGAAATTTCTCCATTAATTTAAGAAACAGCCGAAGGGTTTAATTCAGTTTTCTGCTTTTCAAAGGCAAGGGCACTTATGAAAGGATAGAAGAAAAGCAAGTAAAGTAGAATCATGTCTTGCTGCCGGTCCAGCACACTCATTTTATATTGCCTCTTTCCACTTAAAGCACCATCTGATTTCTAAATGGAATTTAGACTGTTGACTCACAAATAGGTACTTTGAGTCTGCCCTTGTTATCATGAGATTCTAACATTTTGAATGGATAACAGTGAATATTCTTGATTGCTTATAGTTCTTTTAAAGGAGAACTACTTTAGGAGTAATTCTATAATCTGCAAAAAAAATGTAGTAAACAAAGCATTGTGCGTATTTGGGGTGAATTAAACAGAGTCTAAGTCAAAGACATGAGCATCCTCTGGGAGGAATTTCTTTTCAGAGCACATCTCAATCTCCGTTCACTTCTCATCATAAATAATTAAATTGAAGAATCAGTAAAATGGCAGCTTCCACTTCATTCACATTAATCACTACTACAGAGTAGTGAAAAAGTGACATGTGGTTTTATAATCATGATGTGATTTTTCTTTATAAATATTTATAAGTGACATGGTTTGGTTTTAACAGCTTTCCTGTAGGTGTAGGGAAGCAGAAAAACACCATACTGCAAAAGTAACATTTTATCATAGACTATAAATAAAATTTTTAAAAGTTATCAGTAACATCGAAGAAACCCCAAAATGCTTTTTTCATTATAATCAATGATTTAAATGGCATTATATATAAATATATACACACTCATAAACACACATGCACATGCTTACTAGTATATATAACAGGCAAAGTTTTTCTTGTTTTTTTATCACACATTTTATAGGGTACTTTTAAAAATTCTGAATGTGATCTCATGAATATAACTTTAAAACAAAACTGCTTGAAGAAAGTTAAACAATATACAAAGTAAAAATAGTACTTAGGAAGAAAAAACAATGTTTGCTATAAGCACTTATCAGTGTAAATAAGAGAAGTATTAGAAAGAATAGAAAGAATGGTGTAGCATTTTATTCATCAAATCATTAGCACATCTGCCACTTATATTTAAGCAACAAAAGTATCTAACTGTAGGTGAAAAAAAAAAAAGGTGGTATCTCTTTTTCCATGGACCCACCAACATTTAATATCAGTATCCTGGGGTGAGGAGTAGGGTGGGGGTTCCTTGGGTTTTAGTGTTTGTTTGGACCACTTATATCACTTGTATGATTAAAACTACATATCTTCATCCCCAGGCCTGAATTACAAAATTATCTTTTGGCATAGGGCTTAGAAACTTTAGTAGCTGATCAGGTCATTTCAAGGGCTAGAACATTCTATACCATTACTTCATGGCCAAATGAAAACAACATACAGTGAAACATGCACAATTTGTGGAGACTATATGACTTTTTTCAGTCTCTATGCTTTCTCCTAACTCTTGAGACTGACACCCCTCATGTTTATCCCTCAGGGTGCGCAGCCACTAAGAATCGCTGCCGTAATGAATAGACAGCAAGAACTTGTTTTTCTTTTCTTTTTTATTGTAAAATATACATAACATGAACTTTACTCTTTTAACCATTTTTAAATGTATAGTTCAGTGGCATTACTGAACTAATGTATTAAGTACATTCATATTGCTGTGTACAGACATAATGAACTTTTCAAAATACAAATATCTTGGCCCCACATCCGGAGATTCCGATAATAGGTCATTATTAGAAGTAGTCATCGGCCTTCTTAAAAATCGTACTGTAGGTGATTCTGATGAACCACCACAGTTTACAGCTACTAATGTGATTTAATTTCTTCATTTAACTCAGTCATTCATTCACTTACTCTCTTGATTATTTATTGGAACACTTGCAATTTCTCAGACTCTAAGTATCAAGTATACACTGAAATTATAATTAGTATTATCCTTATCATTTTATACATTATTTGCTAAGTGTACATGATATGCCAGTTACTATTCTGAGGGATATATGCATTTTTACATTTATTTGACTTAATATAACCAGTAGAAAGGAGTTTTTTAAATACATATTTATGACATTTGGTTCTAGAAATGATAGAAAGTAAAAATTAGTGCAATTATGTCACATAACTTTAGAAAAATGTATTTAGACTTTCACACCAGAGAAAAGTTTTATGCAATGCCAGAAATAAAATTATTAAGCCATTAGTAACAAGGGATAACATTGCTGATAAAAAGAGCCCTTGTAAATTTTTAAAGTTTTTCTTCTCTGCCATTAATTATTTTGAGGTAAATACCAGTCTAATGGAAAGAGTTCTGAATATAAAATCACCTAAAGTAAAAAATAGACTTTTAATAAAACAAGCTGCACATGTTTGCATCAAGAGAAAAGGTCCTATCAATGCAACTCTCCTCTAAGGCCATATTATGTATGTAAAAGCTACTGCAACTAAAAAAGTTTATAAATGTTTACCTGAACCTCCACCATGAGCTAGATAATGGCATATACATATACATATGCATGTGTTTTTGGTACTTTGTGTTCTTTAAAACAAAGAAATTATTATTCCATTTTTACTATGGCTAAATAACTTGCCCAAGACCAAAGAAGCAGTACTAAGTTATACAAGCACTTCTATGTCCATGTTTCCTCTATTGTGTTGCAAGGATTGTACAATAAGACATGCATATTGCTCAGATCCTATTGGTCTATAAGAGATGTGACCTGTGACTGGGGACTAGTATGCAAAAGAAAAAGGGCATGAAGAAGGAAAACAAGAATTTGTTTAATCCAGAGAATGTTTCTTATGAGATTATTAATCTGGGAGCTCATAGGGCACATAGAAAATTCCTAAGGGCTGAAGACATAAAAGAGTATTTAAAGCAGGTGGTCCAATCTATGCAACATACTGGCATCATGAAATGACAAGATTCAGAAAACTGTAAGGAGTTGAATGTAGACACAACACAAAGTGTAAATAGGGAAGCAGGAGGTGGCACTAGAAGCAGGTAGAGTGTAGACGTGTAGATGTCACTGTTGGCAATGAAACACTGCTGGTATTTTTTATAGGGTAAACATGCATAAATATGCTTTTTCGACAGATCATTTTGGTGCTTATGTAAACAACAGGTTGGAGAAAGAAGGCATGGGGGTTGGGAGATCACACGGTAGACTACTTAAATATTGTGTGACATACAGAGGAAAAGAAGAATTTAAGATCTGTAAAGATGATTGGATTGGTGGTAATTAAACAATGATTGGATGTGAAAGTGTTAGAGAAATAAGATTCTGAGACAATTGTTAGAACCGGGTTTGATATTTGGGTTGTTAGTAGTTGTGAGTTGTTATCAGAATGGAGTATATAAGTGGAAACAATGATTCAGGGAAAAATAATTCACGAATTTATTTATTGAGCACAAAGTACTTACAGTAAAGTAAGATATAAAATGTTTCATAAAAAGTTTGCCGCATATATTAGCCACTCAGAGGAGGGATTTTAATCTAGATGTAAATTTGAGAGTTGTTAACACATAGCAGGTAGTGGAAACTGTGAAGGACAATACAATCAACAAGGAAGAGTGTCTGGGAGAGTTGGGCGAATGTCATGTATTTGAGAGAAAGAGACAATGTTTAACTTATGACTCTATCAAGTCCCATGTGCTTATTAAAATTTTATGAGTAGCCCCCTAGCACATGTAGGTGATCAATAGTAACTAAATGACCAAAAAACTTACAAATGTGTTTGTTAATTTTACTTTCTTCATCTCAGTTAAGTAATTATGGAAAGTATCCCATGTTGAAAAACATAATGATTTCTTTGATGGAAAAGATTCGAGTACCTACATGTGTTTAGTAGAAGTCAATGTTGTGGGAAAGTTTACAACACAAGAGACACCAATGAGGAAAACAAAGCTATATACACAGATTAAATGTTTTGATTAAGGTCACACTCCTGATTAGCTCCAGACATAAAGGCTTACTCCAAGTTCCAAAATAATTTTATTACTAATATATTTACTCTTACAATGTAGAGTATAGCTTGATTAAAACAAAAGAGAAAAGTATCAAATGTGACTTTTGCCTTGTAATTTTTCTCAGTAAAACTAATTTCTTTCCAACCTAATACAGAGACTAATAAAGTTCCACCAGTAGATTAATCCTCTTAGCTCCATGTAATCAGCCTCAGAATGAAGACACAAGGAATACATTTGTTGCACCAGGAGGGAATTGCATAATTGCTGAATGGGCAGTGTGTTTTGCCAGCTGCCTAACATACTACATCATGCAGACAGGAAAAAGTAAGGTATTTTTATGCTGGAACAAACAATGTGGATATGTAGCTTTTAGGGTTCCATTTAGCAAACACGAGATTGAAACTTTTATAGCAGTTTCCCCTCAGTGAACAAAAAATAAGGAGCTAAAGAAAATTTAAAAAGACAAGTGTATTTTTGATGAAATATGCATCTTAATTGTTGCTTAAATGTAATAATATTTCTTATGCCTTTAAAATATTTGGTTTTCAAATTGTGCACAAGATAGTGTAAAACGCTTATCTACTTGAATAGAGATGAAATCGCTCAAGATCATCAAATTCAATCCACTTCACTCATTTTTTTCATTGCAAATCCTTAGTAAATTATTTTGTTTTGGTTTTGGTAACTAAGTTTCACTAAATAGAAAGGTGAGATTGATAAAATCAACATAAATAAGAGATGTTTATGCTTATCACCACAGACGTGGATTTGAACTCAGAAATTTGGATACTGTGGAAAGCCAATTGCTACGTAAGTAATCATTGTGATTATAGTCAAACCATGGTTCTCGAACTACGCCCATGTATCGGTTGTTGAACAAAATTTCAGTTCTCAACCCAACAACCCTTTCATGCTGATACCTGTGTGATCAATCACACACCTCTCAGGGGGAAAACAAAGAGAGAATGTGGGAGTATGAGTCAGTTTACCACTAGACCTCATGTTGCTGACATCTCAGGAAATTGTGCTGTGTATATTTTTGTGTTTTTGCTTTTGTTGCTGCTTATTATTAAATACATACAGTAAGTTACCATGAGTCCTAAGAAGGTTAGTATAGCAGCAAAGTGAAAAGAAAAGTTGTGAGAACAACAATGAGACTTTAAAAAGAAATAATTGCAAAGTATGATAGATGTATTCACGAGTCTGATCTGGCTATTGAGTATGGCATGGAGAAATCAACGATTAGCACAATTTTAAAACGTAAAGAGGCCATCAAGAGTACTGATGTTGCTTAGGATGTGAAAGTGTTCATGATACAACTATCACAGACAATGGAAGAGGTAGAAAAACTGTTGTTGTTTTGGATAAATAAAAATTGGTTAGCCATGATTAGCATTTTGGAGGCAATGACAATGATATGAGGGAAAGCAAAGATGCTGCATGCTGACCTCCTGAAAGGCACCGCCTGAAGAGTGCTGAAAATGATTGTTTAAGGCTAGTAGGGGATGGTTCAATAAATTTGAGAAAAGAAGTGGCATTCATAGTGTAGTGAAGCTTGGGGAGGCTGCCAGTTCTAACAAAGCAGCTGCTGATAATTTCAGAATAGAGTTTTAAGAATGTGTAGAGGCTGAGGGATTTGTTTCCCATCAAGTGTTGTGATGAGACAGGTCTCCTCTGGAAGAAAGTTCCTAAGAGAACCTACATCACACAGGAGGAGAAGTCATTGCCAGGACACAAGTCAATGAAGGACAGGCTGATGTTATTGTTTTGTGGGAATGTGAGTGAGGACTTAAAATTGAAGCCTCTACTCATCTACCATTCTGAAACCTGAGAGTTTTCAAGAAAAATAATGTCATGGAAAACAAGTAAAATGTGATGTGAAGCGCTAATGCAAAGCTTGGGTATGCAGGCAATTTTTTATTGAGTGTATTCATAAAATGTTTGCCCCAAGTGTGAAGAAATACTTCCAGGAAAACAACTGCTACTCAGGGCACTTCTTGTACTGGACAGTGCTCCTGCCCACCCTCCAAGGCTTGGAGGCAGAGTGGGTGGAGGAGTATAGTTTCATCACTGTGAGGTTCTTGCCGTCTAACACAGCTCCTTTCATCCAACCCATGAAATGACCAGCATGTCATTTCTAATTTTAAGGAACTACACAATGGCACTATTTCAGAGGTGCTTTGAGGTGACCTCTGAAACTAGTGTGATCCTCAGGGAGTTCTGGAAGGAACATTTTAATATCTTCACTTGTTTGAGGTTCGTAGAAAAGCACAGGGGGGAGTGTCTTCCAGGACCACACAATCAGTCTGGAAGACACTGTGGCCTGTGTCTATTCCTGAAAGAAAGTTTGAGGGCTGTGAGGATGAGCCTGTGTGTTGTGGAGGACACTGTGTCTCTGGACAAGTCCATGGATTTGGAGGTGGATGATGATGGTGTGGAGGAGTTGGGGGAGGACCACAGCACAGAGCTGAGCACCGAGGAACTCCGAGACCTTCAGCGGGAGCAGCTGAGGAGCTCTCTGCAGAGAAGGAGGAGGGCAGGGAGGATGTTCCTACTTCACTGATCAGGGAAACACTTGGGAAGCCGGGAGAAATGCAAAGTTTTATTGAGGAATATCACCTTGACAAGGAAGTAGCAGACCATGTGATAAAGTTGTTCAGTGACAATGCAGTGTTTTACCTCAGGCGGGTGTTAAAACATAGGCAAAAACAAACATTATTGGATAGATTTTTAGTGAGATAGAGGGCCAGTGAGCCTGAAACAAGTTCTGGGGGAACTAAGAGACAAAACGCAGGAAGAACCTCAGAAGAAGAGCTACCTGATGTTTTTATGGAAGGGGGCTCCCCTTCCAAATAATAGCATCCCTCCATCCCTCCTCCCTCCTCTCCATAGTCAGTCATCAGTAGCTCTCAACATTAAAGGTAAATTCTAGTGCACACATAAATTTTCATTTTTTACTGTATGTTTCATTTCCTTTTTGTTAAATTTTCATTTACATTTCATGTCCTTCTTGTTTTTAAAGTGTTTATAAATTAAACAGTACATTAGACATGTACTGTATATAAGAAAGGTTAAAACAAGAAATCATTTGGGGATCTGGAATGAACTAATTCAATTTACATTCTTCTAATGGTAAAAAAGATTCATTTTTTAACAAATCGCTTCTCAATCAGCCTTCTAGAATGAATTAAGTTCGAGAACTAAGGTTCCACTGTATATCTTCCCGGTAAAGAAAAGGGTAGGAAGGAACAAGGCATGCATTCAGATTACCATAAAGTAGGAGCCACAAAACGACAGGAGCTAAGCAGGTAAACTTTATATAAAATGTGTCTAAGTTGAAGCCTGGAGAACAGGAGAAGATGAGCCCTACCCATCTACACAGACTTGATTAGCATTAAGAAGTTGATGCTTAACCCATGGACACAGACAATAGTGTGGTGAAGGCCTGGGATGGGAGTGGGTGCGGGATGGAAGGGGTTAATGGGGGAAAAAGGGAGACATCTGTAATATTTTAAACAATAAATTTAAAGAAAAAGAGGTTGATGAATTTACTCTCTAAACCATATGACTATAGGCACATAATTATGATGTGGATAAGATTTCAGATAGGACCAATTGGATCTGGTCTAATTAGATTAGTCTAATGGATGTCTGATTAGTTTAGTCTAAAATCATGAGCTATAGATTATATAAGAAAAGATATTTTCTAACCAATATAACATTTGGTTATATTGAAGAACAATCTAGTATGGGATCCATCTATGAGACATTTCAAGATAGGTGAAGTTCAGAATATGTTAAATAAATAAATAGATAATTAAAAACAAACAAGAAAATTAAAGCCTGACATTAATTTTATCCCATTACTGCTAAATTCTCCAGTGTACAATTGGTTATAATAATTTTTTATTCATTTCCTTTTAACTTTAAAAATTTTTCTCTGTGAAAAAACCACATTGTATAAGTTTATTTAATCATGATATATTTTATTGCAATATGTCAAAAAATGTAAAGTTATGTTCTAACATTTTTATATTTCCAAGCAGAGTGACTAGCTTAGAGTTGATTAAGATAAATTTATATTCTTCATAGGTTACTTCTTACTCTAGTGGATAAAACATGAAAAGATGTAACTAAAATGCTAAAAGGTACACCTAAACATTTGTCTAAATGAGGCAGTTCATGTCTTAAAAGAAGCAGATGCAGATAAAAAAAATATAGCAGCTTGGAGGTTGTGCGGGAGAGGGAATGTCTGCAGAACGTAAAGGGGGAGGAAATAGGATTAGCAGGATCTGGTAAAATCTTACCCATCCCAGTGGGGACTTCTGAGTCCTGATTTAGGACACTCCAGGCTCACCCACTGGCTGGGGGCCTCCTGAGGGGACCTTTGTCTTGTTGCAAATGCTCCAGGGGTCCCCACAGACACTGAGGTTGGAAGGTGTCACCCAATTGCACTCCTCATAGGTCAAAGGCAAGTGCTATCTTGTTACATCACATAATAAAATATTTCTGCATTAGTAAATTATACAGTGACTTTATCATACCCAACGATTAAAAAACTTTGCGAGAGGAAGTTTGCATTACAATAAGACCTGTGTCCCCCAAAACATCTGCATTACTCACTGAGTGTAGTTAGTTGCAGAAATGAATCTTTATGAAATGAAATCTTACAATAAACTCCCACACTATAAAAAATTATTCTATTAGTATGAGTTTATTCCATAAACTCAAATTTATATGTACTTATTATAAATTTAATCAATAAGAACCATGAGCTATTTTAGTGAAAACAGACATTTGGAATTAGAAGTTATGGATGACACTTACAGTATGCAACTATATATAACCACCTCAACATTCCATTGTAATTTGGGGTTTTGTTTCCATTGCACAGCATGTAGGAAATCACAGAACACTATTTAATCAGGTAAAGTTGGCAAGAGAGTTTTCAGCAGTGATAAAAGGGATATCAGTAGTTTCTAAATTGTAAATATTTGGTAAGCACTTTTGAGAATGTATGTTAATTTTATTATAATATTTAATGACTGAAGCTTATATTAAAATGAAAAGTGGATTTCAAATATGCCGAATCTCTGAAGTATACCATTCAGAAAAAGTAATTTTAAAATTATCATCCTGGACTAAAATAGGAGATCCACAGCAACTGTTTTTCTAACTTACATGTGTTAAAAAGGCTCAAATGTTCCTGAATAGCAATTTGAATGGTGGAAGAAACTGATAAAATGAGGGGTCAATAAATTTCCTAGCTTCTTTTAGGCTGCGTCAGATCTTTTAAATATTGTTTTTAATTTAACAACCAAATAAATAGAGAAAGAGAGAAAGGACATCATATTTATACTTAAACCATCCAAAATTAAAATCTGATATGCTCAAACATTCATAATTATTCTTTCTTAATTTTATATAACAAATAGAAAATAGATACGGTCTATTTTTTGTCTGATGTTCTATAGATTTAAAGAACACTGCTGTCCTGCTTTATTTTCTCTGTACTGTATTTGTTTCAAGTAAGATCAGTTTACATTGTTCTAATTATTATATTCTACATTTGGAGAATTCCTAGCTTACACTTTCTCCCAATAAATCTTCCCTGTTCACTAATAAGCAAAGGATCATAAACTTATCTATGGCTATACAAGGTATGAATCTCAACGCTGTTTCTTAACTGCAGACAACTTTATTAAGGAATGAATGGGAAAAGAAAATAGAGGTTATATGCCTGTACATGTGTTACCTAAGTACCTAGAGGCTGCCTATTTCTTTGTTTCCACTTCATAAGGAAGATCAGTGCACTTTTTAGAGATTTGCAGAGGGATATAGGTGGGGGCATTCTTAACATAAATATTTACTGAAACGAAATGTAGACAGTAATAAAAGGCACAACAGAAAGGTGAATTTCTATGAGCTCCCAGTGACCCAGTTCCCTTGCAAGTGTTCTTCCCCCACCCTCCCACTCCTGCTCAGACACACACACACACATGTATTTTCCCACCAAATTTACCTTCCTGATTTTATGCTATTTTTTTTTACTCATGTTTCAAATTAGAGCTTCTCAATAGGTTCCAAGTGTGCTGAGCCATTAGTCTTTTACTGTCGAACTTGGGACAACCGTGGGGCCTGGGGCAACCCTGGCAAATGAACCTTGACCCAACCCTGTCTTCTCAGTTCTATCCCGTGAGCTCATCTTCTTCCATGTACTTCAGTGGACCATACAAACACTTCCATTCCCCATTTTGGTATTTACTTGAGAAATCTTAGGAAACATCAGAGCTCATCAGCTGAACTGTGTTTAGTCCTTTAACCTTAAATTGTGCCCATCACATCAGTAACAAGAAAGTTAACAGAAGTTAGAAGTAACTATATATATACTTCCTGAATGTTGATTACTACATAAGTTATAAAAATCTGATTCTAGAATGATTTATTACTCAAATGTTTTGTGGAGCTTAACCTGAACGCTCATTTTCTGGCATGCAAAAAGTAAATATTAAGTATTCAATCACTTTTATAATTTTCTTATTATGATAAGAAAAGTATAACATTATTTAAGTTTTAAAAATAGAAAAAGTGAGTTAAAGTCTTCATTAATTAAATATTTTTACACTGTTATTTTTTTTGTAAATATTTCTTTATTGATTTCGGAGAGAGGAAGGCAGAGGGAGAGAGAGAAGCATCAATGATGAGAGAGTCATGGATCGGCCCCCTCCTGCAGGCCCCCCACTGGGGATTAAGCCAGCAACCTGGGCCTGTGCCCTGGCCAGGAATCCAACCTCAATCTCCTGGATCCTACGTCGATGCTCAACCACTGAGCCACGTCCAGCCAGGTTGCACTGTTATTTTTTATTTTGCTTGTTTCTAACATTCTTTTTCTTTGAATATACATATTTTTCATAAAATTTCAATCATTGTATACATACAAAACTATGTATTGTTTTTGCCAAATGAGCATTGCTCTCTAAGTATTTTCTATGTTCCTATCTATTTTGCCTTTCTGACCTTTTTTAATAACTGAATAATCCACCAAATTGATATACCGTGGTTTTATTAACCATTGAACAAATATTTCTGAATCAATGTATGCCTACTTAGCTTTATTTTTCCAAGTGTATAACACCAACATGAGTATTTAGAGTTGCGTAGTAGTACTGTATACATATCAAAGCATATGAACATAGAGATGGTTCTTGATTGCTTTGGTCAAAATACTTTCCAAAAGAGTTGTGCTGAATTTCACTGCTGCCAGTGGTATGTGAGCATCACAGTTTAATAGCACCCCTGTCACCAGTGAGTCTCTGCTATTTACTGAATTACTTTTGGTTTTATGAAGACTGGTGGTTAAGAAAAAGATCTAATTCTTCCTTCTTTCCCCATACTCCTTGCTGAGTTTTTGCACAGAAGAGTGACTAGTCTTGTGTGTCAACCCTTTTATTTCCTTATGATAAAATTGCTTTTCTCTTTTTGACTTGTTTGAGAAGCCAAACTAATGTCAGCTGGCCCATGGGGCTGCTGAGCAGCAGCGGGAGAGCACCGGGAGGGCCCGGCAGCCTGCACAGCCAGGCCTGGCTTTGCCCTGGTAAGTTCCTTCTCCTCCAGGATTTGTCAATTTTGATTTTGCAGCTCAGTCAGCAATGCCATGTGCTGTTTTTCTCCTGTCAGAGTTACAAAATAAAGACTCATTTTATCTTCCAAGGTGACAAGTTTGAAAAAAATCAAAATAAAACCTTCACCTCTCCATATCTATTATCTTTTCCACCTGGATGACATAAACTTTTGAAACATGTGAACCATAGAAACTCTGAAAAAAAAGGGCTACTGTGGGGCTGAGCATGTCACAGCCTCTCCTTCATGAACAGAACTCCTCTCAGATATTGTCAACCGTCATTATTATTACATGACGACAGTAGGTAACAAGAAGAGAAAATGTGGAAAATAAGAAAAAGTTTGATTTATTATTAATATTGAAATCTGAAATTCTAAAAAATAGGGCAACTAGAATAAGTAGGAATTATGTCATTCTTGATCACTAGTATAATGATTCATGGTTTAATAGATCTCTCAACAGTTTCTCTGGGTGTGCTTGCTCGTATGTTGTTTATATTCTATTTTTAAAAATCCTGTTTCCCTTTGTTTTTGTTTTTATAGATGTTGCTTTAAACATAGTTTGAGCAGATCTTTAAAGCTTTTCTTTTTTTCTTGAAAGTATATAATGAATATTTTCCCTTTCCAACATATATTCTTCTACTATCTAATTATTAATTGCTAATTCGATTATGTTATATTAGAAAAAAGAAACTAAAGAGTAAGTGACTGAGCAGTTACTTTGGATTCAGATAAATTTTGATGAGAACCTGGTGTCTGCTACTTTAGAACTAGGTGATCTTTACTTCTCTAGATCCTAGCTTCAGGCCAAGGGGTTAGACATGTCCTCAAGCTCATGGATTCTTTCTTCAGCCATGTTCAGTCTACTAATGAGCCCACCCAAGGCATTCTTTATTTTTTATTACACTGTTTCTGGCCTTTTAGCATTTCTTTTTTATCCTTTCTTAGAATTTTTATCTCTCTGCTTATATTACCCACTGTTACTGAATGCTGTCTAATTTTTCCATTATAATCCTTGGAACATTGATCAGGGTTAGTTTAAATCCTCAGTCTTATATATCCAACATCCATGCCATATTTGTTTCTGACTCTTGCTTTTCCTCTTCAAACTATGTTTTTTATGCCTTTCAGCATGCTTCGTATATTTTGTTGTTGTTGATAGCTGGATATGATGTACTAGGTAAAAGGTACTAGTAATTCAAACGTTGGTGATGTGGTAGAAAGGTGTTGGGGGGAGAAGCATCATCTTATGTAAAGTACATGACTAGGTCTCAGTCTCTTGGAGAGCTTGTGTCCCTGGGCTGTGACCTTCACACGTGCTTCTCAGTTTTGTTCTGTTTTCCCTCGTAGGTGGGACAGAATGGCTACAGGGGGCTGGAATGGAGCATTTTCCTCCTGCTCAGTTGGTTAAGCTCTGGCAAAACCCCAGTAGCTTAGGCCCTAGTAAAATAGTTTCTCTTGAAGACAGGCCATATGAGGACTAGAATGCTTTACATGTATCTTATCTTATTTTATTTATTTATTTATTTATTTATTTATTAGAGGAAGGAAGAGGGGGAGAGATAGAAACATCAATGATGAGAGAGTCATTGACCAGCTGCCTCTTGCATGCCCCTGATTGGGGATCAAGCCCACAATCCAGGCATGTGCCCTGACTGGGAATCAAATCGCGATCTCCTGGATCCTAGGCCAAAGCTTAACTGCTGAGCCACGCTGGCGGGGCTACATGTATTTTAAACTAGCTACTCTTCCTCTCTCCCTGCCAAAAGCATGAGGGGGTTTTCCACAAACTTCACTGTGAGAAAACAATAGGGCTCATGGAGATAAAACTCACAAAAGTGTGAGGACTCCCCTAAGACTGGGTCCCCATGGAGTTTTTAACTTCAGACTTATCCACATTGAACCTCTAGTAACTCATCAATTATAGTTCAAGTTTTCCTACCCTGGCACTGGTTTCCATGGAGGTTTCTGCTCCTGTGTTTCTGCTCTAAGTTTGATCCTCTGTATCTGCCTGACTCTCTCTCCAATTTTGGGGTAGCTGCTTGCCCTGTGACCTCAGCTTTCTAATGGATCTAAAAAGAGTTGCTAATTTTCAATTTGTTCTGTTTTTTATTTGTTGTTAGGATGGAGTAGCAACTTCCTTGTTCCTTATAGGCTGAACTGGAAACCAGAAGAGACAAGGGTCATTATAAAGATTGTAGGAAATGATCCATGAAAAGTGTCTAGTCACTGTCTGGCAATACGCCAGTCCTAGAAAATGTGAGAAATTATTATTAAATAATTGTTGTATTTATAGTCTATATATTGAATATCCCTAATTATCTTATGATAAAATCCCAGAGATAAAATTGCTATATACATCATAAGGCTATTTATTGCCAAAATACCTTAAAAGCTTCTAAAATTTTAGCCTTTTCATCAACTTAATAATCATTATTTTTAATAATTGCTAGTTTATTAACAAATGTGTGGATCTTATTGTCTGAATATGTCTCATTCATTATTAATAAAGCTGAAAAAATTTCTATGTTTATTGGATATCTGTGTTCCTTTTTTTATGAATTTCTTGTATTTGTCATTAAGGAATTCATTGTCATTCAAGTAATACAGCCAAGAACCTATATGTCAACTATGGTAATAGTTAACTTCAATCTCACTAATATGTGGAATCCAATGAACAAAATGACTTGATGAACAAAATGGATTTTCTTCTAAAAATTTGAATTACATGTGTTAAATTTATGTCTTAAATTTAAGCAAGTACCATAAATATCATGTTATTTAGGTTTCTAAATATCCTCTCTATTAATTATCTTCAAAACTTTATGTTTTAATTTTAATTGCTAATCCAAAAATATTTTTATATTTCATAACTGAGTGATTATGTAATGGCTTATCAAAATGGACTGGGCTCTTATTTGCTGGTTTTGTCAAAAATATGAGAAAATATAACACCTAAAATCACGTTTTAAAACAGAGAACTGGTTTTAATATTAAATACTGGTAAGAACCTTTCTTATTTTACTAGCTAGCTTAGCCTAGATAAAAAAATATAAAATAAAAACATCAAAAAAGTGGTAAACTTTCCTGTTCTTAAATATTTCTAAGAAATTGCAGGTAACATTTTACTTTTATTTCCTTTTTTTTTTTTTTACCGTAGGATGAATTCCAAGTTATTTGAAATATGTATTCCTGATAAATAAGTGATAAGAAATGTGCACCTCTGATGTTAAAGAGGAACCCTAACTAAAATCTAACTTCAAGATTGAGGAAGTGCTTTAGTTCTTATGCAATAACATTAAGAGAAGAAAGAAAATGATGGATGAAGTAAGGAGAGGTAAGAAAAGAACAGAAAAGGGATAGGAAGGGCAGGGAAGGGCAGGGAAGGGAAGGGAAGGGCAGGGGAGGGGAGGGGAGGGGGAGGGGGGACAGGGAGGGGGAAAGGGAAGGGAAAAATAAAGAAAGAAAAGGAAAAGAAGAGAAAAGAAAGAGTAGGATAAAGGAAGGAAAAAAGGGGAGAAAGGAAAACCAAGGGCCAATTCTTCATATAGTGTACAATCTATACATGGATGGGACTTTTAAGAGACAATGAAAGGATTTAGAATTGGTAGATTCTTCAGAAGCATAATACTAGTTTCCAATCTTTGACTACTAAATTTAATGTAAAAATATAATATTTTTCTCTACGTATAAGATCTAAAATCTTCAACTCCGTGTATTCCCCCTTTCTTCCCGACTGTTGTTGTTGTTAACCCCAGGCAAAGTGGGCTAATTTGACTTTGGTTCACTTTGAAACTCCTTTTGGAAATATCTCTTACAGATCAGGAACTCTGCCAAAACCTTTCAGCTGATTCTTTGGTATAAAGAACACCTCATTCACAGTGCCACAAACAGATCTGCCCTCCAAATAGATAGCTACAAAACTCTGACAGGTCTTGGTGTATATTTCCTGTTTAGAATCACAGAGTAGTAGATCTAGGAAAGTCCTCTAAGCTTATAAGAAAGACTAAGTGATTTGTCCAAGGTCATGTGAGCTATTTAGACTAGAACCAGGAATTCTGATTCCAGGTTCTTTGTTTTGGGGGGTTTTTCCCCACAACATACTACACTAACAAGTATTTTGCATACAAGACCATTGCCGCAGTGCATTATCATATTGGAAAATATAAAAAAATATATTTATGGTGAGTGAAAATGACTAATAATGCAAAATATGATATTTTCCAATGATATTTTCTATTTTAACCCACCTAATTTAGGACACAAGTAGTGGGCAGTCAATCAGGTCAAAGGAGTTATTCTACCTAAATATAGGACCGATTATGCTTTTAATACTTCTGTTTCTAATTGGCTTGCTAGGAAGAGATTTCAATCAAAAAAAGCAAGACCCAAACCACTCATTGATTCTGTTTTATAGTGATGTTAATGAGGGGAAAAATGATGAATTTAAGGCTAAAATTAAGTGGATGATTCTCTGAACTTCAACTATTCATCTCATCCTTTTCACATTAATGTGATTAATTGAAAATTCCTTATATATTTTATTTCATATACCCACAAAATACTTGATTTTTTAAATTGAATTATAGCTGTAAAATAAATACCACCTGGCCTTACCAGGTTATGACTAAATATAGGTTCACCTTGACATTTATTCCTACCACAGTGGATCTGAGCTCAACCACTTTCCCCCTCAGGCTGTCTCCCTATTATTTCAGGGGGGTCTCCAGAAAACCTTCTCAGTTACAATCTCCTCAGACATCCACCATCTAACATTTTTTCCTGCTCAAACTTCTGTTTGCTCGTGTCCTCTACTTGTAAAGCTGCTGGAAAGAGTATCACAATGTCATTGCAGCTTCTGTCACTACAAGGACACCAGTGTCCATACCAAAGGAAGTATCTCCTCATGTCAGCAAAGCCAGTGGTCCCCTGGGTGCCAGACTATGGGATTCCATGCAGTGTTAGAGCAAATAACTCTTTCTTTGGTCCATGCAACACTTTTTATCTGGACCCCAAACCAGCTGAGTTTATGTCCACAATTCCACAAATCTTATAAAATCACTTTAATTAGTCTCAGCCTGTAGTGGGTTGAATAATGGTCCCCAAAAAGCAACATTCAAGTCCTAATCCCTGGATTCTATGAATATGATCTTATTTGGGAAAAGGGGTCTTTTCAGATGTGATTAATTTAAAAATCTAGAGATGAGATCATCCTAGACTTAGGGCGGGTCCCAAATCCAATGACAAGTGTGCTTAAACAAAAAGGAAGAAGGAATTTGAAACACAGAAGCACATGGAAAAGAGTCATGTGAAGATGGAAGCAGAGATTAGAGTTATACTGCATAAACCAAGAAATCCAAGGAGCCATTAGAAGCTGAAAGAAGTAAGGAAAGATTCTCCCATTGACCTTCAGAGAGAGTGTTGTCTTGCCAAGACTTGATTTTGACTTCTGGCTTCCAGAACTGTGATAGAATAAATTTGTGTTGTTTTAAGCCACTAAGTTTGTGATCATTTTTCTGGCAGCCCTAGGAAGTTAATACATACCCCTTCTAACAGAGCACAAACCTAGACAAAGATGCACAACAGGGAGCAGATGACATACTATCATTCAGTCATTTACTTGTTAAATATTTATTGGGTGGCTATTAAGTACTAGAGCTAAAGCATGAACAAGGTAAACGTAATAATTTCCCTCAAGAAATGCCTACTCTTGCAAGGAAAGGAGACATTAAATTAGTGAAGTGAAATAATTTTTAGGACAGAGGAATAGAAATTATGGGAGACTAAAAGAACAAGGAAGACCTCTGAAAGAAGAAGCAATATTGACATTCAGATCCAAAAGATGATTAGGAGTCATCAAGCGAAGAATTTGGGGTGGAGATGTGTCTGGCAAAAGTGTGGTGCTAACATTACAGAGAGGAGAATGGAGTGGCTCTAGGTGAGAGAGTGAGAAGGCGTGACATTTCGAGGCACTGAAATGTGTCCATAGTTGCTTCATGATAGAACTGGAAGGGAAGCATTAGTAACACAAGAGCTGAAAAGGTACACAGGGCCCAGACCCTGAAAGGCCTTACAATTCATCTCAAAGACTACAAGATTATCTTAAGAGCAATAAGAATGTGTGTTAGATTCCAAGTTTCCTAGGGCTGTTGATACAAAGCACCACAAACTGAGTGGCTTAAAAACATGAGAAATGTCTTGTTTTATAATTCTGAAGGCCTGAAATCTAAAACTGAGTTGTCAACCAGGCCATGATCTCTCTGAAGGTGCTGGGGAAGGTACTACTCCATGCCTTTCTCCCAGCTTCTGGTAGCTAGGACCGTTCCTTGATTTGTAGGTAGATGCATCACTCCAGTCCTCTGTCTCCCCATGACATTCTCCCTTTGTGTTCACATGGTCTTCTCTCTGGGTCTGTCTGTCTGTCTGCCTTTGTGTTCAAATTTCCACTTTTCATAAGAACACCAGTCATTTCTGGGTTAGGACCCACCTTAATGACTTCATTTTTATGTGATTATATCTGTAAAGATCCTATTTCTGAATAAAGTCATGATCTGAGAGGCACTTGAAGTGAGCACTTTAACATATTTTTGGAGGATAGGGGCACAATTAGAGAAACAATAACAGAAAGAATTAGAGATCATTAAGAAAAAAGAAATCATTATATTAAAGATGATTGTAACTATAGGGCATTCTGATAATAGAAAAGAGTAATAATGAATGAAAGAAGATAGAAGTTCCTAACTTAGTTCTTCAAGCTTCAAGAGAAATTCAACTCCTCTTCTAATTACAAAACAAAAGTTTCATGAATACCAGTGAATGGGCACATGTGGAAAGGAGCAAGAGAAAAGAGAATGTTATATATGCTACTACTATCACAACACTCCTTAGCTTAATTTTATAACAGTCTCTTCCCTTGTAGTTTATTAACAAAGTTATTTGGCTCAGTATTCTAGATATAGTGTAAAGTCATAGCTACCTTAACCAATTATTAACATATTAAACCAAGTCTAAACTGTGATTATAGCTAAAGAAAACTAATTTCTCCCCGTGATTCTTTTACTTAAAAGATTGTATAATTTCAAGATTATCTTCTTGAAAGTAGAATGCATTTTGGATTCATGTCAGGTCACTTGCCATTCAATTTCACACAATAAAATGGTCATTTTCTGTTTGTATTAGTGTGTGTATGTGAACTAGAGGATATTACAATATTCAGGGAGTAGACCCAAATGCACCACCATGTTAGGGAAGTGTCCAATTTATAGGGAGATAATGAAATGTATGTTTTATGAAGGGCAAGTGAATTTCTCAAGGCTTATTCTTAAGGGAATCGTGTCTGCTTGAAAGAGTACACTCAGAAAGCAAAATCTATACTGTTCTACAGCAGACACTATAAAAATGCAAATTAAGGTTGAAACATGCCTTATTCATGAATTTCTTAAAGTATTGAATTTGAATCTCTTAAAAATACAAAGCTAAAGACAGTTTTCATTTAAAAAGCCAAAAATAAAATATGTATTTAAAGGGATAAATTATACATAAGCATGATTTATAATTTATTACCCATAAAACTTTTATCAAAGAAACAAGGACAATGGTATGTATGCAAATACAGGGATGCAAAATAAACATACTTCTATAAGCTATGCCTCAGAAAATAAAGGGCACTTAACTTATATTGACTTTCTCTTTTAAATGCGGCTATGTTACAAATCTATTTTTAAATAGTAAAGATTAATGTATTGCTAACACTAGAGATGTGCTCTTTTGTGATCTGGTATTAAATCAAAATGTTTTGCTTGAGTAGGGGTACCTTCTGTTGTGTTTCACATAATGTAGTTAGTGGCGGCAACATGTGCATTCACTAAGTCTTTAAAGACCATTTATTTTCTGATGTTTGTACTGTTGCTGAGTTCTGGTTCCTTCCTGAGTTATTTCCATAAGTGTCTCATGCTTGACAGGCCTACATATTTAATAGTCAAGGAGAATATTGAAAATATAAAGCATGTTTAGATTTTCTAATTCACTACTTCTGGCCTTTTAACAGAGCCTTTGTAAGAACTATGCAAACCTCTGTAACTTTCCACTTTGTCTCCTCTTCAGCCTTATGATAATGAAAAAGTACAGCCTGTATCTGGGTCTGTTAAAGAAAATTATAACCATAGTTCGAAACTTAACGGACTATAGCATCAGTTCAGATTTACTCAGTGTTAGTTATTAGCTTCAAGAAATTGGTTACATTTATTACACTACCACACATCCCTTTTGACAATGTGCAGTAAATAGAGAGGAGAACATAAATAAAACTATTAACTCTTTTTAAATTTATGTTCCCTCCTATCACAACATGAGTAATTCTCGAGACCTCAAAGACATTATAAAGAGAATACAGTAGACATTAATTTTTTCCTTGAGATGTGCTTACAAAGTCTCTGGTCTTCAAAGGGTAGATTGCACATGAAAAGCATATGCTTCATTCCAAACCACAGATGCATCAGCTGCTGCTACCTTCATGTATGAAAATAGCTGGAACTTAAAAACTGTCAGAAAGAATCGCATAAATTACAGAGCAATAGCAGTCACGAAAAATTTACTCATGAAGTAAGTGCCTAAAAGAAAAAACCAACTTACAGAACCTTTCTAATTGGTATTTATTTGTAGTGCCTAATCTATTCCTTTCTAAGGAATATTCATATCTTTTTCTAGCTTTGCTGTAGTCAAATGTCCTGATAATTTTCCAAGTCAGGCCAATTTTATAATTTGATTTCAATGACATTTCACATACCTGGTTTCAGGTATCTCACTAGCCTTACTAATTTATTCTACTGTATCATACTGCCTGAAATTTCACCATGAATTAATCCATAAACAGCTTATTTCACGATGCCATAACCCCTAGTTGCCAGTTACATATTAGCCAGTTGCTTGAACGGTTCCCTGAAACAAATAATACTGAGGGAGTGAGGCATTTGCTGAGGGAGGACAAGCAACTTAATACCTGGGGGGGGCATGGAGATGGGCACGATGATGGGAGCCGGGCAGAAGCCGAAGGTGGCACATAAACATGGCCCAGGGCAGAAGAATGAGGGCGCGTGGCGTTTGAAGGTCAGGCGGTGACGGATTCCGGAGAGCTGCAGAGCCGCACAGAGTGCAGCAGTCGGTGCACGTGCATGTCATGTCTACAATCAACTGTCTCCATGTCCATTTCTTTCAATTACTTTTAGTAACCTTTGATTAGTACCAACTTATATTTGTGCTACTTCCAATTTTTCCAAATTCCTTTGTAGTTTTATTTTTCTGCCTTATATATCGCCACCAAATTTTGTGTTATTGGTCAATTCACTATGGCCCTTCCATTTGTATCACGTATCATTAATAAGAAGGGTGATCCTGAGTGCAGGCAATGAGCAGCAGACGCGCATTAGGTGTTTTATGTCATCGATACTCTCCATAGAGAATTACAAAAAATAGTATTTTATTTTTTTATTTTTTTAAATATATCTTTATTGATTTCAGAGAGAGGAGAGGGAGAGAGAGAGAAACATCAATGATGAGAGATGGGCTGACTCCTGCACAGCCCCTGTTGGGGATCAGCCCATCTTTGAAACATTTCTGATTATTAGTTTCTTTTTAAATTGAGACCAACTCTGTTGTTTTTGTTCCAGCTCTATTTTCTAGAGACAACTAAAGCTTTTAAAGCCTCTTTGACCAGTGCAGGCAGGTGTGTCTCCTTCAGGCCTTCTCTTAACTGGGCTCCAGGGTTGCAAGTTTCTTACTTAAGCCTAACTTGTCACGCAGCAAAACGGAAACTCGATGTGTCCTGTGCAAGAGCCTGGCCTCAGCGCCCCGTCACAGACACTTTCTCTAGGCTCTCAGTTGTTTCATCAGTCAGATTTTCCTAGGGAAGTTTTCAGCACCAAGCAATCTCCAAGTTTTAGTGGCCAACAGAGCGAAGGCTTCTTTATCCCTCGAGCTATCCTCAGCGGGGCGCCTGCTGCGAGCCCTCAGCTGTGTTCCCCATGTCCTGCCTCCTGGAACCCAGGTGGATGGGAAGCCCCTGTCTTGTTCTCACAGCAGGAGGGAAAACGAAGAGGCTGACCCTCCTAAGGGCTCTTATAACTTATTCCCAGTGGCTCTTATGCCACTACTTCCTGTTGCTGTCCTTTGGCTGAAGCAGCCCACATGGCCACACCTAAGGAGAAGGCCCCTCTTCTCACAGGGGAGCACCAGCAATCCTGTAGCTCTCCCTGGAAGAGGAGCCACGGGCTGCAATGCCTGCCTGGGAGAGATGTGCCTTAAATGTCAGAGATGGTTTTTCTCATAACTGAGAATAATATGTGATCTTACCACACTTGGAAATTGTCACAAAAATTGTTTCTGGCATTAAAGGTGTGTTATTGGTGATTCCTGGCTTTACTGCAGCACCTCGCCTATTGTTACTTCAATTATGTTGTTCCCTCTGGGCAGTCTAAGTCTCAGCTGATACCATCTGTGACTAAAAGGCATTTCTTGAGCAGGTTGTCATTTGATGGGCATGGATTTCAAATACACAGTGTTTCTTCCTGGCACCAATGAAACAGGCTGTGCCCTACTCACTAACCCTTCAAGCCCTGATACTTGCACTTCTCCTATATATAACAATTAGCATGTGTTTCAATACCTGTTCCATTGGAGTGTTCCAAATAGCACCTTTCTTTTCTTTCTTTTAAAATCCTAAGTAACATTTACTATGTCTGCCATTCCTTTAAAATGTGATTCATAGAGTGGGCACCAAGTATAAGAAAGTGAGTTTATTTTAGTTCTATACACTGTATTTCCAGAATGTATCCCAAATTCATTAGTGGTGATCACAGTACAATCTAGTCTTGTTCTATACACTATGTCTCCATGAGTGCATCCTAAAACAGTTTGTGGTAGTCTTAAATCATATTAATTTCTGTAGATCTGAGTTATCCAGGTCCTCAAACTCATTTTTGCATAAAATGGCATTAATTTATTGATTTTAATTTCATTATAACTCAGGTTTGCTTTGGGTCTTTTCTTTTGAATGTATTAGATTAAGTGTGGAGCTTTGAATTATCCGTTACACATTTGTTCTTGTTTGACTCAGGCCATTCTTTAAACTCGGCAAGATCTTTAGAATCCAAAGTTTGCATGCAATGTATTAACTACCAATCGAGATTGTGTCACCCACAAATAAGATGATCATGACTTCTGTGTGTTCAGAAAAGCCACTGATAAAACAGTTGAATGGGACATTTTTAAAGAAACAGAACTCCGAAACCAATTGCTGGAGATCTTATCATAGTAGACAATGATCCCTTAATCAGCAATCACCTGTCTTTCAATCCTCAATCCTTTATAGCATCCTGTGTGTTTCTGCATCTTATCCACAAAGATGTAGTGACAGGGTTGTGAGGGCTGTCAAGCTGTAACCATCCTATCTGTTGCCAGAATCAGCCGGGTTGCTCTAATAGCCACTACAGATAGTCCCTCTCCCCTCCCTGCTGTCGGCCTGTTCTTTCCAAGTCTCTGTATACACTTAGGGAAAGGGGAAAATCTTTCAAATGCTCATGAATTACCATGTTAAATTTATTTTCCACATTCATATTTATTATGTATAACTTCCTTTAAACCACCAATCAGAAATGAAAATTAAATTCGTCTATAATGAACTCACACACTATTTCCTTAATAATGATTGAATGGGCCTTTGATTTTCACCCTCCTACTGATTACAAACATGGACATTACTGTTTATGAACATTTCCAAATCCTTGTCAAGTTTATGGTACTTTTGTTTTAATTTCATAGTTTTATTTATTAACTGGAAATTTTTAATCTGCCTGATTAGAATCCAAATGGCTGTATTACATTTCCTTCACCAAAGTGGTAATTATTTTTTCACTTTACTAGAATCATTTGTGATGAAATGCAATATGTTTCATCTAAGTTTTCTCTAAAGCATCAGTTGCTTCTGTCCTAGTTTTAAAAATGTTGCTATCCTGTCAAAATATGTGTTATATATCTGGAATCCAATAAAATATACCCAGAATAAAAGACAGGGCATTGACATCTGGACCAAGACTTGCTGGGACTCAAGCTAAGCATGATAATTCACTCACAACCAGACAACTGAATATCAGACAAGTAACAAAGGCAGTTAAGTGGTGTGGTCATGCTGGTAAAAGATTGAATACTATCTAAGAGGAAAACAGGAAAAAATACACACACAAAAAACACACATACTGAATGGACTGAAACCAAAGAGCACCAGAGCGACTTCAAGGGAGTTTAAATCCACACAGCCAACCTACATAACTGAGCTATCCACTCAGAAACCTAGAGAGATTTTTCCACCTCCTGCTGAAGCAAAGTAATCTCATTCATTCAAAATGTTGGCACCTTTTTTGTTTTTTCAGTCCTCACCCAAGAATATGTTTTTATTGATTTTAGAGAGAGAGGGATAGAGAGAGACAGAGAGGCAGAAACATGGGTGTGAGAGAGAAACTGATTGCCTCCCTAGGTACCTCAACCAGGGACCGAACCTGCAACCTGGCTACGTGCTCTGACCAGGAATCAAACCCGCAACCTTTCAGTGTATGGGACTACACTCCACCCAACTGAGCCATGTGGGCCAGGGCAAAGTATTGGCATCTTTATAGAAAAATAATAACCTACTCCCCTGGACTAAATGCAAAGATATCCAATTACTCCTGGATTCCGAGGGCTTGAGTTAGTTATGTTGGAATAATTATCTTTTTTTCTCTCTGTCTCTCTCCTAAAATTTGCTTTTCTTAGTACTCAGTAGTGACTGTGGCCTGCCCAAGACTCAGATGCTGATAGACCAAGTGTTACATCTTTGCATAATAAATAACTTACAACTTTTTTCTTTTCCATAACTATAAAGAGTTGTTTTACAGATATGACTTGTAGTTTGAATTGTTTTAGTATTTAATATTTTATAGTTTGTAATATATATATAGCAAACAAATTATATGTATATATTATATATATATATATATATATATATATATACACTTTCTTTGCATATATCACTAAATTCCTATTAACTGGATATGTTGATTAGTGTAATTCAGTTATTTGATTGTGCAGATGACAAATGGACGTGCAGAGCGCTTGTAATGTACTCAGTGTCTGATACCTCGTATGTATAAAATGTCTATTGTCTCTCAGTCCAGGGCTCTTTTTCAACAGAGCAGAGGTTTTAAAAACGATTAGACTTTAAAATATTACCCACTTTTACATTCCACTGATGGAATTTTGCAGCATTTCTTGAGAGCCATTTGGGAATATGCATCAGGAAACATTAAGCATTTGGTACAACTGTGACAAATATATCAAATTATATGGCAAGTGTTTGACAAAACCTCACTAAAAGAGTTAAGGAAAAAGGAGCTGGCCTAAGTAACCAGTAAAGTGTCTGTTTTCAAGTATCTTATAGAAAAAGACACAGGAGTTTAAATGGAGTAACTAATTTTGTAACACTACCAGTGCAAGGAGAAATCTGAAAGGAAAGTAAGAGTAACCTCCTAAGTACTGGAAGGCAATTTTAGGGAAATAGTATTTACAGTCCGGAGAGATTAATGACTAACTCAGTCAGTTAGCATGTGTGGGATTGTTACTCCATTGTGACCCAGGCTTTCAATACACCAATAGCGACCATGCATAACACATACAAAGAATGCCATTGAGATGCAAAGGAAAATGCAAATAAAAAACTAACATTTATTGAGTTGTTACCATGAGTCATGCACAGTGGAAATACATTAAACATATCATCACATTAATTCTCACAGAACAAAAAATCTAATGGCCATATACATAATCCTCATTTATTAAAGATTAAACCATGTCCACTGAGTTCAAACAGGAGTAAACTGGAAAACTGAGATTTGAATTCAGGTCTATCTCACTCAAAAGCTCAAATTCTTAATCAGTATGCTGTGAATAATTTTCAATTAGTCTTGATTAATCTCCTATTAATCATAAATGAATTATTAAATATTTAGCTCTGATAATTTAATCTTTAAAAATCGCTGCTCAAACAAAACACATTTAAAAAAGAAAAAAAAAAGACTACTTATCTAAATTCAAAGAATAATTTTCCTCATTAAAACTCATTCTTTATAAATATGTGATTATACTGCAATGTAGTATTTGACTAAAATATGTTTTATTTTAAATAATGTGATTGATAACTCTATTGCTCATAAAATACCTAAAGCATTCAATCATAATTATAACCAAATCCACATACTCTACCTCTTAAAACACATGATACAGTAGTGTAAAGTTCACCAGGTTTTTTTTCTTTAAATTTTCCTCCTCTCATTTAAGGCTGAGTGTTTTCCACTTTACTGGCTGGTGTCCAGAACTGATTGACAGGTATGGTAATGAAGTGCAAATGATATGCAAATTAGGGCCCTGAATTAATAGCTATGTAAATATAGTGCTTTTACTCAACCGGGTTCCTAAGTAAGTACAGTCTCACACATTTCTGAGGAATAAGCATTACACATTCCTGAGTAGAGAGAAATACATAATTTTTACTTAGTATTATTGCCCATACCCAAGTTTAGGGAAAGAACACTGACTGCCTTTCTTTCCATTTCTCTAAGTACTTTTCTTTCTTCTGGGTCATATTTTTACCTCTTTCCCAAAGCTTTTCTAGACCCTCTCTTAATTGACACTTAATGATGATCTTGTCTCCTTTCTTAAGTGCTGTTGATGATGATGATGATGATGATGATCTCCTTAGCTATAGATTAGCTTTGTGAAGTAATTTCTGGTTGCACAGGAGGGTGATCTCTCAGGCCCCCTGGAGACTTGAGAGCGCCATTCCTACTCCCCCAACAGGGCTGCCCAGGCCAACGTTTCCCTCAGCCCCCATCCTTCCATTACATAATGCAAATCGGCAAAATCTGTGGAAATAATTAACATCGAAATAAATTTAGGAATAGATAGGTATCCTTTCATCCATGTTCATTTTATCTTTATAATTAGCTAATGTTTTATAAGAAAATCTCCTAAGGAGAATTCTAATATTCTTGGTCATTTTAATTCTATCTAGTTTCCATGTCAAGAACTGTAACTTTAGTAATATTCCTCAATTATGTTTAATATATTTTTGTATATTATTAATATTTTGGATGAATTGAAAGTTTAACTATAAATCTAAAATTTTAAATTTCTCATTTTTTGTTCGTTTTTAGTTTTTGGTAAAGTGTAGTAAAGATTTTTTTTTCCCAGCAGAAAGCATATAGCACATTACAGAAAGAATTCCAACAAATATGGTTAATATTTTAAAATTTTGGTGTTTAAAGTGATAAGATCCAGGATTTTAAAAATTACCTACATGTAATAACTTAGTTCTTGATGGCATAAGGTCACTGAGATGATAATTGTACATTAGTAAATTAGACTTATTTCTATAGAAATACGGCACAATCTAGTGACATAGACGGCAATAGGATTCCCTAGCCCTTCACAAATACTTTCTAGTTATTTTTATTCCTGAAGAAAAGGGCACTTTTTATAATTACAGAATAATCTTTAGCACAAAGTAAATTAATTTATTTTATCCATATGCCACAAAAGGTCAAATTCCATCTGTTCATGTTCTCTACTTTCCAAAATAAATAGTGTTTAAGTTTCCAAAAGATTTGCAGATATTGACAGCCTCTGAGAAAACTAACCTTTTGTTTCCTCAACAATTCTTAGGTGTCTATTAAATGGATTTTGGCATGGACGTGGGAGAGTGTGAGCTCAACCATGATCAGCATTGGCACCTTAGTGGTGGATGTGATAAATGGCATATAAATGTTTTATTCATTACCATGTGCTCATTGTTTTAATGAACAGAAATAAGAGAGCAAGTAAAAACCATGTTCCATAACAAAATGCTACTTCAAATAATGTAGTTCATTATGAACTCACTAGCCATAGTAGGTTACAAATTTACATATGAAATCATAATCCTTTTTTCCCCGATTTGGAACAAGAGTATTATAAAAGGACAAAAATATAATGGGAGGGGTGATTGAGCAGCAGTATGAAACGTTTATCTAGGTAAATAGACAAGTAGCTTGGTTTTTAGATTGATGCCCCTGAATTTCATTTCACTTTGCTAGTGAAACCTTATACATATTGGTAATTCAAGAAATTATCAGAAGTTAATTTTATATGCTGTGTTACTTCATCATGAATTTCGATCAGTGTGGAAAATATGTGCATCAAGTAAATGAGGAATACCATCAGAAATTCAATATACTAAGAGAAATATGTCCATTGGTAAGTCCATAATCCTCTCTTTTTTGTATATTGTTACACCAGTTTAATTGTCCCAAATTTGTTTATACAGTGATAGAAACACTATACACTATATGAGGCAAGCTATCCAATCACTGTATGTTATTTACAAAGAGGATCTGATACAAAATCCTGGATTGTCAACCTTTCTAAATATATTGCATTTTAAGGATTAATAGTATCACAAAAAATGACAAGAGGAGACATGGCCCTGCCTTAGATAAATTTCTATATTGGTGAAAACACACATAAATGCAAATAAATTCAAGTTAGCCTACTTATGTAATACACAATTAAATGCCATTTATTCATTCCATTGTTAAGTTTCTAGAGTGATTTAGATAAAGGGGCCCAAATAAGGTGAAAAAGTTTTATGTAATGGTGATTCCTGATTAAGTTTGGTTATAGAGGAAAAACACTATTTTTACTGCTTCAAAATTTTCAGGCAGCAAAATTTACTCACTTTTTAATAAGATTGTATTTATTAAGCATCATCTATGAAACAAATCTTTTTCTATACACCAGGTTAAACAAAATTAGTAAGGAGGACTTCAGGTTTCTGATCGAGCATGTAAAAAGCTTGGAAGTCTCAGCTCTGGCCAGGTGGCTGTGTTGGCTGGAGTGTAGTCCGTACACCAAAAAAACGTTGCAGGTTCAATTCCTGGCCAGGGCACAGACCTAAGTCATGGTTTCAATCCCAAGTGCAGGGGACATGTGCAGGAGGCAACTGGTCAATGTTTCTCTCTCACATTAATGTCTCTCTCTCTCTCTCTCTCTCTCTCTCTCTCTCAAATCAATGGAAACATATCCTCAAGTGAGGATTACAAAAGAAAAAAAGCTTGGAAGTCTCCATTCAATTCTAACAGCAAGTAAAGGGCTGAATAAACTAAAAAAGCAACCACTTTTCTTAGATCTGTAAGAGAAGTAAGAGCACAGGGCAAAATATCACCCCCTCAAGTTAGAGAGACCAATAGGTGGATACAGAGAACCACAACTTTCCAGAGCAGAAATCCACAGGACAAAACTCTGCACAGGAGCCACGCACATTGTGTCTGGCTAGCGCGAAAAAATTCAAGACATACTAAAAGGCAAAAGCATGGTTTAAATAGAGACAGCAAGCATCAGTACTACTCAGATATAAAAACATTGTTAGAATTATCAGACTAAAAATGTATTTATTTATTTACTTATTTATTTACTTATTTTTTAAAATATATTTTTCTTGATTTCAGAGAGGAAGGGAGCAGGAGATAGAAACATCAATGATGAGAGAGGCCTAGTTTTCCTAGTAGAAATCTATCATACCTTGTCCATTGTTTAAATTAAGAAAGACTAATTCTTCCAAAAAAGTGGATGTTAAAGTTCTAAATTTCAGTACCTCAGAATGTGAACTTATTTGGAAATAGAGTCATTGCAAAGGTAATTAATTAAGATGAGGTCCAATCGATGTAGAGGGTCCTTTAATCCACTATGACTGGTGTCCTTATAAGAAAAGGTAGAGACACACAGAAAGAGCATGTCCATGTAAAGACAGAGGCAGAGATTGGAGTTATGCCGCCACTAGCCAAGGAAAACCTGGGGCTGCCATAAGCTAGGAGCAAGGAAAGCACAGCCTTGCCAACACCTTGGTTTTTGACTGCTAGCCTCCAGAACTGTAAGAGAACAAATCTCTGTGTTTTTAAGCCACCCAGTTTGTGGTACTTTGTTACAGTAGGCATTAGGAAACTAATACAGAGATAAAGAGAATTGAAAATTAAAAAAATAAGCTATAAATGACAAATGTATTTAATTTTAAATGACAGTTTTAATATCTTTCATTTTCATGCTGAGAGCTTGTAATCTCAAAGCCCCTTTAACCTTGACATTTCAAGGTGGTGAGAGCAGCATTATATCTTCAGGGAGGGATGTTGCTTAGTATGGTTAACTGAATTTATCTCATGTTTTTATAGATCGCTTTCCTTTTATGAATTCATCTGTTTTCAACATTTTCAGACAACCACTGATCTCCCAACCATGTTAAGAATCATCCCTTGTGTTCATTTATGTTCCATAACTTTTATTGCCAAATATTATTTTCTTTCATTCTCATAATTACATAAAAAGAACACAAACAATTTTAAGAAATTTCACTCATGTGAAACCATTTTCTAAAATTGCATTTGCCTTATTTTCAAAGGTTTGTATTTATATTTGCACAAATATTTAATAGAAATATAAGTTTATATCCATTTTTTATCCATTTAACCATATCCATTTAACTTTAAATTTAACTAATGCAATATCATTAAAAATGTAAAACAAAGCTGTGTTCTATATATCTCCCATTATATTTATCTGAAGTAATCTTTGAATTAAAATGTACACATCTGCCCAACATCTAAGGGAGCTCCATTCAGTGATTATTTCTTTCATAATTGAGTAGGCACGAAGCCTTTGGGGTAAGGAGAAATGTGTGCACATCTAGAATCCTGGCTCTAGTTAGAAAAACAGCGGAGCTGTTAAAACACATGTGAGCCACATGCATGACCTTGGACATAAAAAAATTCTTCTTAACAATTACAGAATTAATTCCTAATCAAACAATAGACATGTGGCCACCATGAACAAAATTTTAAAGAATTACAATAATGAAGAAATTATCCAGCATTGGCTCTTATATCTGGTTATATGTACACTCTTCTCTTAAAAATATGTTTTTATTGATTTTAGAGAGAGAGGAAGGGAGAGGTGAGAGAGAGAGAAAAAAAGACATCGATGTGAGAGAGATACATTGGTGGGCTGCCTCTTGCATGCCCCCTACTGGGGATTGAACCTGCAACCTAGGCAAGTGCCCTGACGGGGAATTGAACCTATGACCTTTTGGTGCAGGGGACGATTCTCAACCAACTGAGCCACCCCAGCCAGGGCTATGTATACTTTTCTTGATGTTATGAAGGAAAGTAATACCGGAGCTACTGGGGAAGGTCATCAAAAAGACATGACTATTGGTTTGACCCTCAAGCTGGACCCCACTCCCTCCCCTGAGCCTGGAATATATATTTGCCTTCTCAGAACTAGAAGCTGCCCAAGGACACAGCCTTAAGGTAGAAATGTGTTGATGAGGTACCTGGACTGGGTATATGACTGACCCCAGTTAAGGCCTGTATATAAACTTTTAAGATTCTGGTAGGTGAGAGTGAAAAACGTCTTGTCTCGAGGCAACCCAAGACGAGCCTTGTAAGTATGTTCCCTTGCTTATTAAACCTGCCACTTACCAATTTGGAGTGCCCTGCCATTTTCTTCAGTCTCTCCCTACCCTGCCTGTCTGGGGACTGGTTTCAGATCACACCACGGAAGCTTCCAAACAGCTTTGCAAGCAACAGATGCATGCAGAAAAAACACATTGACACCTTTATTAGTGATTTATTGTTCTCAAAATTATTCCAAATGTAGGTAATTTTTCCTATCTTTCAAAGCATTAACAGAAGAATGAGATTTTTTCACAAAAACTATATTCTTTGCTGAGAAAACATTACCTTGTGTGGTGGGCAGAATAATTCCCCCCCCAAGATAATTATGTCTTAGTATCAGGAACCTGGGAATATGTTACCTTACATGGAAAAGGACCTTGCACTTGTGATTTGGCTAAGAACTGGGGATAGGATACTTATACTGAACTATCCAGATGTGTCCTTAGAATGGTTCTATAAAACTAGAAAGCCTTTTAAACTATGGACATAGAGAGGGAGATGTGACTATGGAAAGATGGCCAGAGAGATGCAACTTTGGTGACCTTGTCGCTAAAGGAAGAGGGCCCAAGGGCAAGTGATGCAGGTGGCCTCTAGAAGCTGGAAAAGGCAAGGTAACAGAGTCTCCTTGAAGCATCCAGGGAGTAATGCAGCCCTGGTTACACCTTGATTTTAGCCCATTGAGACCCATGTCAGACCTCCCAAACTATAGAGTTGTAAGATAATAAATGTGTATTATTTTAAGCCACAACATTTATAATAATGTGTTATGGCAGTCATAAAAAACTAATACACTTCAGTTGATACTTAAATTTTAAATACCTGATTATTTTTTAAATATGCTACCATAAACTTTAATTATTATCTATTTGGATGAAGCTAGGGTCACAGTGACTAGTGTGCAATTTATGAAAATATTATTTTGAGCCCATATGCCAAAAGCTAGTAGAACATAACAACATTTGGCTATAGAATGCAATGTTTATAAATTATGCAATAACATTTCATTATGGTTGTAAAACTACTGGTACCCAATCACTTAAAAGCTGAGTTTAAGCACTTTGGAAAATTCAATTTCAGTGAGACTGCAAAATATTTTCTCCACTGGGATAATATCTAAGAAATAAGACATTGCACTTTGCTTAGCTTCCTGCCTAAATTGGTACATATCTAGTAACATGGGAAACTAACACACCGAGAGCCCAGCAGGGGCAGCCACATGGAATTCTTTTCCTACAGCTACCCATATCCAGATGAAGTTAGCAGAACGGAAACCGCTCATGTGCGAGTACATTCATTTTATCATCAGCAAGCACTTGGCACACTGTCCTTAAAAGAGAAGCATAAAATATGCCGTGTGGGGAAGGGTCAGGAAAAGAGCATTGGGTATTGCAGGTCATCTTTTTCATTTAGTCATATATGAACAGAGAATCCTGATCACGGGATAGTGTTTTACATACTACTAGGCAAGATCATGGCAGAAGCTGGGAGTAAAAAGTGAAGTTCTACCAAAGCCATCCTGACTTATTTTGATGCAATCATTAATTGTACTCATTTGTAATTCATACTCTATTACAAAGGTGAGTATTTCAGGTTGAAATGTTAAACAGAACAGGACTCAGGCACAGCAGGTGCTCACTGGAAATGCACATGTGGTTCACCCTGACGCTGAACCACTCTATTCTGACCCCTTTTCAGGTAGAGAGTCCTCAGCAAGGAATAGCTGCAGTCGGTGCCTAGGAACGATTCACTCGAAGGTTCCTTGCAGCGTTTTGCTGGTAAATGCTTAACAAAGCCCTACTGGTAGGGTAAGTGGGTGGGGAGGTCATCTTGTAGCATTTGCCAATTTCTGGAGTGTAAATAGTCTCACAGTGGACAATTTCAAGACACCAAACTGCAGTTAGTGAGTATGGAGTTGGGAAGAGATGCACACACACAGCCCCAGACAATTGGTAGGAGCCGATTCCAGCTCACCACTAGCTGTCTCCAGAATGACACGCACGAAGCACAGAGGCAGAGCCAGGCATGACTGGATTCTAAGGATACCAGCAATGAGCACTATGGACAGAAACTAGCTCTTTTTTTCTCTTGGCACCACCTCTGCCTCACAGATTCTAACATTTTTCTGGGGATTTGGGGAAGGTAGTTGGGGGGCTTTGGAAAGTTCATTCAGTTAAATATTAAAATATTATATTATTTTAATATTATTACAAATTCATTTTAAAAGCTCAAAATTGAAGATGCATTTGTTTTGTGGTTATTATGTGCATTTAAATTTTGGGTGACGATAGCTTATTGGGGGAAAATATTATCACTAAATAAAGAAATCTACAGAGCAGAGATGAACTTAGAAGGAGTTGTGTGTCTTCTCTCTCTGCTGCCCATCATCAAGCAGACTTTAGAATGTTTGAACTTTTGAACAACTATTTCATAATTCATTCTAATTTTTTACAATGGCATTACTTGTGTTTATAAGCAAGGCTTCTAAATGTTACTTATACTTTGTTCAAGGTCAACTGAAAAACGTTACTCTAATTATTCAAAAAATGGATGTTAAGGTCTGAATCTTTATGTATCTTCAAAATCCATACATTGAAATCCTAACACCCAATGTGATAGTATTTGGAGGTGGGGCCTTTGAGAGGGAACTAGATCATAAGGGTGGAGCTCTCATGAATGGGACTTGTTAAAAAGCCCCAGAGAGCTCTCTTACCCCTTCTGCCATGTGAGGACACAGTGAGAAGACAGCCATATATGAAGTATGACACAGGCCCTCAACAGACCCAAGTCTGTTGGAGTCTCGATCTTGGACTTCCCAGCCTCCAGAACTGTGAAAAATAAATGTTTGTTTCAGCCACCTAATCTATGATGTTTTAGTTACAGCAGCCCAAATGGATTTAGACAACAAATCACCAAAAATCTCCAACTTCAGAGCTTTTAGCAAACTGAAATTATTAAACAAAAGCTTGTAAACAGAAAGAAAAATGTATCCCTACAAAAGCAAGGAAGAAACTGAACAAATTTTAAGATGAGAATGCAAATAGTGTATACAATTTAATTTTGAAAATTCTGTTTTGATGATTCAGAATACATTATTCATGAAAATGATTTTTGATGAAACTTCAATTTTTAATTTGAAAATTTATATGCTGAACCAAAGTGGAATAAAACTGAGATTGTCTAAGATATCGTGTAAATGAATTTGACAAATCATTTAGATAAATTATAATTAG